>NC_061114.1:155387973-155538302 GCF_002878395.1 Capsicum annuum | reverse complement strand
AATTGAGAAAAAATAAAAATGAGAGGAAAAATAAAAATAAAATTTGAGAAAAATGAGGAAAAAAAAGAGAACTGAAAAAAGAAAAAGACGATCAAACAAAATAGAGAAATAAAAAAAAGATTGAGTAAAAAAAAAGAAAAAAATAAAGATCAATAAAAAAAAGAAGAATTAAAACAATTGAGAAAAAATAAAAATGAGAGGAAAAATAAAAATAAAATTTGAAAAAAATGAGGAAAAAAAAGAGAACTGAAAAAAGAAAAAGACGATCAAACAAAATAGAGAAATAAAAAAAAAGAGTGAGAAAAAAAAAGGCCACAAAAAAATAAAGATTAAGAAAAAAGCGAAGAATTTAAAAAATTTAGAAAATAAAAAATGAGAGGAAAAAATAAAAATAAAATTTGAAAAATATGAGGGAAAAAAAGAGAACTGATAAAAATAAAAAATAAAAGAAAAATAAAGGTTAAAGACAAATGAATTAAAAACAGGAAAAAAATAGATAATGCTTGAAAAAACAGAAAAAAAGGAAAAAATAAAGGTTGAGACAAATAAATTAAAACATGAAAATAAAATTAAATAAAAATAAAAAGTAAAAATAATAAAAAATAGAATAATAAAATTAAAGGAAAAAATAAAAAAGTAAAAATAATAAAAAATAGAATAATAAAATTAAATAAAAAAATAAAAAGTAAAAATAATAAAAAATAAAATTTGAGAGATAAATAAGTATGAAAAGTTTAAAGAATATATTTAAGGTGTAGAGGAGCAAAATGATACTTGTATTATACTTATACTTAAAAAATAAGAAAAGTTATTTTTAATGACATTTCTTATTAGAAGTAAATATCTAAAACACCCATGTTTGAATATATGTCATGCAATTACTATTTCCCTTCTCCCTTAAACCGATAAATAATAGAACCCAGCAAAAATAAGTTCAAGCAGCACACAAGTAAGGGTGTGCAAAAATCGAATCGACCGATAAATCGAACCCATAAAAATGCTATTGGGTTATTGGTATTGTGTTATTGGGTTAACGATTTCTTATTGGTTTTATAAAAAAATTTATTGGGTAAACGGTTCGATTTTGGTTTTAGCTTATTGGGTTATTGGTTAAACCGGTAACTCAATAAGAATACACTAAGTTACTGTTTTACCCCTATTTATGTAATATATATATGTGTGTGTGTGTTATATACACTACTTATTCACAGTTCTGTGATTCACAAAGTATTAACCTATTCAGGACAATAAAGACACAATATAAAATACGAGTATTAGCATATTGGAAAGCTTGAAGCTTTTATTAGCTTTCAACAATTAAGATTCAATTTTTTTCCAAACTAACATTCAATTCAAGTCTAAACATTCTTGTAAACTAAAATGCATTGCATAGAATTTTGATGGTAATTAGGATTTTATTTTTTTATGTTAGTTGTTACTATTTCTATTTTATGAGTATTTTTTTATTGGTTAAATAAAAAATCGAACCGTTAATAATTAAAAATCGATAAACCGAAAAACGATAAAAAAATATCTTATTGATTGATTATTAATTTTACATATTTAAAAATTAAAAACTGATAAACCAAATCAATAACATATAAAATCAAACAGAACTGATCAATGCACACCGCTATACACAAGCACTAACAACAAATCAACGATATCAGCATCACAATTTCAAAGCAACAGCTTCGGTAAAACCCAGCAGTAACGACAACTCACCAGCCAACGTTCAATTCGTACCGATCAGTAGGAATCCAGCTCATCCAACCTCATTTACTCTTGAATTCAAAATTTTCCCTTCCAAATTTCAAAATTATCCTCAAAAAACCCCTCTCCCCCTCCACTGTTCAAAAGGAGGTTTTCGGTACCAAAAAGAAGGGCTGAAAATTTACTTTTTTTTTTTTTTTTTCATTCGGTGTTTGGTCCTGATTAATCTGGATCGCACGTGGCAGCGCTCCCAACAGAATTTCTCCATATTCAGGATCGAACCTCGATATCTGGTTAAGAGTGGAGCAGTCCGTCCAGTGCACCGCAACCCATGTTGGTGCTGAAAATTCACTTTACTCCGCTAGGATTTTGGACCTCGGTCCCCAGCCTGGAGTTGTGAGAATTTCGGCTCAATTTGCAGTTTTTCTTGCTGTTCTCTAGTGAGGAAAGAGGTGGAAGTTGAGCCTTTCAACTGGCCATCCCAGTGACTGCCCATAAAAAGGTAAAAGCCCATTTATATTTTTGTTTCTTCAATTATGTGTTTATTCTGTATTTTAGTAGTAATCTTCAGGGGTTTGAGATTTGGTTTTAATAGCAAGAGTATTAGTTTCTTTTAGGTTTGTTTCTCTTATATGCCAATATGTTTTCACTAAATGCTTTGAACATGACGTTTAACACTAGTAAGTCTACCGTATCATTCTTTATGATCGAACAACAAAGCGTGATTTTAAGTTATGATCATCTCTATTAGGTTGGAATGTTTTACAGTTTTCCTTACTTTACCTGAAGTATTTCATTCCTTTCCTAGCGTGGATATATATGGTGTCGTAACTTATTTAGCCTCATTTCGTTTGTGATTATCCCTTGATAGTGTTATCTTTTGATTTCTTCACTAAGCAATTGTATGAAACTTAAGATAATAGTGTGCTAAAATTATGAGTCTTTCCCTCAGCTAGTATGAAGTTCAGAAATAGATGCCCTCTGTTACTGTTTGTCTTCTTGAGCCACGTTAATATATTCCTTTGTAAAGAGATTCTTGATCGAGCCACAAATATGTCCCTTGTTCTGTCGATTGTCTGAGTATGTTCTAAATTGTTTATGAGTTCTCTGCTTTCTTTTTCCTTTCCAAAATCAGGGTAATTGTTTAAAACTTTATGGCGAATTTTTTGCGAGTTCATTTCATGTCTTTAATTTTTTTTTTTCCTGTCATGATCTGGATTTAGTAAATAAGCTTGGATCAATCTTTTTTCATTAGTGGAATTTGTCTCATGTCTGTTTGGATATGCTCTTATTGGAACCGAAGTGAAGAGGGATTAGCATGATAGCATATTTCAAACTCAAATAAAAAAATCTTATTTGGTTTAGTGGCTGATCTGTTGGTTTCAAAATAAATGCTTTTCCGAGATGTTTAGTTTGATTTGGTCACAACTATACTCATATATTATCCTGCTACCTGTTACAACATTTAAGTTTTTGTGGAAAAGTGATAGAAAACATGTTGATACATTTGCCTAATTGTTGTCATGTAGCTGCACCCTTTGAAGATCACGTATAATTGCAATTTTAATGAATTGTTTGCTGCATCTTTTGGCCAATAACCTTAGTTCAAGATTAGATATTTGCTATCTTTAGACCTTTGTTGCCATGACACTTTGAAATGCTCGACTATGGGATGATTGATTTCACACATGATATATTACTATCTTTTATTTTTTTGTATTACTGTTGACTTCTTCCTTTGACAAAATAATTTCAATTTTTGATACTCAATTCCACTTAGCAGGTTTTCTTTTTTATATTTTTTGGTCCACCACGATATGATAATTAGTTCAATTTGTTGGTTCGAATAAATATTAATTCATCTTCCCTATCGTCGAAAGACGAGGACTTACTAACTCTGCTGGTGAAGTGGTAAGAGATTGTACTAACTGGGAGTTGGATGTTGAATGTCTGAACCTATATTATAAAAAAATATAGCGCAAAAAAAGAATGCAATCTGTACTTTGAATGTACTGATGTCACGACCCAACTAGTCAGATCGCGCAGGCACCTAGTAACACCTGCCCTAGATAGGAGAACACTCACAAATCTAACATTTATTTAATGCAGAAGTTAGAACCATTCATTTTAGACGAGATAATCTATTAACTAAATTTTAAATAGTCCTTTATTCAATCTATTAATCTAGCTAACATCAAATATAAGTCCAGTCTAACACATTAAATATTTAAAAGTGATGCATAAAGTAATCAAGAATGAATCCCCAGAAACTAGCCTAAACCTATACAAGAGCACTAGACAAGAGATAGAAAAGTCCATGACACATCATCCATTCAGAATATAGAGGGCACGAGTTGCTGCTGAATGATCATCGTCACAACTAGAACTTCAACTGATCAACACCATAGCTATATCTCCGATTGGAGATATGGTAAGTGTAGTATCAGTACAACCACACGTACTGATAGGCATCATCAGCCGACTAGACGTAGAAATGAATAACATTAATAAAAAAGAGAGAAATCATAACATCAAGTAAGGTTTCAGTTTCTAAATCCTAGATTTGAATTCATTAACACCAAACTTACAACATCTCTGTGACTTATCTGCCATTTAATATTTTCTTATATCTATATTGTTTAGCCACCCACACTAACTTATGCCCTCTTAGCACTTAACTAATCTATTTTTCGATCTAAATTAATTGTAACTCCCCGAATCTGATACCCGAAATACTACATGGTGCTCATAACCCCGAACAACCACAAGCTAACCCATGAATGATATCTGTACCTGTATACTATATGACTTCATGTAAAATATGGAAATAAAGGCTAAAAGGCCATAAGGTTCAGAGATTTGATAAAACATAACATCTGAAGATATGGTATATCAATACCAAAACAACTGAAATAACTGTTACTGAGCGACTGTATCTGATAGTCTAGGTTCTGATGGAACTAGCTGAGTTCCGTACTATTTTGAGTTGACTGTATCTGACAGTCCTGAAATCTGAAGAACTAGCTGAGTTCTTTTACTGAGATTGAATGACTGTATCTAAGAGTCTTGATCTGTAACTGAAATTATGGGAAGTAGTCATCTAACCGAGATGCCCCAAATAATGCATTATAGCTGAGTTGGGGTCCAATCTGTAACCCCAATTAAAAGGGTATCAATACCACGCCACCGATAATGACAAAGTTGTGGGTTACCTTCATCTGACAGTGTCCCCAAAAGAAAATGGTGGGACCCTCATCTGATAGCGTTTATCCACCTCATCAACCCTCATCTAACAGTGTTGATGTCTCAACCTATGCTGGTTACATAGTTCTGAAACGCAAGGATGACTTCTAAGAATCACACCCTCATCTGACAGTGTGTGTTCCCATCCTTGGGTTCACTCAGTACTAATTCCTACTCCCATCTGAATAGAAATTAAACATGGATTACTGAACTGAACCGGACTGAATTAACTGAGTTCCATTGATTGGCGAAATACTACTGAGATTACTGAATTTCCGAGATTTCTGAGTTTACTAAAATTTCTCGAGTCACATGACTGACTGAATTTCTATGACCTTGGCTCGACTGAGAGTATCTTGAAAACATGACACTGGATCTAGGCACACAACTAAATTATCGGGTACAAGTACCCCCGAACTCGATAGTATGAAACTGACAAAGCATGACTTTCTTGAATACATGACCAACATCACAATCCATAATACAATAAGTTGGAGATTTCATGAAGTAGAAGTTCTAAAGCACCACAAGGGTATGTATCCATAATTCACTAACTAAGATATCTCATCAAACATTTGACATGCATAAACTTGTACATGATTAGGGATTTCATATTATCATACTAGTATGGCACTTTTCCTTCACATAGGCATTTAATCGAATACATGGGGAGCATGCTTTGGTTATACAATCATCAGCACATCTAATAATTATGGATACATCAATCAACGTGTAAATTTAAGGGTTTATCATAATTATTATGCAAATTACCACATACTAGGGTCAATCATTGGAATATGCAATTTCAAACATGAATCAAAACCCCACAACATCATAAACATGAATTTCAATTCTATTTAAATCATGAACATTCATAAATACATAAATCTTGTATTTTGAAAAGAGATTCTTGAGCTTCATGGGTGAAAGGGACCCATGAATCAACCCATGACATACTTGGGTTGTGAGTTTCTTGAAGTTCTTGGACTTGAAGAACTTGGAATCTCTTAGTTTCTTGAAGAAGGATTTGGATCTTGTTCTTGGGGATTATCTTTGAGAGAAAACCCTAATTTAATATTGTAGATGGATAATGAACTTATGAGCCTCGGTCTGATATAATTAGGGGTTAAAATGGGTAGAAAAGACCCGAATACCCTTTTAAAAATGACTTTAAAATAACTGAACAAACTATGCGACGGTGGGTGCGACGGTTCGTCGCTGGGTTGATAGTCCGTCGGTCCTGACCGTTGCACCTGGAAAGAATAGGGGTTCACTGTCTTTACTGCGATGGCTTGGGCAATGGTCCGTCGCTAGCTCAATGGTCCGTCGGCCTGAGCCATCGCCCTTAGGTAGAAGGTGGTCTCACTGCCTCTGCTGCGATGGTTTGGGCGACGATCCGTCGCTAGCTCGATGGTTCGTCGGCCCTCATCGTCGCACCTGGACAGTTTTGACTGCTTTCTGTAAAACGGCCATAACTTTCTACCTCGATACCGAATTTGGACGAAATTGGTATCATTGGAAAGCTAATTCAATTTTCCACATGACAAAAAGTGAAAATCTTAAAAATTCCACGTATATAAAAGTGGATTCATCTTTCAAAGTAAGTTTCTAACATACTCGGGACGATTTCAAGCTAGGTAGAAGTACGGGGTATTACACTAATCTATTAACCTGATTTCCACTATCTAACTCACTCTGGGTTGGATCTTCATATCTAACAAAACTACAACTTAAGGCAACCAGGAATGGGATCAAACCCTCCCAGTACTCCGCTAATGCAACACATTACAATATCTACAACTACTAAGGCACTTATGACTTGAAAATCCCCACAGGAAGGGATAATACCATACAATACGCTCTTGTAATTACATACTTAGTTAACATTGAACTTGAATTAGGATGTACATTAGATTCACAAGGTGATACTATATTTCATCAGTTCTTCCAATAGATTGATTCACTCAAGAATTCAATGATAATACATAAAATATTATAGAATATCAAAGCATATGAATGAATGTATGTATGCAAGATGTGCACATCATTTCTTCCTTTTCTCAACCTCATCAACATCATAAACATTACCAACCTCATGAATATCAAAAAATCATGAACATCATGATTTCAATAATAACATCAACATCCCCATTATCTCACCCCTACAACACTAAAATATATGAATATGCACTGCAATCAATAATCACAAGCGTTGCTTGAAAGCAATCACTGTTACCATTCCACATATAATTATAAGATATCAATCCTAGTATGGTACATATACCTAGGTACATACATCATTAAATCCTTTACTCTACACCTCCGATCTTATTGAGGGTTTACACTTAGACGTAGTTACTCGTCCTATTTATTTACAACTCTCATTCATGTTCCCAACCTAATGCTAAATTCCTTCCTATACTCTATTTGTAAGTCTCACACTAGCCTTACATACCTGCCCCAATTTTGATGGATCTTACCCACTTAAATCCACTTATAGGTCGCCTAAAATTCTCTCTTAAGTTACCTTCATCCCCTACCCCTTAATTAGTTGTGGTTAGTCTCTTTCAATGCAAGACGTACTATCTATTTTGCCAAGAGCACCCTCTATCACTCCCCAGCTTAATACTACTCTTTTTTTTTTAACACACTTAAACTACACCCCGCTTATGAGCTATAGTATTTTCTTAGCTAGTCACGATTCTCACAAGGATCAACCCATTTTATACCATAGTTATTACATATATAGGGTGTAACAACAATTAATCACACTATTAAAGCCTACTGGGTTTTCACTATTTTTGTTCTTCTAATCACCGTGCCCTATTAAATAAATTTAGCCCAATTCTACTTGCTACAATAAACCATAACCTACCTCATAGTCAAATTCTAATGCTATTGAGAGAAGAAAGTTTTTTTGCTAGTGCTAAGCGCCTTCCTATGTTGGGTTCCTGTCGGGTGTGCCTCAAAATTGCTCTTATGAATCCTTATTTTTGAAATCTCATTGTTGGGGAATTGGGGCTTATTATAGTATTTTAAGGGAAAGGGGAAACGTGAGTAAACAATAAAGAAAAGGGTTTTTAAAATTTCCTCACACTGGCTACTGTCGGGTACCGCCACATCATTTTTATTTCCTGTACAGTAGTACCACTGTAATGGTTATCCTACCGTTGCAGTGGTAGGCTACCGACCAACCCAACTTCTTTTGGGGCTTTTTGCCCAATCCCATTTGGGCGTCGTTTACCTTTCTATTTTAATTTTTTCTAGCCCAATTTGAGCATATTATTTATTATAAATTATTTGAGGGCATTTTTGCACGTATTAAAGGTTTGGGTCATTATATTTGATACCAATTCACCCTCTGTTCATCCCCAAATGGTCCTATGGTAAAGTTTCAGACACTTAACAAGATTACTCGAGGGATTGCAACCATAATACGTCCCTAAAAAGAATACTGCAATAATTTCTAGTGCACTTGTGTACCTCAAAATAATAAAATAACATGTTTTATCCTCAAAATATGATGACATAAGTCTTGTCCTCAAAGTATAAGTATTCATCAAACTCGGATGTTGAGATTATAGGAGTTTATGCTAACCACTAAAATTTGATGTCGCCCCAATTAAACCTCCAAAGAAGTATAATGCGGTCGTTGTCAAATAAAGAACCCAACAAAGGTTGGGGTCAACCCACAGGCAATAGGACAAATCTCTATCAAGAACTGCTGATGTAGTTAGAAAGTGCAGAAATTAAATGGAGGGATTTTGTGTGAATAGTAGTTGCAGTAACAAACTTGAAACTTTAGGTGAAATCAATATGAGACTAACACTAGAATTGTGTTCCCCGACTTCCTAACTCCCTAGACTTATCGTGCTCTTCAAACTATCTCGATGCCTTGCATGTAGAGTTTAACAAGTTATGTATTACCAATCGTCTCTCGACACCTTTTGGTGAATTTCACTCATCTCCTCTCGATCTTAGAGTGTCGCATTACTAACCTTTGTTTTGGATCCCAAATTAACTAACTCTACTCGATCTCAAGTCAATTAGATGAATATTGTTAGCTTCAAACTATTATTATGCAATTCTTTTCCTATTCTCTACCTCCCTTTCTCTAGTTAGTATCGAATACAAACAGGTTCTTAGCATCTGCAGTCACCAAGAAAGTAATCAATAAGAAGAAAACCCCAATACATGCATAAACACCAATCAAGAAAGACTTTGCACTTCCTCTACTTACTTATTTCATCAGGATTCCCACAACCCTAGTTAAGAGGTTTAGCCGTTCATGTTTACAATAATAGCTATGGAATTCATAATAAAAAGCATATGAATAATCTTACAATATATTAAGAATGAAAACCAGAATCTCAAATTATAGAAGTCAAGAACAAGAATTCCAAGATCAAAAGTGTATCTCAGAACTCAATATAATGTTGTAAGTATGTAAAGTGTGTAAACTAATGACAAAACATCAATGGGGTATTTATTGTTACATAACAAACCCTAAGAATCCTAACCAAAACAAAAATGGAAAATAAGGTCAACAGTGGTAACGCCTCTGACAATGAGTGGTCTGACTGACGATTATTTGTTGTCAATTCCATATCTTGGACTCTAATGCTCTTGGTGATGACTCTTTAGGTCACTAGACGAATCATTGCCTGACTCATTATCTCTCCAGTAACTTTTTCAATTTTCAGAACTTAAAATCCATATTCTCAATACAAGGGTCACTAGTTGTATCCTGCGACTCATCCCAACATTGTCTCCATTGATATCAAACTTGTATTCTTTCACAACTTTGCCTCTCATTTGATCATAACGACCTTTAATACAACTCATAGTTAGGTCCTACAAGTCGTAGCCCGTGCTAACTTCAGTATTCTTCTTTTATTTCTTCATTAGTTACCCAGCGACTTGGACGATGAGTCGTAGCGTCACCCAACGACTCGTTGTCCAAGTAGGAGACTATAATTCTGGAGCTTTTTTCCCTTTATTCATGCTACTTACTTCAAACCCTATTTTCCTACAAAACAAACACAAAAACACGTCACATCTAACAAAAGGAACTGAGTGCTTGCATAATTTCCAGTTTTAAGTATCCAAAGTGTCATGTAACCATAGCATATCAACACCCTCAACTTAGAATGTTTGCATGTCTTCAGGAAACTAATAGGTATAAAATAAACACGATTCTCAAATAAAAGAAACCTAAGGTAGCTATGATAGTTGACTCAATTTCAGCTAAAAAATCTTAGCCCTCTCATATTTCTAAATTTTTCAAAACCACTGTGTGTGGATATATGTAGCTTAATAGTATAGCACAACTGAATCAAGTGATGGCATTACAATAGCAATAAACAATGCAATGTATAAGCAATCTACATTACCCAAAGTGATAAGCAGTCAACTATATAACCCATGTACCCTCACAACAAGAATTTCCTAACTCTCTTAGTATCATATCAATGCAAGGGAATCTATCGAGACACTCATGCTCACAAAAAAGTTTCAATTAATGTGCACAAAATACCATAGGCTTTCCCTTATTTTCGCTACCATAGTTTTTTGTACAGTTGGACTAGGATCACTATAGAACTTTACTCCGTTTCTAATGTAGGCTTGGGGCCAAGTATGATATATTTGGGAAATAGTGACTCACCATCCTTGACACTACACTTAAATTTTGGTTCCACTTCTTAACTATTCTTCTTTTATTTCTTCATGGTCTCTTTTATTGATCTTTTTGTATTGGGTATTATTTTTTTCTTGGGAGGCATAGGAGGGCTCTCCCAATGTATTTACCGATGAGATTCTTTTTGAGATTCTAGACTTTCAGATCCATAGATTGAGGAACAAAGAGGTCCCCTTGGTTAAAGTTTTGTGGCGGAACCAGTCAGTTTAGGGCGCTACTTGGAAGGTAGAAGCACACATGCGAGTCAAGTACCCTCACCTCTTTTCCACGAATTCAGATCAATCTGAAGGTATTATTCTTCCTTAATCTAGCCCTTCTAATCTAAAGTTCAGCTATATATGTATTCTTGTATGAGTTCTTGCAATTTTTGAGGTATTTAAGAGTTTAGAGAGATTTTGAGCCGTTTAGCAAATTGCTTCAACTATGTGTACTCCATTTTTCTTGTGTTCCTAGGCTAACTAGCAATATTTGAGGACGAATGTTTCTAAGAGGGAGATATTGTAAGACCCCACAAAGTTCCCTCATAGTTCGAGCCTTAGAGCGTATCAAGCGTAGTATAGTTCCGGCCCTAAAAGATTGAGAAGTGACTTACCAAGTTATTGGTGTTTAAACCATATAGAATTTTCTTAAATTTTACTTTTTGTCATTTAGAGAATTGAATTATCTTTCCAACGATACCAATTTCGTCCAAATCCGATATCAGGGTGAGAAGTTATGGCCATTTTATCGAGTATTGTCGGAACTACCCAGGTACAATGGATGATCCGATGGACCATCGAGTCTGCAATGGCCCATCGCTCGGCTCATTGCAAACAAGGCAGTAACTCTCTTTTCTGGGCCAAGTGCGATGGCCAAGATGACAGAACATCATGGCTGCGACGGATCGTCACTGAGACCGTCGCTACTAAGGCAGTGTGGTCTCATCTTGGCCATCAAGCGACGGATGATTTGATGGACCATCGGAGCTATGATGGACCATCGGAGCTATGATGGACCATCGATCCGACCATCGCATCAATATTGAATGTTTTTTTTTTGGTCATCGTGCGACAGATGACTCGACGGACCATCGCTTTGACTTTTGCAGACCCCTTTCAGTATTTTTAAGTCCTTTTTAAAAAGGGCTTTTGGGTCTTTTCCCTTTTAACCCTCAGATATATTCCAAACGAACTTGATAGCCTCATTATCTCCCAATATATCCAAAGGATAGGGTTTCTTCCTCAAGAGCAAATCTAAAACCCTTTTCCAAGAAATCCAAGAACTCACCATAGATTCAACAAATTGAGTTGAGATTTGAGTTCTCCAAGTTCAAAGGTTGCAAGAACTCTCTCTCAAGAGTAAGAAGAAGTGTTTAGAGCAAGCTCGTCCATCCAATTTCATAATCGAAGGTATGGGGGTTTTGAACAAGGGTAATTCTTTCATCCTTGTGCCCAAAGGCTTATTTAAACTATGATTTTATCCAATTTATGAGATTTTACATGAAATTGAATTGGGGTTTTTCACCCATTGTTATTGGTTGCAAGCTTTTGATGTTTCCCTTGAATTGAGAGTCTAATGGCATGATTTTTACATGTTTTCTTGAGAAATTACACCCGGGTCTATTCCCCATGATTTTAATCCTTAAGAAGTTAATAGTTGAAATGTTTGAGATATTGAAGTATATGAGTATGTTAAGATTTTGAGACAAATTGCTGAAATTTCCAGATTTCTACATGAGTTATGAATCTATATGCTATCTATTATGCTTTTGATGAGTTTTAACTTGAGATTGAATTATGAGTTATTAATCCCTACTTGAGACTTGAGATTTTATGAACTATTCTGCTATAAGCACCCATGATTTGAGTATTCTGAGATTTGTTGAGAAATGTTTTGACCTAATGGTCATTGAGTTTTGAAATCCACTCTATTACATAAGATACATATTTGATTATTGGGTTCTTACTGAACCATGAGATTATTCTAAAGTGGATTTTCATGAGATGAGCGCAGATAATCTAAAGGGAGTAGTATTTAGCACCGAGTGGGTAAGTTACTATGATTTTTTACCATAAAACTATGTACCACCATAGGTTAGGCCTGAGGCCAAGTTTATGATTATTATTGGGCCTAAGGCCGAGTTGATATTAGGCCCGAGGCTTTATTTTTTTTAGTGATCACTAGACCTAGGTTATACTCTTTGGCAAGAGTATGATGCCTCTCCCCAATGTGAGGTCTCTTCCTTAGGAGGACAAAACATTGGACTCCATGTAGCTCTCATGATTTATGTCGGTTAAGAGAAACACCCTAAACTAAAGCATTTACCCTTCCAATGAGATATTTTCCTAAGGTGAATGAAATGCCTTCAAGTATATTTCAAAGTTATATGATTCCGTATTTCAAGTATTTGAGTTCAAAAGAGTTATGAGTTCTTGAGCATTGAAGAAGTTTTACTCTTCCTAAGATATATACATAAGTTGAAAGTATTTCTTAAAGTTTCCTTTAGCCTTGAGTAATGATAATAAGATAAGATTATCGATTTCAAAGTTAAACTATGACAACTCATGAGATTTGTGTTACATGCTCCATTCTAAATGATTCATGCTCCATTCTACATGATTCATGCTCCATTCTACATGATTCATGAGCTTTACATTTTATACTTATTCAAGCCATGTGAGTTATTACCTATTGGATGCATGATTTGATTAAAGAGTATTGATGTTTTATTATATAAATGCATGCACCTCCACATACTCAGTACATTTCTAAATGCTGATCCCCATATACGTCTATGTGCTATATTTTCTTATAATGTAGGTTCAGGTGCTCAGTCTCAGTCTCATCAGTGACTTTCGAGTACCTCTGTGTACATCCCTATAGTGATGAGTCCTCATGGTTTGAGGATCTATCATTTGACATTTCAGTTTTTGTGAGACTATGTTGTTATTTCCATTTCATTTTGAGTTAGTTGGGGACCTATTCCAACGGCTCTCTAGTTCATAGATTAGTAGAGGCTTTGTCATACTAGTTATTAGATTGTGGTTGTATTGAGGTTTTTCGGTATTGCTTGGTCGTTTGGACCGAGCATTTTCTCCGTATTTCCTTTCATATGATATGACTATGCTAGTGTTTGAATTATTTCATCTTGAAATGAGTGTTATTACTAGAAATAGGCTTAAAGGGTTAGCTTGGGTCTACTTGTATCCTTGAGCATCGTGTGACGTCCCGGGAGGTGATTTTGGGTCGTTACAAAGGCCCTACTCAGATCCAACAAGAAGAGCTCAAAAGAATCACCGACAACTGAGATATCATCCATAAATACCTCTAAGGTTTCTTCAACCACATTAGAGAATATCGACATTATGCACCACTGAAAAAGTGGCAGGTGCATTACACAACCCAAAAGGCATCCTCTTGAAAGCAAATGTGCCCTATGGGCACATGATTGTCTTCTTCTCCTAATCTTCAGGAGCAATAGAAATCTGGTTGTAACTAGAATACCCATCTAAAAAGCAGTACCAACCCCTTCCTGCTAGCCGATCAAGCATCTGATCCATGAAAGGCATGGGGAAGTGTTCCTTTAGTGTCCACGAGTTGAGTTTTCTGTAATCCATATACACCCTCCACCCTGTAATAGGCCTGAGTGGGATCAACTCATTTTTCTCATTAGCTACAACTGTCATGCCCCCTTTCTTGGGCACACACTGAATAGGACTTACCCACTTACTATTTGAGATGGGATATACCACTCCTGCATCTAGCCACTTGATAATTTCTTTCTTCACCACCTCTTTCATAGGTGGGTTTAGATGATGCTGATACTCAATAGTTGGGATACAATCCTCCTCTAGCTGGATTTTATGTGTGCATATACCAGGAGGAATGCCGATAATGTCTGCAATCGTCCAACCAATAGCCCTCTTATATCTCTTAAGAACAAAAATGAGGGCCTTCACCTATTGCTTACCTAAGACAGCTACAATAATAACAAGTAGCATATTTCTGCTGCCCAAGAACAGATACCTCAAATGACTAGGCAACTCTTTCAGCTCTAAAGTGGGTGGCTCTTCAATAGGCGGCTTAGCTGGTGGACTTGGACGATTTTTTAAATCCAAATCCAGCTTCTTGGGTGCATAAGAATAAGACCCCATGCTTGTTGGGCATATACAACCTTCTCATAATCTTTAATATCATCTTGATCAAAATTCATTAATATGACAGCTAAAGTCTCCACAATAAATTTTTCCTCTATAGGTACTTCCTGCTTCTCCTCATAATACACATCCACAATAGAAAATACGCTCATATCTTTGTGCTATTTCATGGACTGGCATACATCGAATTGAACTACTTCATCATTCAGCCTGAATAGTAGCTTATTTGCCTTTAAATCTATAAGCACACTCCCAATTGTGAGGAAGGGTCTACCCAAGATTATGGGCACCTCAAAGTCCACCTCGCAATCAAGAATGACAAAATCAAATAGAAATATAAAACTGGCCACCTTAACTAATACATCATTTAGAATCTCGACAGGCTGCTTCACAGACCTGTCTGCCATAACTAATCTCATGTTTGTGGGAGTGGGATCCCCCAAACCCAGTTTCTTACACACAGCAAGCGGCATCAAGTTTATACTGGCCCCCAAATCACATAGAGCTTTTACAAAATCAAGAGGCCCAATAGAGCACAGGATAGTAAATTCTCCCGGGTCTGCCTTCTTTTACACCAACAACCTTGTGGAAATAGCACCACAATGATGGAGATTGTCCACCGTCTCATAACTAACTATCTGCTTCTTTGTAACAAGGTATTTCCTAAACTTTGCATACCCGAGCATTCGCTCCAATGCCTCCACCAATGGCAAGTTGATTGTCAACTGCTTAAGCATAGCCATAAACTTGCCAAACTTTGTGTTGTTAGCCTTATTTTTCAATTGATGGGGAAATAGAGGAGGTGGTTTTGGGATTGTAGTAACCACCACTTCGGTCTGCTTTCCCTTGCACTTCTCCAACCCATCAACCTACTGATGGTTGGATGGTGTATTATCAATAACTTCATCCAATTTCTTAAAATCCACTGGATACATTTCTTCATTCTCAATATCCTCTGCAATCATAGCTTTGCCCACAGATAGGCCTGGTAAAACTTTATCACTCTGTGTGGTAATTTCTATGTAGGAGCCATTATTTCAAAGATTCTGAACTGTATCACTTGGCAAAGTTCTGCTCTTTCTTTGATTCAATGCTGCTAAGAGTTGGCTCAGCTCTTGCCCCAATTGCTTGAGAGAAGTACAGTGTGAATTTACCAACTAACTCATGGAAGACAAATCACTCTTCATAGTAGTCACCCCAGAGTTGGTAGTCTCAACTCCCTTTAATAATTTCTCTATCATATCCTCCATGGACATCTTGCTAGAGCTAGTTGCAGCATTATCTCTGCTTCCAGGAGGTACATACATTCCACTCCTATAATTTTTGCTCTTCTAGTTCCCTTGATCTCTATCTTTGTAACCAGCTTTATCGTAATAGTTCCAACCTTGATTTCCTTGGCTACTGCCTCAAAACCCCCTGATTATTTAGATAGTTCGCCTTTTCTTCCTAATCGAAATCAGCTCTTCCCTAGGATGCAACAACTTTCACTTTCTCCATTTTTCCAGACAATAGAAGCTTAGTCAACAAATCCATATGTGTCTTTAAATGTGCCATATCCTGGTGACATTCTTCCACCATTTTGGGTTGCTCTACAGTCATACAACCAGACACAGTAGGGCTTTTTGCCACAAAATCCCTGGCATGCCAAGCTCCACTCTGTTTGGTCATCCAATCAAGCATCTTCGAGGCCTCTGGAAAAGTAAGGTCAACAAACGACCCTTCTGCAAAATTATCCACGACTGGCTTCATAATATAATTCAAAAACTGATAAAGAGTCTCCATCAGATGAATATCCATCATGTTATGGTTCGAGCATTGTATCAGCTTTTATTTAAACCTTGCTCTGGTCTCATAAAGAGCTTTAGTGGGAAGCTGTCGGAAGTTACTAATTTCATCCCTTAACTGTACCCTTTTGGGGGTGGAAAGAACCTTTTTAGGAAAGCCTCTTTCAACTGCCTCCAGTTGGTTATAGAGTTGGGAGTCATTTCTTTTAACCATAGTGTCACCTCCCCAGACAGAGACAACAGAAACAAATACAGGAGGATAACATTCTGACCCACTCCTGGATTATCAAAAGACTTGCAAATGGTGACGAAATTCACCAAATACATATTTGGATCATCTCCAGGAAGACCACCGAACAACCCCTTAAGATGAAGGAATTGAATCATAGTACTGGTAATATTAAATTTAGCTCCTGGTGCTAGAGGTGGAGGAATGGTTGCTCCAGTTGCACCTACTTCATCCATTCCATCTTCGTCATCATTCAAATCAAACTGCACTGGTTGATGCTCTTGCCTCTCCCTAAAGGGGCAATTTTTGTTTACATTCCGATTCACTGGTGCAACTATATTTTCTGCACGCCTTAGATTAATAGGACCTAACAAGTCATCATCCCCCAAATCATCATCAGGATTAGGATAACGTGCCTGCTGACTGTCATTCTGCTGATTTAGTTGAACTCTAGCAAAAGCGGCTAGTCTTTCAGCATCTTGGGGATCTGTCATTCTGCCAATTAACTGTGGTTCTGGATGTATTTGTAATAATGGTTGGCCCGATCTCCTTGTACTTAGCATACATAATAACTCTCCTGCACAGAACAAAAATAACAAATAAAAATTAAAATTTGGAAAACTTGACCCAAGGTCAATTAACAAGCACAAACTTAATTGACAACTGTATTCCCCGACAACGGCGCCAAAATTTGATACGCCCAAATTACACCTTTCTTATGAGAGAGTAAGCGGTCGCTGTCAAATATAGAACCCAACTGGGTTAGGTGTCGAATCCCACAGGGAATACTATGTTCACTAAGTATTGTGACTGTTAGTAGACTGTTGATCTAAGGTTCTTGAGTAAAAAGGGGTTTGGATGTGTTAATAATGATCTTTCATTCTTGTATCACACCACAGTTCAACTAGTGAGAGTTAATGTAAGTGTAATTTCAATGAAAATAAGTTAACTAGAGTTATGCTCACCAAGATGTTCAAACAGTTAGGGTTGTGAACTTGTGCATAAATTCTAACTTATGTATTCAATTGCAAGAATTATTGATTTCTAAGAATTACCCACGTATTTCTCAACCTAATGGTTGTTTCACCCTTTACTTCTATCAAACTTAAAGGATTCATGCATTATTCAATAACACTCTCATGAGGGTTAATCCTGTTAAGGCATCAACCCATTAACCCAAAGAGTAAACATATGGATTTCATATTCACTTCTTTTCCCAACATCTACTTTCTTGTCAGACAAGTGGTGTTCATGGGCTCACTTCTCAAGTTTGTAACCAAGAGATGCCATTATAATGAAGAAAAATTCTTGCAATTTTGATAGATGTTAGAAATCAAACCGATTCACAAGAGTTTAGCTACTCGTCTCCATATAAGAAATCAAAGATATATTGAAGTTCATAAATAGCTTCAAGAGAGTACTTACAAATGTCACAATATTGTTCTTCTCAATCTTCAATGGAAAATATAAAAACTAATAATCAGATCTCAATCTCTAGATTCTAATCTCAATGAAAAGAGTTACACAGCTCTCAATAGAGGAGAAAGTATGAAACTAATGACAAAACATCCAGAATAAATTCTGATACTTGGTATTTATATGATTCCAGAACAGAGGTTTTAAAATTCAAACTCAAATTTCCCGCTTCATGGTCAATGGGTCAAGTGACAGTTCATCGCAGCGCCGATGGTCCATCGCCTAGACTGTCGATGACCTCTAGTGATTCCATTTTATAATTCTGGTCAATGGGTAGGGCGACAGTTCATCACAGGACCAATGGTCCATCCCTATACTATCGCATGACTCCCAGTGTTTCCTTATTTTGTTTCTTGGCGACGGTTTAAGCCGACGGTTTATTGCAGAGTTGACGGTCCATTGCCTGGACCATCGCAGGATGTCCAAGAACTCTATCTTCTATTTTTAGGCAACGGTTAAGGCCGACAGTTCGTCGCAGAGTTGACGGTCTATATCCTAAGCTGTCGCTGCTCAATTTTTCTTTGTTTTGCTCAGTTTGTCCAAGTTATTCTTCACACTCAGTTCTTAACCTAAAAACACTAAAATACCATGTTAAATACAACAATAGTTGCTTGAAAACACACAATTATCCCAAGAAAAGAGCCTAAAATGTTCCATCAAAAGCCAAAACATCAAGGCTCATTGCGATTGTCAACCTGAATGGTTGAGGATGGTTCACGTTCAATCAAATTCCCATAGGGTACTCAGACTTTCCCTCCTCTATTTTACACACCGTTTATTCTGTAATTCATATTCCCATATCAAGTTCTAATCCACTAATAACAGTTTTGAATTCTCAAGAACCTTAACATCACTCTAACCCTAGGCAGGTTGTAAACCTAGAATCCAAAGAATTTTTTTTTGTAAAACAACTATGAATTTTGAATTTAAAACATGAATTGAGCACTTACTTTGAATAGAGAAAAAGAATGCTTTGATTCCTTAGTTAATCCTTGGCCTTGTTCATGAGAGTATGAGAGTTGAATTTTGTTTTTTCGATCTTTTCAGAGTAGTGAGGAATTTGAGTGGGGTGATTGAAGATAATAAGGAGTGTATTTAGTATAGGAGAGTTGGTTATGGAATAAAGGAGTTACGTGGTTTCAAAAAATTGAAAAAGAACCGTTGGGGAATTTAATTTCCCTTTTATTCTGAGTATTTTGGGTTGGGTCAGCCCCTTAGGGTCCACAATTTTGGTTCTTACGATGACTCCTGGCAACAAAATATAGCTAGTGGCTACGAGTCACTGTCTCTCTCCATTTAGAGTTTATCCTTACCTGCGTCTCCAGTCATGATAACTCAAGGAGACAAGTCATTATCACGGACAATGACTTATGCTGAGAGTTTTCAAGACTCCATAGACTACTTACCAGGGAGATTTCACATGGGTTTCTCCTGATGGGCTTTGTGATGAGTCATAGTGAGTCCCTAAGACTTGTAGGGTCCCTCATGGGGACCTGGACACCAGAGTTTCTTCTGGTCTTTCTAGCACTTTTAAGCTCCACACAAACTACCCTATAATGTAATAAATACAAAACATGAGTTGCCTCTCACACAATACTTGATATAACATCGCAATACATCGTAGCTATGTTGGGTACTCAGAGTTCACCAACAAGACCATGGGTTTCCTTCCATGCAATTCGTGATTTAACATTGCGGCACAACTCTATTGCCCTGGCTACTCAGACTTTGCCTAGACTAACATCCTCACACACTTTCAATTCCTACAAGCTTCCCATGTAATGCTTGACATGATGCCCGTTCACCTTGAATTGAGCATCTCTTTCTTGTTTCAGATCAATTGCACCACGTGGAAATACTCTAACGACGTTGAAGGGTATAGGCCACCTGACTTCAACTTGCCCAGAAACAAGCAAAGTCTCGAATTCTATAATAACACCATATCACTGGGTTGGAATGCCTTTTTCTCAATCTTCTTGTCATGGTACAACCTTATCTTCTCCTTATACAAGGAAAAATCCCATAAGAATAGAGGTGGAATCTATCTAACTTATTCATCTTGCCTATCCTCAGGTTTGCAACATCACTCCCCTCAAAATTCAGGTTTTTCAATGCCCATAGTACCTTGTACTCAAAGTTGAACAACAAGTGGCATGCCTTACCACACGCAAAATGATATAGAGATAAATCTATGGTAGTTTCATAAGCTATAGGTAGGCCCAAAGTGTATTATCTAGCTTCCTTGACCAATCAGTTCAGTTGGCATTCACAGTTTTTGCAGAAATGGACTTGATCTCACGATTGAAGACCTCAACCTGCCCACTTGTCCATGGATATTAAGTTTTTTCCACCTTATGTTTCACACTATATTTTTCAAGCAAGGTTTTAAATAGACAATTGAAAAAATGGGACTCACCATCACTAATAATACATATGGAGTACCAAACTGAGAGAATATATTCATTTTTAGAGATGCTGTGACATTGCGATTCTCATTATTAGGAAGCACAACTACTTCCACCCATTTATATTCATAATCAACTGATACCAAAATGTATGTCATGCCATGGAAGCTGACAAACGGACCCATGAAATCAATACTGCACATATCAAATAACTCTAGCTCAAGAATAGGTGTCATGGGGAGCACATGCTTCCACGAGATATTTCCTTGGTGATGGCATTGGTCACAGTCCCTAGCATATTCATGTGAATCCTTATAAATAGTCAAAAATAGTTACCACACTTTAAGATCTTATGGGCCATGCAAGTACCACTATGGTGACCCCCAACTGGAGATGAATCATAGGCCTCAATAATGCTCATCATCTTAACTTCGAGAATACACCTCCGAATCACACCATCGGAACACACCCAAAATAAGTAAAGCTCATCCCAGAAAAACTTTTGTACCGCATACATAAATCGCTTTCAATACTGAAACATGTCTTTCGTGATGAGATCACTTGACAAATAGTTGGCAAAATTAGCAAACTAGGGGATCAAGTCTTCTGATTCTGCCAAAACCTGCTTATCTGGAAAAGTATCATCAATTTCAAGCTCATCCCCTAATTTAAGCATTGCCTCCTCTTTTAGGCAGGATTGACAGTTTGCAACCTGATATTTTATACCCTTTTGGTCTTTAATCTCAAAGTCAAATTCTTGCAACAATAATACCCATCAAATAAACGTAGGATTTGCATCGTTCTTTGCCATAAGGTACCTCAAAGCTGCATGATCAGTATGCACAATGTCTTTGGCCCCAATCAGATAGAACCAAAATTTCTCAAAATAAAACACCATAACATGTAACTCCTGCTTAGTTACCATATAATTTTTGTGTGTGGGATTGAGTGCATTACTAGAATAATAGATGGGTGAAGTATTATCTTACATCTTTGGCTTAGGAAAACTTCTAGAGCCACACCACTAGCGTCATACATCATCTCAAAAGGGAGTATCTAGTTTGGAGACACAATGATAAAGGAAGAAATCTACCTCTCTTTTAGGAACTCAAAGGCCTTGAGGAAAGCATCATCAAACACAAACTTCACCTCCTTCTCTAATAACTTGCACAATGGATTTGTAATTTTAAAGAAGTCCTTGATGAATTGCCTCATGACCCAAGAAACTCTGAATACCTTAAGTAGAAATTGTTTGAGGCAATTTTTCAATCACCTCAATTTTATCCTTGTCAACCTCTATTCCCTTCTTCAAAATCTTGTGCCCTAAAATAATGCCATCTTTAACCATGAAGTGACACTTTTCTCATTCAATACCAAGTTGCACTCCTCATATTTCTAGAGTGCATTATCCAAGTGATATAAACAATCATCAATAGATTCACCCACAGACGAGAAATCATCCATAAAGACCTCTATAGTATCATCCACCATATCAAAAAGATGGAAGATGGACATCATAAAATGCTGAAAAGTGGCGGGAGCATTAAAAAGTCTGAAAGGCATCCTTTTGAAGACAAACATACCATATTAACATGTGAAAGTGGTATTATCCTTGTCTTCAGGGGAAATATAAATCTAATTATACCCAAAATAACCATCAAGAAAACAAACCATCCTTTAGCTGCAAGACAGTCTAATATCTTATTTATGAATGATATCAGAAAGTGATTTTTTTGAGTCTACATATTCAAATTTCGATAATCCATACAAACCCTCCATCCCTTAACTGGTCTCATGAGCACTTATTCATTCTTCTCATTAGGGACCACAATGATCCTACCCTTATTTGGCATATACTGAACTAAGCTTACCCACTTATTATCAGTAATAGGGTAAACCACACTTGAATCTAACTACTTGATAATCTCTTTTTTCACCACCTCTTGCATAGGTGGATTCAGATAAAACTGATGCTCAATGCTACTTACACACTCCAGTTCAAGATGAATATTATGACTACCAATTTTAGGTGGAATCCTGAAAATATCTGTAGTGGTCCACCCAATGGACTATTTTAACCTCTACAATACCAAGATCAAGGCCTCAACTTGCGTATCTAAGAAATCTATCATAGTAATAACCGACAAGGTATTGTTGGATCCCAAGAATAAATAACACAAGTAGGAAGGGAGATCTTTTAATTCTAAAACTGACAAACCCTCATGGATGGCCGAGCTGGTGGAGTAGATCTATTCTTCAAATCAAGACCCAACTTCTTTAGCGTACAAGAATATAAAACCTCTGGTAATCAGAGTATTTACCATCTCATCATACTCATCAATAACGTCACTATCAAAGTTCATGATTACCACCACTAATGCCTTGACACTAAGTCTCTCATCAATGGGTACACTCACCATATCATCCTCTACAACATCTATCAAAGATACCACACATGTTTTTTGGATACTACATCAACTAACCTACGTTGAAAGTATCCTATTCATCATTGAGCCTGAATTTCATATGTCCTATCTCCATGTGAAGCAATGCCTTACCTGTGGATAGGAAAGGCCTTCCCAAAATATGGGGACATCAAAATCCACCTCATAGTCGAGAATTACAAAATTAGTTGGGAATATAAAGGATGCTACCTTTACTAAAACACCGCACAAAATACCAACCAATTTCTTCATAGTACGATTATCCATTATTAATTTTTGAATGTCGACATAGGTGCCCCTAAACCCAACTGCTTGTACACAACTAGCGATATTAGATTAATACTACCTTCCAAATTGTATAATGCTCGTGCATAATTCAGAGGCCTAATAATGCAAGAGATAGTGAAAAAATCATAATCCTCTTTCTTCTTAACCTAAGATCAGAAAGCAATAGCATTATAGTGGTGTGTATTATCAGTGGGCTCAAAACTCACCATCTAATTCTTAGTCACTAAATCCTTTATGAACTTTGCATAACCAGGCATCTTCTCCAACACTTTTACAAGACGGATATTCATAGACAATTCTTTTAACATCAACATGAATTTATGATATGTCCCTCTTTCCTTTTTTTTTTCAACCTTTGCAAAAATGGTGGGGAAGGTCGTGGAATGGTCTTCAAAACTGGTTTGACCTCCTTACCTTATTCTTTATCAATATTAACCTATTTCTCAACACTCCTCAATTTCTGTGATATTTCACCATTAGTTACCAACTTATCAATTTTAGGTTTGGGTGCATCATCAAAATCAATAGTGTTATCCCTTACCTCATCAACTACCGGTATAGGAGGATAAATAGTATTATTACCACTCTAAGTGGTGATGAATAAGCAGTGACTGTCATTCTTTAGATTCTGAATGCTATTACTCAGAAGAGTTCTTGGTTGATGTTGATTCAAAGTAGTCGACATTTGACCAAACTATTGCTCAAGATTCTTAATTGCAGTAGCATATAATTCTACTTTCTAGCTCAGTCCCAAAATATCTACCTTAGTAGCCTTAAGGCAACTCTCTGAACGCTTAACCAACTTTGCAAGCAATGCTTCCATCCTTGAATCACATCATAGTTCCCAGTGGAACATATATACCATTTTTTTTCTTATGATCATCCTTTCTCCTTTAGTCACTATCTCTTTCTCTGCTCCCCATAATAGTTCTGCCTTGATTCCCTTGCCTCAATTTCAAAGTGTCCTAATTGGACCTTTGGCCCTTGGCTTATAAACTCGCCATCTCTCTGTCCAAATATTTAGCTTCCTCCTTAGAGTAAGACTTATCATTTCTAATAGACTTACCTCATGCCTCTACTACCTTCACCTTTTCTGCATTCATAGTTGCAAACTACTTGGTAACTAAGCTAGTCTTTATTCAACTATGCTACCTCTTAATCCACTGTACCATCTAGGACTATCTTTTTACTAGAAGAACTAATAGCATAAGTACCGACTCTTTTTTCTACCTCCTGAGTATGCCACCCTCAACTAGTTTCATAGATCAAATCCAAGAGTTCCACAGCTAGCTCCCAATAAAGACTCATATAAGCCCCTCAAGTAATAGTATCAACAACAACTTTGGTGTTTATATTTAGGGCTTTATAGAATATCTCGAGATAATTTCTCCCTGAAATTCTGTGATTAAGCATATTCATCAACTTCTTGTTGAATCTCAACCATGTCTCATACAATTTCTCTGAATGTAATTGCCTAATATTATAAATCTCATCCTTCAACAGCAATATTCTAGAAGGCAAAATGAATCCCTCTAAGAATTATGTACGTAACTTATTCCAAGAGGTAATGGACCCACGAGGTAGTTAACCTAACTATTATGCTGCTTTGCTTGTAAGAGAGAATGGGAATAACCAGATTCTCAAGGCTACCTGACTCACCCCGGGTAGATTATATTAAGTGAAAATCCTAATGAAATTCATGATGTGCATGTTTATATCATTCATCAGCAAAAAAGCAAACACACCCTTCAGATTAAGCAACTGAATCATAACACTCGTAATGTCAAACTTCATCACTTAGGGAAACTTAGGAGGAATGATAAATCCTATCTCAATGGGATCAACATACCCTAAGTCTTTTTCCAGATCATTAAAAACTAGTAAATACTAGTAAGCTGGGGGTGGTTGAGCTCCATCTTTTCTAGATCTGTCTTTCTCGAGTGTTGCTTGACATTTTTCTCTCGGTATCGCTTGTTTCTCTTGAGCTTCATGATAGGAATTTGACGGCCTTGCATTATCTTCAGCTAATAACTCTGCAGTGGTTTGCATAACTATTTCTTGAACACCATGCAGAGGTGATGGATTTAAGGGATTTGGGTCATTTGGAACCCCATCATGTCAAAGTTAATGCTCATGTTCTTCTATCTTAAAATTCTATTATAAGGTCCTCTCTAGATCAAGATCAAGTAATCAAGGGATTTTCTTAACTTTGAGTACTTGGTATACACTAGCATACACCCTCAGAATAATAGAAAATTTGAAACCAACAACCTCAACAACCTCAATCAACTAATCTGTAATTGTATTCCCCAAAAAAGGGACCAAAATTTGATGTCTCCCAAATTACAACTCCTAAAAAGTATAATGCTGTCACTATTAAATAAAGAGCCCAACAAAGGTTGGGGTCGAACCCACAAGAAATTGGTAGAATCTCTGTCAAGAACTTACTGATGTAGTCAAAATGTGTAGAAAGTAAATGAGGGGACTTTGTATGAATATTAGTAGTAGTAACTAAGCTTGAATACTTCAGGTTGAAATCAATATGAGATGAAACTAGGAGTATGTTCCCCCTAACTTCCTAACTCCACAGACTTTTTGCGCCGATTAAACTATCTCGGTGCCTTGGATGCAGAATCTAACATGTTATGTATCACCAACCATCTCTTGAAACCTTTTGGTGAATTTCACTTAACTCTTTTCCATCTTAAAATGTCACATTACTAACCCTTTTCTTGGATTTTAGATTAACTATCTCCTCCTAATCTTAAGTCAATTAGATAAAAGATGGTAGCTTCAAATTACTATTATGATCTTTTTTTCCTAATCTCAACCTCTCTCTCTTGTTAGTATCAAATACAGGAAGGTTCTTAGCATCTACAGTCACAAATAAAGCAATAAATATAAAGAAAACCACAATATATGCATAAACACCGATCACGAAAGACTTTGCACTTCCATTACTTTGTTATTCCATTAGGGTTTCCACAACCCTAATTAAGAGGTTTATCGCTCATGCTTGCGAGAACACCTATAGAATTAATAATAGAAAGAATATGAATAATCTTATGATAAAATAAGAATGAAACCCAGAATCTCAAATTAATCGCAAACCGTAACAGTCAAGATCAAGAATTCCAAGATCAAAAGTGTATATCAGAACTCAACATAATATTGTAAGTATGTAAAGTATTTAAACTAATAAAAAACATTAGTGGGGTATTTATATTTATATAAAAATCCATAAGAATCCTAACTAAAACTAAATGGGAAAATTATGTCAGCAGTGGTAACGCCTCTAACAACTACTCATCTGGACGGACAATGACTCATTGTCAACTTCGTATCCTAGACGTCAGTGCATTTGTCGATTACTCATCAGGTCACTAGATAAGTCATTGCCTAACTTGTTGTCTCTCCAGTAACTTTCTTGAGCTTTTAAAACTTAAATACCAAATGCTTTGTATGAGGGTTGCTACGAGTCATAGCCTGATCCTATTACTCATTGCTGACATCGACTCCATTTTTATCAAACTTGAATTCTCTTAGAACTTTGCCTCTCATTTTATTAGAACAACCATTACTATAATTCGTAGTTAGATCCTACGAGTCATAGCAAGTGTTGACTTCAGTATTCTTCTTTTATTCTTTCACTAGTTACCCAATGACTTGGAGGATGAGTCATAGCGTTACCTAATGACTCATTGTCCAAGTAGGAGATATTCATGGTACTCACTTCCAACCCTAAACACTGCAAAACAAACTAAAAAATACATCACATCTAACAAAAGGACCTAAGTACTTGCATAGTTTTTGGTATCAAGCATAAGAAATGCCATGTAACCATGGATCATCAAATGCAAGATAGATTCTAAACGTTTGAACCTATATTATAAAACAATATAGAACAATAATGTAAGTAGTACTTTGAATGTATTGAGCATGTGAGTTATGCATAATAATCTATAAAGCTAAACATAATGAGCATGAGATGTATGGAAGTGATACATATAAAATGATGCAATGACCAAGTAATAGATTTATGACTGAACAATATCATAATTAATAACTGAAGGAAAAATCACACAATGTTAAAGAGTCTACTATGGGCCTACTGGATGGGCGTTCAGTACCTTACCTAGGGTACAAACACTGACTAATGTGGATCCACTAACTGATGTCCAAAAGGCCTAAGATATCATGCCTAGATTGACAAATGACCCTTTTAGAACCTATAGTGGCTCCTCAATTCTGGAATCTAGGGACTTATACATAAGGTCTCAACCTAACTAATGGGTGAGCCTTTATCTTTGTGTCTACTCGGTGCTAAGTACTACTCCCAACAGAATATAAACTGATATATTGAATAACACAACAATATTAGAAAGCATTCTAAATCATGACTCTAAAGGACTAAATGTTCAATTAAAAATGAATGATGTAATAAGTCATCGGGTATTCATAACCTACCATCTTAAAAAAATACAACTAATGATGGCAATTCTTTATTCTAAATAGAATAGGGGAAATCCCATTAACTCAAGTCCAAAAATCATTAGAAATATATTAAGAACTCATAGCTGTATCATGTAACCATATTGAAATTTAATCAAAATCATGTATTCATGGTTTTAATTAGAACAAATTCATGCTTTTCATAGAAAAACCTTATCTTGAATAATGTATTAAACTGAGAATCAAAGTATATTTGGAAATCAATGGGTGAAAGGAAACCCTATAATAAAATACCAAATACCTAAATGAAAAACTACTGGTGAAATCTTTGGATTTCGGGTTTAAAGTTGAAGAACCATTATTCTTGCCTTGGAGAAGAAAAATCACTTGTTGCTCTAAATATTCTATGTGTTGCTTGATTTTTGACTTAGTAGGGGGTTTGAGGCAATTTAAGCTCATCAATCAGCCTTAGCGTATCTTAAATAATGAACTTTGGTGTTAAAAGATTGGGAAAAGACTAAACAACCCTTTCAAAATTTTCTAAGATGCTGCTAGAATCAGTCTTAACAACTTTTGTGATGACCTGTAGGGCCTGAGTACGAGTTGTAGCCCGAGTCATCACTTGGGACTCAATTTTGGCATCCCACTACTATCTCAATGAGCTACTCTATAACTCATAAGGTCACCCTAAAACTTGTAGGGTTTGAGTCATTTTCACTTTTTGCTTTTATAAAATAGCCATAACTTCTTTCTCCAATACTGAATTTACAAATAGTCTATGGTGTTGTAAAGATAATTCAAATTCCTTAAATTTAGTGGGTATTAGGCCACCTAACTTTTCATATAATAAGAGTAATAAGAGTAATGAACATTTAAAGTTGACCTAAGAAGAATCTTATACTAAAACTTAGCCGAAAAAGGTATTTTAACTCAACTTTGGGTTAGGGTCTACTTATAATCTTAAATATCATCTAATACTGATGTCATTATTATGTAATGGTTCTATTTATACTTAATGATTGGATATGTTATTAGCTTGGATTTTTGGGGGAATAAAGTTGGGGACTGGTCTTGTGGCCTCTCTAGACTTCATCAGATGAGCCATGGTATGACTCGTGGATCCGTTCCATGATCAAACATTGGTTCGTAGTTGTAAGTCCAAGCTGAATCAGCTTTAGGAACCAAGATCATACTCAAGATCATGGTTTCTAACCAAGATCGTGGGATACTCTTATGGTCGAGATGTATATTTTTCAACTTGCAGGTATTTGGGGCTATCTCATGTAGATGGAGGCATAGTATGGTCATACAATGTAACCACGATTGTACCATGGTTCATGGAATCTCACTGTTGGGTAGTGTTTCACTAAAATGACCATAACTCTTATCTCTTGAACCCGATTAATGAGAAATCAGATGCATTGGAAATAAGACTCAAAGATATTTGATTTTAGGGGTCTTGAACTCAATAAAACTTCAGAATCTAGGCGTTATGTGCATTTGAAGTTTACTATAGAATGATACTTCATAAGAAATAAATTGGTAAGAATGGTTTTAACTTGGCTGTGAGCTAGTAGTTACTTATGACCTTAATATATGCCAAATCACTTACCAAAACATGAAGTTTTTTTCTATATGTAATTGAATCATGGTTTTAATCATAGCCTAGATTTTTTGTGTGTTTCACTTAGTGACCTTTTAGGGGATAATTGTAATATTATTATTTGATGGGATGACTGAGGCTTAGAAAACACTTAGAGTGTAAATAAACCTATAAATAGTTGATGTTATTATTAGGGTTTAGTATCTATAATTAGCGCATATTGTTAACTACCATAGTTCTTCTTATAGTTATTTAGGCTAATGATATTATATTGGGAAGGATGAAACTTAATGTATGGAATACATTAGGCTTGGGTAAATTTTGTGATATATTGTTATTTAGGTTGTTGCTAATTTTGTGTTGCCCATGTTGGAGCTTATGTGAATATTATTATTATTAACTTGAGAGATTATTTAAATCTTTGTATCGCCCAAGTGGGGGATTAACCTGATATTATTGGCCTTATTTGTGCATTAAATTACCTTATTTATTATAGTGATCTCCAAGCTGATTTAATTTTTAAAATTTTGTTAGCGGGTCTCACTGCATATTTTTGACCTAATTTTTGGCCTGGAGTTTTGTATTGCAATATGGGTCTTATTTTAATCATAATAATGTACATATTATTAATTTGATAGCACAAAGACATTCAAGGATTGAGGAGTGGAGCAGTTCATGGATGGCTTGAGACTCTAATTTGGTATCGAGGTAAGCTTCAGACTACTCTTCCTTTTAAGATTGTGTATCGTATTGATTGTTGTACGGTAGGGGTCATAGGATAGATTTTAGGTTACCATATTAATTTTTTATTTACTTTGACTTTCTTGGGAAAATTTAGTGTATATTATGTAACACCCCATACTTTCGGGCTAAAATGTAAACCATTATTTCTATGTGTAATAGTTCTAAAGGCCAATAAATCCTATGAAAATTTAGTGTTTTAATCAATTATGTAGTGTGGTAATTTATTTGAGCATGAATTGAGATCATAGAGGTTCTTTAACTCAAAGATGAGTTGAAAGCTTTCCTATCGATTGAGTTTTAGTGAGCATCTAAATTTGGGTTTCCATTGACTATAAATTTTTGTTATAACGAATTAGGGGGGCTACTATATATCAAATAAAAGGTCTTTGAGTCCTCTATCCAATGATACCAATTTCTCATCAATTCGATACCAAAGCAAAAATTTATGACTCTGTAAAGTGGAGTAAATCGCCTAAGGCTACAGGAATTATTGTGCCATTGGCAATGCATTGCCCAACTCATTTTCGGCGATGGGAAATGCAACGCCCGACCTATTTTGGGTGATGGAAAATGCGTGGCACTGCCTATCTTAGGCCATAGGCAATGCGTCACATGCCATATGGCCCAAGGGCGTAAATACTTTATTTTTAAGTCATTTTAAGGGCAAGCAAGTGTTTTTACATTCCAAAACCATTCCTAATCATCCTTAAATGAAATTAGAGTCATTAGTAACATTTTAACTCTCTTAAATCCCTAGTTCATCTCTCAAGAACACAATAGGAGAAAAATAACCGAGGGTTAAACATTCAAGACCAAGGGTTCAATCTTTCGCAAATTCTTTATCACTAAGGTATGTGGGACTATCCTAAATTTCATGGAAATATGTTTTACTATTTTTATTAAGATTAAACATCCCCAATCATATTTATAAAGAAGGGTTTTTAAATTGTCTTGAAAAGTATGCATCATGAAATTGTTTTAAAGAAATTATATGTTGTCTTGAACCATTTTTCCTGAAATTTGAATATAACTATATATCTATGTTTTGGTTGCAATGAAAAGTTTGATTGAGAGCATGAATGATAAAAAACTCCCTCTCCCATTATGATATATTCAATTTCAAGTGTTTTGGATTGTTTAAGGTCATGAACTTTCTAAAAGAAAAACTAAAGGGTGAATGCTTCTTTAATGATCATGGATTGATACTGTTTATAACATGTTGAGAGGGTTTTTTCACGTGATAAACTTTCATTTTGTCAAATTAATAATTTCCATAGGTTTTAGTAATGCAAATATGATATGGCAACCTTATGATTGAACTATTGAGAGAAGAGTATTTTGATGTAAACTCAAATAAAAATCTATTGCTTAAATCTTTATCACTTGATGTCTAAAAACTAAGGGTGGTTATTAACATGATAATAAGTGAAAAGGGGCTATAAATATGATGTGATGTGAATTTATTGACTTGCAAGTCAGGGTATGACGATATCTGATAATGACATTCCGTTAATGGAATAAGTATTGAATGTTTTGAAAGTATGAAGCATAAATTTAAAGAACTAAAATCTAGGATTAAGAGAGCTAGTTGGTTACCCGAAGAAAGCGTTTGAGTGCAAGGGCTCATCGCTGGAAGCCGTAGTTGCCGATGTGGGACTTATGATATATTATCCCACATAAAAGGAAATTTAGGACATCGCACATGGGGGGATTTCCTACAATGTGCTCATATGGTGGGTGTCACCACTCCAATCCTGGTGGCTACCTAGATTAGGGGCTTGGCCGCTGAGTCAAGAATGGGTTCCACATAGCCCGTGGAATTATAAATTTGTAGGGTGTACCTCTAGCTCAGAAGAATAACAAAGAGTGAGTCAAGGTTGTCAAGAATTGACCCTTATATTTAAGGATCTGAGGCTCATTCCTGGGGTTCCGTTAAGCAGTAGATTAACTTGATAGAAGTTGCAGCTGGTGAGCCTCTTTTACTTCCGATAGCCTAGGTACGAAACTTGTCATGGTTATATTATTTTGATTCATGGTTCGAATGGCATCCTTGTCCCAGAGTTCAGAAAGATGTTATTTTTCAGTTAGTAGAGATTTTGCATACTAGAGTCATGTACTTTGAATGTTATGAACTTCATTTTGTACTGTCCAGTTGAATTTAAAAAGTGACCATGTTTCTATTTATTAATCTTCCATATTTCTTTACATTGTATGAACATTGCGTATGATTACGAGATAAAATTGGGGTGCTCGGGCCTTCATGGTTTGGGATATCCGTCACAACTAGGGCCTCAGTTTAGTTTGTGACAAACTTGGTATCAGAGCACAGTTCATGGTTCTAGGGTGTCTACAAAATCACATCGGGTAGAGTCCTATTTATGGGTGTCTAGCGGGCCACACTTATAAGAAGGAAGCTACTAGGCGTTGAGGAATGTTTCACTTTTCTTCATGTTCTAGATCATGCGATTGTGTTATTCATTTGGAAGTTGTCCAGATTCCATCTTTACTCTGAATTTATTAACTATGTCTCCTTGTCGAGTCGATTCAAGAGAAGAATCTTAGAGCCTAGATGAGGTGGTCCCTTCTAATTAAATATTAAAAGATTATGAAATTGCATGACTTGAGAGGAGTCCGTGGTGCTTCAAGGAGTATTGATTCTAGTGTAAACTTTGATCCTGATAAAATTGTGCTTTTCAGCCTGAGGAATTAAGTGTATCTAGTCCCTATCAAAATTCTTGTTGTAGATGTCATGAATAAGGGTAATATGTGTAGCAAAATGTTAGAACTATATTTCCACCCGAGTCGTAATATATATTAAAGTGTCATGACCTATTGGTAGTGAGATTGAGCCAAGAAGTTGGTGATATGAAGTCACAAGGTTAGAAGTTAGAGTGAGGGTGACTTTTGAGTAAATAAATAGTTTTAGTTGTATAACCATTGATTGATGGATGATTTTCCCTTTTATGGTGATAGACTAGTATGGTAGCAATATTAGTAGATCGTACGGGAGTCTGTGAAGAAAGTGTTTGTCTATGATTATTATCTATTCAGAATAGGGAAAAAGCCTAGAGTGGATAGTTATGGTGGTTATGGAAATCGCTTATAGGTTGTGAATGAAAACGGTTAGATTAGCCAATAAGTTATAAGTATAGACACATTATTATATATGGAATTTTGAAGATAGTTGTGATGTATGCATTGGTAGGTAACTATAATGTGAGAAAGTAGAATATGTTGATAAAATTGTAATGGGTTATGATATAAGATTAAGATCGACTACCTTCATTATGTCACCTTACCCCCCTTGAATTGTCTTTTCTTTAGTAGTTGTAAATTTGTAGTGCATGTGAGATGGTATGTAGTAGATTTGTAGGTTTAGTAGTAATGTCATGGAGAGGATAGACTTATGGCCCATAGATAAGTGAAATAAGAGACTTAGGTTGATATTTCTATTTGATTGATTAGTATAGTATGTAACATACTTCATTTGTTTGGTGTTGTTAGACAATAGGCTTGAACTTTAGGTGTGGACTTTAGTAATAAGAATAGTAGCTCAAGATTGATAATGCATGCTTTGTGGGAGTGATTAGTAGGCCTGATATGAGGTATAAAATAGCTTAGGTTGGCAACTTGTGGAAAAAGAATTGGATAATTGTGATATTTATGTACATGAGGACTAGTATAAAAAATGATGAATTGTGGTTGAGTCATTAAGTGGATAACTAAGCATTATAAGGAGTTGATGATAAAGTGTTGTGTATCTAGAAGCGTGGATGTCTATGCCCATGATAACGTTAGCCATAAATAGATGACTTTAGGGGTTGGAGGATGTTAGTATTAGTGTACCTAAAGGGGATGTTCTAGAATGAATTTAGTGTCCTTGTATAAAAAAAAATTATAGAGAGGAGTTTATGTTCACGTGTCTACTAGTACCCCTTTGTGATAAGGAGTTTGGTGGAGTATGTTTATGAGAGTGGGAGTTGTAGAGTGATGGTTATAGAGGCTAGCGAGAGCTAAGAGTAGAACTTTAGAAAAGCGAGGCCTTAAGAGTATAGTTTATCAAAGAGAGTTTAGCTCTTATGTGTATGGTGAGATACCTTTTTGTGTTGAGAGTTGTGGCTATAGCTTTTGATGTGAAGGTGTGACCACAAATTTAGGAAGATAACTTTGATCTAAGGGGGAGGTGATAGATTAAAGTAGTTCCCAAATTTTCTTGTGGTGTCAAGTTTCTAGTAAGAGGAGTGATAAATCAATTCTTATTCAAGAAAGCTCCTCCTACTTCAGTTTGAATTAACACCTACCGATGTCTTATGTACTTAAGTTTGGCCTATGTCTAAGGTTGGAGCACTCTATGTAACTCATGTCATATTCCGACCTCCAAACTAGAAGCCATAATGTCCCTTAGTGATTCTATATTTCAAGTATTCAAGCTTATGTTATGAGGTACATGATCCATAAATCTGTGTCCCAAATCATGCTTGGTTCTAAGGAACTCTGTTTTCATATATTAACGATTCATTTTATGTCAGGGTTAGCCAAAATAATAAAGTTGTACAAGTGCATGACTATTTCAACTCTGAAAATGAGAAGTGATAGCTTTGAGTAGAAGTCCTTGTCCAAATCGTCGACTTTATGAATTCAATACTCATGTTATAAGAGTCGTGATGTAAGCTCTCATGATTCTCACTGTGGTTGTCCTAAGAACTCATGCTATGTTGAGTTTATACCAGAATGACTCTCCACTTGTGATCCAGACACTTGATATATGAAACACTCCGTGATTGTATTGTATCTTCAACTCATGTCCCACCTTGAGTATTGCAAAATAAGTATATGTTATAACTAAATAATGTTACGCCCTTTCATGATGCTTTTGCTTAGGTTCTTTAATGACCCTCTGTATGTTAGTATGATAGTGGTTATAGAAGCGTAGACATGAGTTAGGCAGGGGAGTAGATGTCGTTGTAGGTGAAAAATTTTGATGTAATTTCTTGAGCTAAGTTTATAGGAGCAGGGGGAAGAAGGATATGAATATTCTTTACGTGAAATAGTTAGGAGGGAAGTATATGGCGAGAATCTTTGTAAGAATAATTGGATTTGCAGGTCTTAGTGAAGAGATCCATGAAGTGGGGTGTAGTAGTGGTAGGCTTGAATTTTGTGATTGATGAAAACACAAACCAATGTGCCATGTGGTTAGTATTATTTGAATTAAGACTTGAGGTTGTTGATTATAGTGATGAGGTGAGGTGATTTCTTAATGTGATATAGAGTATAGGGTCCCATAGTTTAAATTAACACCTCTTTCCTCCAAGTTAGGCTTCAACATAGAAGTATTATACGTCGGGACACAAATTCTTGTGGTTAGATGTGTTACGGGAGAATTGTAAGTTGGAAATGATGAAGTATGTTGATTAATGTTGGGGTATAGACAAGTAGTGTCTCTACGTTTAAGTCTTTTCATTGTGTCTTGTAAGATGGAGAATGCTAACGTTCTTATGTCCCACGAGAATCTTATCTCCTGTCTTATACCAATCTTAACCAGGCCGATGACTCTTAGGAAAATTCATGTCTTATAATGTTCTGATCATGTGCCGTAAAACACATGCAAGATCATGTCAATGTAAAGTTTCGTTATCTCAAGATTCGTGCTTACCCGTTTTCCTAGGGGTTATCATGAAGATCGTATGATGCCTTTGCATATTTTATTTGAGGAAAAATGTTCAAATCAATATTATGTTCTTTATTCTACACTTTTAGAACTTCAAGAAGTCCCTACCCATCATTCGGGGACAAACGATCCCAAGGGGGAGATAATGTAACACCCCGTGCTTTCGGGCTAGAATGTAAACCATCATTCCTATGCGTAATAGTTCCAAAGGAAAATAAATCCTATGCAAATTTAGTTTGTTAATAAATTATTTAGTGTGGGAATCTAGTTGAGGATGAATTGAGATCATAGAGGTCCCTTAACTCAAACATGAGTTGAAATCTTTCCTATCGATTGAGTTTTAGTGAGCGTCTAAACTTGGTTCAACTTCCATGGACCATAATTTTTTGTATATAATGAATTTGGGGGCCTACTATATATCAAATGAACGGTCTTTGAGTCCTCTTTACAATGATACCAATTTTGCCTTACTCAATCCGATACCTGAGCGAAAATTTATGACTTTGCAAAGTAGAGTGCATCGCCTAAGGCTACTGGAATTGTTTTGCCATGGGCAATGCATCGCCCATCTTATCTTAGGTGATGGATAATGCAACACCCAGCCTATTTTGGGTGACGGACAATGCGTGGCACTGCCTAGCTTAGGGCATAGGCAATGCGTCGCATGTCATATGGCTCAAGGGTGTAAAAACTTCATTTTTAAGTCATTTTAAGGGCAAGCAAGTGTTTTTACATTCTAAAACTGTCCCTAATCATCCTTAAATGAAATTAGGGTCATTAGTAATGTTTTAACTCTCTTAAATCCTTAGTTCATCTCTCAAGAACACAATAGAAGAAAAACAACCAAGGGTTAAACATTCAAGACTAAGGGTTCAATCTTTTGCAAATTCTTGATCACTAATGTATGTGGGACTCTCCTAAACTGCATGGGCATAAGTTTTACTATTTTTATCAAGATTAAAGATCCCCAATCATGTTTATAAAGAAGGGTTTTGAAATTGTCTTGAAAAGTATGTATCATGAAATTGTTTTGAAGAAATTATATGTTGTTTTGAACCATTTTTCCTGTAATTTGAATATAACTATATATCTATGTTTTGGTTGCAATGAAAAGTTTGATTGAGAGGATGAATAATAAAAAAACTCCCTCTCCCATCATGATATTTTCAATTTCAATGATATTTTTAATTTCAAATGTTATGGGTTGTTTAAAGGCATGAACTTTCTAAAAAGAAAATAAAGGGTGAATGCTTGTTTAATAATCATGGGTTGATACTGTTTATGAAATGTTGAGATGGTGTTTTAGCATGATTAACTTTTATTTTGTCAAATTAATAATTTCCATGGGTTTTGAGTAATGCAAATATGATATGGCCACCTTATGATTGTACTATTGAGAGAAAGTGTTTTGACGTAAACTCAAATGGAAATCTATTGCTTAAATCTCTCTCACTTGATGTTTAAAAACTAAGGGTGGTCATTAACATGATAATAGGTTAAAAAAGGGCTATAGATATGATGTGATGTGAATTTATTAACTTGCAAGTCAGGGTATGACGATACCCGATGATGACATGCCTTTAATAGAATAAGTATTGAACATTTTAAAAGTATGAAGCATGAGTTTAAAGAACTAAAAGTTGGGCTTAGGAGAGTTAGTTGGTTACTCGAAGAAAGTGTTTGAGTGTAAGGGCTCATGCTGGAAACCGTAGTTGCCGATGCAGGACTTATGATATATTATCCTACATGAAAGGACATTTAAGACATCTCATATGGGGGGATTTCCTGCGGTGTGCTCACATGGGGGGGGGGGGGTAATCACCATTCCAATCCTGGCCGGTACTTGGATTGGAGGCTTGGCCGCCGAGTCAAGGGCAAGTTCCACATAGCTCATGGAATTACAGATTTGTAGGATGTACCACTTTCTTAGAAGAATAACGAAGAGTGAGTCAAGATTGTCAAGAATTGATTTGAAATTATTAAATATGCCCATGTATTTCTACTTATATAATGTTCACTGTTATTGTGAAATACTCTCAACTATTTTGTATAAATGCATGATATTTTGGGTTGTTTCACATACTTGTACAATTGTATTAGCCCCTATATTTTAGGATATAAGGCTCAGTCCTAGGGTTCCGTTAAGCAGTAGATTGACTTGATAGAAGTTGCAGCTGGTGATTCTCTCTTTCTTCGGAAGGCCTGGTTACGAAACTTATCATGGTTATATTATTTTAATTCATGGTCCAACTGGGGGCCTTGTCACAGAGTTCAGACATATGTTATTTTTAGTTAGTGGATCATTAAAAAGTTGCTGTGGTTAAGAAGTGGCTAAGATTCTCGACTCTAACTGATATTCGGAGTTTCTTGGGTTTATCCAGGTATTATAGAAGTTTTGTGGAGAGTTTTCTTATATCACTACTCCATTGACCAAGTTGTCTCAAAAGAAGGTAAAGTTCTTGTGGTCTGATGCTTGCGAGGGTAGTTTTGAGAACCTGAAAGTTAAGCTAACTTTGACTTTGGTCTTGGCTCTACCTGAGGGTACCGAAGGTCTTGTTGTTTATTGTGATGCATCCTGAGTTGGTTTGGGATGTGTGTTGATGCAACATGGTAAGGTGGTTACTTATGCCTCTAGACAGTTGAAGGTTCATGAGAAGAATCATCTGACTCATGACTTGGAGCTTTTGGCTATGGTGTTCGCATTGAAAATTTGGCATCATTATCTGTATGGAGTGCACGTTTATATCTTGTCTGATTATAAGAGCCTGCAGTATGTGTTCACTCAAAAAAATCTTAACTTTAGGCAAATAAGATGGCTTTAGTTACTGAAGGACTACGATATTAGTCTTTACTACCATCTAGGTAAGGCTAATGTAGTTGTTGATGCTCTTTGCAGGTTGTCCATGGGTAGCTTATTGCACGTGGATGAGGAAAAGTGAGAATTACTGAAGGATATTTAGTGTTTGGCTAACCTTTGTCTCTTGGACTCTGAGGATGGTGGTGTGATGGTCCAACAAGTGGTGCAGTCATCTCTTGATTGAGAATTAAAGAAGAAATATGTATTGGATCCTCTTTAGATGAAGATCAAGGATGATGTGGGTAAGCACAAAGTAATGACTTTCGAGATCGGCAGTGATAGTATCTTGAGGTACCAAGGGAGGTTGTGTGTTCTTGATATGGATGGATTGCGAGGTAGGATTTTGGCTGAGGCCTATGAATCACGGTACATGATTCATCCTGGTTCGATAAAGATATAACATAATTCAAGGAGATGTATTGGTGGAATAATATAAGCGAGATGTAGCCGACTTTGTGTCTAAGTATATGGTTTGTCATCAAGTGAAGGTGGAGAACATAAGGCCCGATGGGATACTTAAAGAGATTGAATTTCTGGTGTGGAAGTGGGAGATAATTAATATGGATTTTGTTATCAGCCTTCCATATTCGAAGAATCAGTGTGACTCCATTTGGGTCATTGTGGATAGGATGACTAAGTCCGCTCACTTCTTGCTAGCGAGGAATAATTATTTTGTTGAGGACTATGCTAAGTTGTTACTTCCAAAAGTTGTAAAGTTAAATGGTGGGCCTGTCTCAATTATTTTAGATCATAGTACTCATTTCTCATCACATTTATGGTGCTTTTTTCAACGTGGTTTAGGGACTAAAATGAGTCTTCGTTTGGCCTTTCACCCATAGTTGGATGGGCAAGCCGAAAGGACTATTTAGACGCTGGAAGATATGTTGCAAGATTGAGTAATCGTCTTTGGTGGTAGTTGGTTAGACCATTTGCCTTAGATTGAGTTTTCTTATAATAATAGTTACCTTTCTAGCATTAGTATAGATGTATTTAAGGCATTGTACAGTAGAAGGCATAGATCTCCTATTGGGTGGTTCTAGGTTGGTGAAGTGGAAATGTTATTCCTGGATTTGGTTCACCAAGCTGTGGAGAAGGTGAAGGTAATTTGGTATAGGTTTATGACTACCCATAGTCTCCAAAAGTCCTATACGGACGTGAGGCGAAGAGATTTGGAGCTTGAGGTTAGAGATTGGGTGTTCTTGAAAGTATCTCCCATAAAAAGAGTAATTCGGTCTGGGAAGAAGGGAAAACTTAGTCCCCGGTATGTTGGCCCATATGTGGCTTTGAGAAGGGTTAGTAATGTTGCATATGAGTTGGAATTACTATCTAGCATGGGTTTCATTCATTCGGTATTCCATGTGTCTATGTTGAAGAAATGCGTGGGTGATCCTTCGTTGGTTGTTCCTTTGGAGAACATTGGTATTTCAGATTCATTGTCCTACGAGGAGGTCCCAATGAGGATCTTGGATAGGTAAGTTCATCGATTGCGAATGAAGGACATGGCTTTGGTGAAGGTTCTATGAAGGAACCAAAAATTTGAGGAAGCTACATGGGAATCCAAGGAGGACATGAAGTCTAAGTATCCATGCCAATTTTTGATTTCGGAAAATTATGCTTGAGGTATGTGTTAGTTCTTGATATCTTTGTTTTCTATCTTTGTTAATCATGGATTGTGAATTCCTTGGCATATTGTTTTTCTGTCCTAAAGGTAAAAGTAGAGACATTTAAGGGTATAATCGTGCTTGTATTGCCCCATCCCATCATTCGAGGATGAACGATCCTAAGTGGGGGAGACTGAAACACCCCTAACTTTGGCCCTTGCAAACTTATTATGTATTGAACCCTCTAATCATCATACAACTCACATCCTTGACTCGTATGGTGGGGGTATGGGTCTAGGACCCTGGTCACATGTTGGTTAGTGTCATATTGGCCAAGTTCTATTCTTGGTACGAGAAGACATCATATGAGTCGTATGTACATTATACGAGAGGTAGGGTCTAAACTGTTTGTTATCCAGTGTCTAGCCTTTAAATTCTGCTTAGGGTATGACTCGAAGGGTACTAGTCGTATGGTTAGGGTATGAGTTAGGCTAAGGAGTAGTATGTTGGACAGAATATGATGTCCAACTTTATGATCCAGTTACGAGTGGAGGGTACCACTCATATGATGTGGATACGAGTGAGGGGTCTAACCTTACCCTCCTGCGTCTTTTTCAAAACTTTTAAGATGAGGTTATTTTAGACATTTCCCATCCCAAGAACTTAAGACCCCACATCTTATAATACTATTTGGTCCCTTATTCTACAGTTTAAATTACCAAAACACTATCGAAAAACCTCTCAAGGAGATTAGGCTAGGGTTTCTTCAAGGTGGTCATCTAGAGTCTTAAGGATCAAAATCTGTTTGTGAATCTTCATGAATCAGGCATGTGACTCTTTCTTTATTGTTAGTTCACAAAAATAATGTGTTTTAAACAATGTTCTTGAATAATAAATGGTGGTTTGATATCCATGGTTGAGGGTTGAAAACATATTGTTGAGTATTGTTCTCTCATGATTTCACTTGTGTTTATACATGTTTTTGATGATGGTTTTGCACAAGTGGGTGCATGGGAATTGTGATTGAATAAATAGGTCATGGTTAACCCAAACATGATGGTTTTGACTTGAATAACGGTTTGATAGTGGTATGCCCTCAACCTATTTGTGAAAATGTCTATAAGAAGAATCTTGTCATATGATAAATGGTGTTTTGAACTAATGCTTGGCATAAGAATGTTAATGTAGGAAGAATGTTGTTGTAAAGGTCTTGATGACCATAAATTGAATTGAATTGTGATTTGAACTAAGGCATTGGCCTAATAATGTAAATGGTTGGTAAATAGTTTCATCAGGGCCTTGTTTGGCATAAGTTGAATGGAATTGTAACCTTGGTGGTTTAAATGGCTAAATGGGTTTGAGTCCCTAAATGTTGAATTGAATTGATGTCTTGTATAGACAATGGGTTTAAGTCCCAATGTTGAATGATAATGGTTATGGCATGTTGTACGCTTGCAAGTGGGTTGGTATAACGATACCAATGGGATGCCTTCGGTAAGTAATTATATTAATGGTTTTGTATGTGCATAATGAATATTTTAAACTAGTCTATAAAGAGGGATGTGTATCAAGGTTTTGAAAGTGGAGTCCAAAGGATAAACACTGGAAACTGCACTACCTGGTGTGGGTGGGTGTCCATATGACTGGGAGGTTCGAGTCCCCCGAATGAATATATGAATGGTAGGTTTGAGTTCCTCATATTATATACATTGGTTCTTAAGTCATCTTGATTATGTCGGGAGGTTCGATTCCCCTATAATGGCATATACGAATATGTATATTCTCTGGTTTGTGCGGCTACACACACTGGGGTCCTTCCAACTAGGAGAGAGCTGGTCCCATATAGCCCGTAAGTGCCTTTTTTTATGAAGGTTACGCTATACAGCCCATGTTAAGGTTTTCAATGTTCATGATAGGACTTGTTCCCTATCCCGACATGATATATACATGCATGCATAAGATTGCATATAATGATTTGACTTGGTTTTGAATGATGGCATTATTTTATTCCTATATCCCTAAGTAACATGGCAGCGCTCCAACTGCTAACCATCTCCAAATGTTGTATCCCCATATGATGTAGGTCCCAAAACTTCATCTACTTTACCTGCACAGTGATTAGGTGTTCGAGTGGTTCGTGAGTTGACATTGAAGCGGTGAGCTTCCATGCTTCGGAAGGCTTCATTTCATGGTCTTTAAATTCTGTCTTTGACTTGTTTAGATTCTTGTTTTGGCTATTGTCGAGGGCATGTACCGACATTTTATTGAATTTGGATTTTAGAGGATTTGTTAGATTACTGTGGACTTGGATTTGTTGTTTGGTGGATTGGTTTAGACATTCATGAGTTATCATTTGTCTTATTTTCTCTATCTTAATACATGTTCGAAATTCATCCGACGCTTTTGGTTTTTATGCTGGTTAGCTTAGGTTAAGGGGGTGATCTCTGGTACACGTGGGACTTGACATACCCATCATGGCCAGAACCTAGTTCGGGTTGTGATATCCAATGATTCTAAATCATGCTCCGATACAAAACTTTTCATGACCCAAACCAGGGCCTGGTCGTGATAGGTATCTCAAGCCTACTATGGACCGAAGACTACCCCCAATGCCTAACCTCATAAGCATAAAAATAATAATGTAAAAGCCAATTAAACAGTAATAAGAGGATGAATAAATCACAAATACAACTAAGAGTCTACACAACAACCATTAAACCCACATCTGTCCACAATAGCCTCTAAACCAGAATAACATCTAAATCGCGACATGTTCCCAATTATGACAAAAAAGAATACAAAAGTACTGTGTCAACAAGAAAATAATAATGAAATGATAAGGCCTTCTAAAGGATAGAGACTCATCACTTCACAGCAACTCGACTGATGAGCTAATCCACCTAATGCTGCACAAGAGCAACAGAAATATCTTTGGACCCTACATTATGAAACGATATAGCCTCTTAGGGTGGTTAGTGGGATAAGAACTGACATGCAACTCAGGGAAAGTGATAACATAATGCCATGGCCAAAAAATTAGTCAAAACTACATGCACATATTTATATGTACATATATAGGATGCCGGGATAGGGTAAAGGGTCATGAACATGAGAATTTAAAATTATTAACCCGGAATGTGTTTCTCGATCCATCCTAAAGGCTCCCATAGGCTATATGGGTTTAGCTTCCCCTATTTAAAGGGCCCAGTACATGTTAGCCGCACGAACCGAGGAAAATTCAAGGGAAAACCAAAGCCACCTTGGGCAATAGTCATCCCAAATATATATATCAAGTGTGTGTCCAACACACGATCATATAGATACCCAATGCCAAAAATGTGGTTTCCATTGTTCGTCCACCTAGGGCTTACACCTTCATAGTGATGTCAAAGCGAAAGAAGTTCCGATCACAGCTTCTCAAACGGGAAAAAAGAGCATTTATTATAGAGTATATAACTTCGATCATAGGGATCAATTTCTAGTCGCATAGCTTCATAATAATTCTGCAAAGCTTCCGCGTAATTTCCTTCGGATTGATAGCCTCCACCCGTGTTCTAGCTCGTCGGAGAGCTAGATTTGCCTCAATTTTTTGTCTCCTTCCTTCAGCCTTTTTCACATTAGCCTCCGCTATTTCAAGAGTTTGCTGAGCTTCTTGTGGATCAATGTCACTACCCTTCTCCGCATCATTTACTAAAACAGTGATCTCATTATTGCCTATTCTAGCAAAACCACCCATCAGAGCCATCGTTAACCATTGGTTGTTAAGGCGTATTTGCAAAATCCCTATATCTACAGCTGTGGCAATAGGGGCGTGATTTGGTAATATGCCAATTTGACCACTATTAGTAGATAACACGATTTCTTCCACTTCTGAATCCCAAACAATTCGATTAGGAGTCAGTACACTAAGATTTAAGGTCATTTCTTCAAATTGCTCTCCATTTCTAAGTTCATAGCCTTCGCGGTAGCTTCATCGATATTACCTACCAAATAAAAGGCCTGTTCAGGAAGACCATCTAATTCTCCGGAAAGGATCAATTGAAATCCTCGAATTGTTTCTGCCATTTGTTCGACTACTCGCGGGGCCTGCTGCGTTTAGGTATAAGAAGCCCCACCCCGAAAAAGAGTGTAAAGCAGTACTCATGTTAAATTGTGTCCCTTGTAAACGAAAGAGCTCATGCCATAAATTGCTAATGAAGACTGGGTCCCCAGTCGCTGACAATTGAGTGTGGTATTCCATGCAATGAAACTATCAGTCAATGACGTGTTCGTTGCCAAGGTAGATCTTTTTCTTTGCCTTGAAAGATATTGCGTATAAAGAGAAAGATAGCCAGTCCTCTTGGGCGGCCGAGAGTGTTATGTAAAAAGGACCAAGGAGGATCCTATCCGTCAGGAGAAGGAGGAGGAGTAGGAGCTAGCCTTAGGTAGGGGCGGAATCGAATGATTAGGAGATAAACAATGAGACAAAGGAGAGCACTTAGACGAGTCAGCCAAAAAGAAAGACCACCAAAAGTAACGATCACCAAGATAGGCATAGTAATTCGATCTTACACAACCCCCTTTAAGCCCAAATTAAAATAATTGCACATAATTCCAACCACTAACCCATGAGTCATTTATTAAGGCATTTACCACTTGGTATCGTCATACCAATATGCTTGCAAGCTAAATTAAATATGTCAAACTAATTCACCTAACCTCATTGACTCCCAAGTTCCATTTAAATCCAAACCATGGCCACCATGTCCATCCAAATCTATTTTTATATTCATTTATATATTAATGCAATACACTAGGTTCAAAAACAAGTTAAACCATCCAATTATCCATAACAAAAAGTATATTTACAAAGTGGATTGAGGTTCATGTAATTCTAACCTAAAGTTCATCCAATTTGGAGAATTCCATGTCCCCCATCCATCCATTTAAATAATATATAAATCCAGTCCCAATAACATCAAAATAGGAACGTTAAGCTTAGGATCAAATAGGTCTTTAATGGTTGTAATGCAAGCTAAAGGACAGGTAGGTACTATTTTGGCCAGTAATAGTGATGATCTTCCTTAAGCGCTTTAATACATCACCATATACATTTAAAACCAATCTCAACTAACTAACTTTCACCTCTACTACCTTCACACATCTTTGTTTTATCCCATCTCATTAAGCTCATTTACATATAATATGGTGGAAGTATTCCTTATTCACAACTTATTCAATTTGAACAACTCGTATTGTTTTCATTACTTAAATCCCCCAACCATAAAACATATCAATTTTCTTTGAACACCAATAGCTATTATTTAGGGGCTTCAATTTCACCTTTTTCCTACTTGAAATTCCAACTCCTTAAGTTGATTAATTTTACACTAAAGCGCTTAGGAATTTTGGACCAAATTAAGGTCAATCAATGAAGGGATAAGGCTACATATGAGGCTTCCAAATAATAAGCCAAAGACTCAATGGGGTCAACTAGAACTATGCACAAGGGTAGGGAAAAAGAAGGTATAAACTTGACTATCAAGAAAATGCATATATCATTTCCTAAACCCATACTTATTATTTTGCTTTGCATATACACCGTCCATGTTCTAGACATCAAGTATAACAAGGAATATACAACAGCCTTACACACACATGACACATGATCAACTCAAGTGGGATCATCATAGACTTTCAACCAAAAAATCACATGAATTCAATATTATGCCAACAAGCACAATAGTCATAATCATGGGCCTAGGAGTCTAAAAAGTAGTAATTCACACATTCAACTTTCTTTTTACAACCAAAACACTTACATGATGCAATCAAAGATAGCACCAACAAGAACATCCCACTTATTCTTAACACAAAAAATTTTATAATTACCCTTAAAAATGGGAATTTCCCCACCGCCACACTTAAAAATCTACTTTATTCCCAAAGTGTACCTAAAAGTAGAGATAGAGATACTCCCTAACGCCTCTAAGCCTAGCTAGTAGCATCTTTATAATTCAAGAGGGTTTAGGGACCCCACGCTTAGTCTTTGCCATGCTCCGTAGCTCAGGTTTTTTGGTACTCAGACTTCCCATCAACCTGTGACAACAAGAACAAAAACTAGTGAAGTAAAAACTAAAAAATATTGAAAATAAAACCTATATTAACTTGGGTTGCCTCCCAAGCAGCACCTTTAGTGTTGCGGCACGACCTAATCTATGAATCATCCATTTTCCTTCATCCTTTTCCTCCTACTTGGAGACCATCTTCTTTTTTTGTTTCTGAGTTCTTTAGTGTGAACTCTTAAGGTCAAAAAATTTCTCAATAATCTCCTTTTCATGCTTATCAACTTAGATCATTTCAGGCTGAGGTATTAGAGACTTAGGCTGCTCAACGAGAAAGTGCGAAGAGGTTTTTTGTGGAATAGACTCCACCACCCCACACTTATACCCTTCAATCATAGTAATTATGTACAAATATTTGTAATGAGATAGGGTGTTAAGTGGTTTGTACACTTTGAAAATTGCCACTTTATTATCCAGCCTCATTGTGAGTGTGCCCTCTCTCACATCTATCAAAACTCCTCCCACCACTAAGAATGGACGGGCAAAAATGATTGGCACTCTTATATTTTCTTGAAAATCTAAAATAATACAATCAGAAGGAATGATAAAATTATCGACCTTGATAAAAATATCCTCTATGATTCATTCAGGGTAGGCTAGTGTCTGGTTTTCTAATTGAAATATCACTATGATCGGTCTTGGCTTTCCCAGTCCCAACTTTTTAAAAACACATAGGGGCATCAAGTTAATACTCACCCCAAATTAGACCACCTCACTATTGCTAATTTTAATAGGGAGGGTGAATCTCCCTTGATCTTTGAGCTTTTGAGGCATCTACTGCATCACCAAAGAGTTGCACCCTTCAGTGAGTGATACTATCTCAATATCCTGCAACTTAATCTTGTTAGTTACTACATTTTTCAAGTACGTAGTGTACTGGGGAATTCCTGCAAAATATCTAAAAGAGGAAGGTTCACCTATTTAACAACTTTGGTTTTTGAGTACTGAGACTTCCTTAAATTTTCAGCAACTTTGTCTACAACCAGCTTATGAACTATCTCTGCATCTATCTGCTTAGTTGCCTTTGTTGGTTCAGTGTTGTGCTCTTTCCCAATCCTCAAAGTGATTGCCACTACTTGTTTAGGTTTTTCAGTATCATTTGGGAAACCACCATAAGGCCTGGTGTTCTCAGCTGCTGCTATCTAACCTTTCTGCAACTCCAATATCCTTGTAGCTGCTTGCTGGATTTTTATTTCTGCCTGTTGACTCTTTATATCTACTGTCAACTATATTTGATCAACTATAAGTTGTTTCAACACGTCTTCCACATTTCTACTCTGAGTTGTGGCCTGATTCTCTTAAACCTACTGCTGTTAGTTGTTCCATGCTGGATTTGGTCAGCCACTTTAGGTTGTAGGTTTTCCCGTAATTCAGACTTTGAACATTTCCCACAAATATCACAGAATTAAGATTTGCAGCACACATATCTGTAGAATGCCCACTATTTCCACAAACCACGCTTCAAGTACTTATTTGCTGAATTTCATTCACTGTTGTTGTAGGCTGTGTAACCCCCTAATTTCATATTGCTGAAATGGGTGTTTAACTAATTTTATAATACAACAGTCTGGGTAGATATAGAAGTAAATTTCTCCACCTCTAACACACCTGCAACCTTTTTTATAGAACTTTTTGAGTTAGAGTGCCACTCCAAATTTCCTTATGCAATCCAGTTCAACAAGGTGTATAGCTCATCATACATCAATTCCAATCCTTGATCACTTGCAGCTGAATCTAGAAATATTTTTATGTTATGGTCAAGTGTCTAAAAAAAGTGTGAGTTAATACCTCATTGGACTTCTGGTGATGTGGAAAGTCTCGAAGAAGATCTTTGAACCTCTCCCATGCATGATATAAGTTCTCATCTTGCTTCTGTTTGAAGCACACAATCTCACTACGTAGTCTCGTAGTCTTGCCAGATGGAAAGAATCGAATTAGGAATTTCTGGTCTAAGTCATCCCAACTTGTAATTGAACTTGTCGGCTCAGTGTTCAACCACTTTTTCGCTTCCCTCAATAGTGAAAAGTGGAATAGTGTCATCCTAACATAATCAATTGACACACCCATAAGGATGAATGTGTAACTGATCTCCAGAAAGGTTTGCAAATGGACTTGTGGATCTTTATGTGAAAGCCCCATAAACTATCCATTGCTAATCAAAAGCTGCACCATGTTCTATTTTAGCTCAACGTTACCTCCAACAGTCAGTTTGTACAAAGGGGAGGTCAAATTTATCGGAAATGGGATTACCACTTCTCTAACTATCCTATGGGTTGGTTGATCTTCAGCCATGAGAGCAGGATTGTCTTGTTCTTCTTGAAATTATGGGATACAGGGGAGAAGGATTGCTTCTCTCTTTCGTTGATGGATGCATTGCTCGGGTTCGGGGCTTGGATCAATCAATTCCCTATCCCTTGCCATCTTATTTGCCTGTAAACCTGTTCCTACAAATTCAATATCAAGACCAAGTGTAAATCACCAAAGAAATCTAAAAAGTAAAACTAAAAAAAAAATAGTTCCCAATTTACAAGTCCCCGACAACAGCACCGAAAACTTGTTGCGCCCAAGCACACACGCAAGTGCATGTGGTTTCACAAAGTAATATAATGGCCTCAAATAAAGTTGAATATCGATCCCTCTGAGACTTACATTAAGCAACTATCCAATTCTAGTTTAACAATTGAGATTAACTAGTACAATCATAACAAAAAGAGTTTTAAAAGTTATATTCAAACGTAAACTAAAGTAATGCGGACAAGTAAGGATTTTTGACAATCAGTGGATGAAAACCATAAGTTAAAGAACTATGAACAATCATACTATGAACTTTATTTGTTATATTACTGATCTTGGTTGTTGATTCGTAGGGTTTATCTCATGATCATGGTCTCCCGACTACTAATCGTCTACCTAACTTTGACATTACAACTACATCATTGATTGGTGATGTGATAATCTAATTAGATGCATAAAGATATCATCCTACATGTGAACCAAGCTAGGCTTCTAGGTATATACCTATCCTAGATACTAATTCAAATTCCTTATTTTATAAAAGAATAAGAACCTTACTCTATCTATCCCCACGTTCTATCTTCCTATTCCCCCTCCCGATATCACAAGACTGGCAATTTATGTATTCTAAGGTTAGATACTCCTTAAAATAGTTAAAACAAGAATAAAAAAACAACCAAATATGATAATCAATCCAAACAAGCTCAATTCAAAGAGAAAGTAAACATGTTTTTAGCCTTAATCCCGAAAAGGGGGCATTAAGCCACTAATAGACATAATTGTAACCAAGATTATTGAATAAAAGATTAAATCTATTAACAAACTAAAGTAAAGACGAATAAACCCTAATTAAAGTGTGTAGCATCCCCTCTTTATGCCACTAAATCATCAAAGATATCCAACAACTAGTACACGAGTCCTATTTGTAAGCAAAGACGTTTGGCCGTGTGTGAATGGGCGGTGTGACACGTTGGAAAGTCTCTTGGGGTTGGGGTCACGATAGAATAAAAACCTTAGGAACTCATTAAACATAATAGAATCCATCAAGATCAACTAGACAAACACCTAGCTCAAGCTAGTAGAACTAGTTTTCGCACTTGGACTCTAAGTGACCAATTGAAGTACCAACTTGTTTGAAAGACACCATAAACATTGTAATCACAGAATTAAACACTTAGATGCTTAATTATATCATTATAAACACATCAATAATAGAAGTTGACCTCAAAACAAGGCTAAATAAGATAGTATAACAATAGTAAGATGCATAAATCAACCTCAGATCAAAGCCTCAAAAAGCGCCATCTCAATACTTGAATGATAACAGTTGTTAGATGCGAACTCTGCCAAGGCTAAGGGTTGATCCCACTGGCCTCCAAAATCCATAACATGCTTGAAGCATATCCTTGAGAACCTGAATAGTTCGCTCGAACTGGCCATTGTTCTTCTACTGAAAGTTTGTATTCAGATCCCCCCTAAGTGCCCAACTCCTCCTAAAATGCCTTTAAAAACCTCAAAGTGAACACTGAACCACGATCTGAATGGATAGAAATGGGCACCCCATGCTAATCGACTATCTCTCGAATATAGATATAGGCTAATCTCTCAGCACTAAGACTTTATAAAATGATCCACAATAACCCAAATAGCATCGGAACCATGGGAAGTGTGAGGCAACCCACTACCAAAATCCATAATAATCCATTCCCATTTCCACTCGATAATGGGCAACCTCTTAGTCAAACCACTTAGTCGCTGATGCTCGACCTTAACCTACTAACAATATTTGTAACGAGCTACAAAGTCTTCCATATCTCTTTTCATACCACTCCATCAATAATTCTCTCTCAAATCTCTATACATCTTAGCTGTACTTGGGTGAATAAAATATTTAGAGTTGTGAGACTCTTGAAAAATCAACTGAATCAAGTCATCAATCTGCAGAACACAAATACGACCATCAAACCTTAAAATACCCTCAAAATTAATGGTTTGCCTTTTGGAATCACCACTCAACACCTGATCACGAAGAATGCAAATCTTGCTATTCTCATGTGACGATCACAAATCTACTCAAATAATGAAGACCTCACCTATACACTATAAAAATTCCTCCTAGGGTCTGAGATATCAAGGCAAACTATCAAGTTAGGTAAGGACTGAATGTCCCATCCTTATGACCTCTAAGAAACTGAAATATAAGCTAAGATATCCATACTCATTGCCATATGACTCAAGGCATCTGCTACCATATTTGCCTTACACGAATAATACAAAATGGAAATATCATAGTTCTTAAGCAACTCCATACATCAATGCCGTCAAGCATTAAATTGTCTCAGGGTCATAAGATGCTGAAGGCTATGATGATCGGTGAAAATCTCACAATGCACACCATAAAGATAATGTCTCCAAATATTAAGCACCAAAATTACTGTCAACTCTAAATTATGAGTGGGGTAGTTGCGCTCATGCACGTTAAGCTTTCTATAAGAATAAGTAATAACAAGATCCTTCTACATCATAACACAACCTAGAACAATACCAGAAACATCACAAAAGATGGTGAATCCCTTACCCTCAATTGGAAGAGCTAAAATAGGAGTTGAAGTAAGAAAATCCTTGAGCTTTCCAAAGTTTGACTCCCATTTCTCGGACCATCAAAAAGGAACTTCCTTATGATTTAATTTTGTCGTAGGGGCTGCAATAGTAGCAAAACACTTGATGAATCATCTATAATAATCGGCTAAGCAAATAAAGCTACGAACCTCAGTCAGAGATGTAAGTCTAGCCCAATCACGAATCACCTCAATCTTTGCCTGGTCTACCATAATGCCATTCTTAGATACCACATTTGCAAGGAATGTCACTAAGTCAAAGTCAAAACTCACACTTCAAGAACTTAGGAAAAAGCAAGTGATTTCTCAAAGTCTGAAGCATGATCCGCAAGTATTGCGCATGCTTCTCACTACTCCTCGATATATAAGGATGTCATCAATGAACGCAATCATGAAGGATTCTAAATAAGTCTCAAATACTTGGTTCATCAAGTCTATGAATGCGGCTGGGGCATTAGTCAACCCAAAAGACATTAATAAGATCTCATAATGAGCATAACATGTCCTAAAAGCTATCTTCGAGACATCCTCAGCCTGAATGCTCAATTGATGGTAACCAGATCTCAAATCAATCTTAGAAAACATGGCTGCACCCTGAAGCTGGTCAAGCAATTCATCAATGCGAGGCATAGGATAATGGTTCTTCACCGTCTCTTTATAAAGTTTCCTATAGTCAGTGCACATACATATAGAAATATCTTTCTTTTTCACAAACAAAATAGAAAAACCCTAAGGAGACACTAATTCTAATAAAACCCTTACCAAGAAAATCTTGAGGCTGAGAATTTAGCTTCTTAAGCTCGGCAGGAGCGATACTGTAAGTTGTCATAGAAATAAGTTTGGTGCTAGGATCAAGGCTAGTAGCAAACTCAATCTCACGGACAGGAGGAATACCAGGTAGGTCGGTAAGGAACACATTAGGAAACTTACAAACAATAGGAACAGTTTCAAGAAATAGACTCTCCACTCTAGTATCAAAGATATAAGAGAGGTAAGACTTACAACCCCTTAAACTAAGTCTACTAGCACACATATAAGAGATAATCTCCCTACCACATGACTGGGGGTATATCAGGCATCTCTAAGGTAACGGTTTTGCCAAAATAATCCATTCTCGCATGATAGTGGGATAACTAGTTAATGCCCATAATCACATCAAAATCAACCATATCTAGAATAATAAGATCAACATAAGTATCAACATCACTAACTGTTATAACACATAATCTGAATACTTGATCTACTACAAAAGAATCACCCACGGGAGTAGATATGTGCAATATCTTAGATAATAAATCACTAGTCAACTCTAACAGTGGTTCATAATAAGTAGAATATAAGAATAAGTGGATCCTGGATCAAATAAAGCAAGTGTTTACTAGAAGCACACAAAAATTATACCTATAATAATAGAATACAAAGTCTCAGCCTTGGGTCTAGCAGGTACTGCATACAAATGACCACTCCTACCACCTGCCTGGGCACCTGGCCAACCTCCTATCCTGCCTGCTTGAGAACCTCTTCGAGTACCCTAAAAACCATCCTGGTGACCACGAGAACCACCTTTAGCTAAGGGATGAACTGTTCTAATAGGGGGAATACTCTAATTCAAAGCAACAATTGCCCTACGCTAGGGTGATCCCATAAATAGTGATCAGGAAGACCACAAGTAAAATAGAAACATGAGTTGAACCAGAACAAACACATTCGACTGACCTAAATTAACTACCATGACTATAATAACCAGTAGATAAACCTCTCAAAGGCTAACTACTACCCTTACCATGGCGATCACTAGCACTAGGTTAACCTCTGTAGTAATCTAAAGAGCTGCTTGAACTGGCCAACTAGGCTAACTTTAAGTCAGATAGGATGGATATAGAGGATACCTACTCTAAGAACTACCATCTTTGGGTCGAGAACTATAATGGATCCCACTGAATCAGCCCTGAAACCTAGGTTTCTTATCATGACCCTTGTGACCCTCATGGTGCCTCTCCTCTATTACTCTAACAGATTTGAAACCTCGGCAAACTACCTACCCATAATAACTAAAAATTAAGTATACATATAAATAGGGATTCTCAACTCTCTCACAAAGCAATGAACCTTCTCATACTTAGTATCTAGAATAGAAGTTGCATGCCTAGCCAACTCATAAAAATGAGCCTCATATTCTATAACTGTCATGAAGCCTGACTTTAATCTAGAGAACTTATCCCATAAATGATCTCTAAGGCTGTGAGGCATAAAATTCTCTAAGCACATCTCGAAGAACTGAGACCAAGTCCAGGGAGAAGATCTAACTAGCCTAGAATCAATATAACCTCTCTACCAATGACGAGCAAATAAGTCTAACTAAAATATGTTGTAATCCACACAATGAGTCTCAACAAGGCCCAAACCATGAAGACTATCCTCACAAGCACTTAGAAACTAATATGCATCTTTGCTGGGTGCACCAAAAAAACTAGGCAAGCTAATCTCAAGAATCTACCTAGCATGTTCTGCTCCTCAAAAGACATATTAGGCTAAGCAACCACAAGCTGGAAAACTATCGATTAAGCAACTACTGGTGCAGGAGGAACCTCAACTTTAGGAGCCCCATCTACAAGTTGTGCCCTCGCCTTAGTACTACTCTGATGTGTAGACTGTGCACCATCAGATGACATACTACCAACTAAACCCAATAGCTAAAACCAATGCATTAATGAGAAATAAGAAATAACTAAAACCTGGTGGATCTTGGGCTGGTCCCTAGCCTAATGCTGGTTGGGGTAGAATATCCCGTGGCTCAGGAGAGGGAATAGGACCTAGAGAAGGCAGCCTATCCTTTCTGCTAGCTAAGGACACATCACAAGGCTATCCATGACCTCTAGGTCATCCACGAATAAGAGAATGATCCCTAGGATCAGTCTTGGTACCCTCATCTTATGTCGCGATGGCAATTATCATGACCATTTGTGAAAGAGTAATGTCAAAGAAATACTCTACAAACCAACTCAGACTCTTAGCGCGATATGAATGAATTATGTGATGAACTCCTAAGAATGTCCCATGGCCTCCCAAAGTTAGGAAAACAACATCATTGTTCTAATCCATAAGACTCTACTAGACACTTCCACTTATACCAACAATACCGATGAAACCTAGGCTTTAATACCAATTTTTCATGACCTAATTTATGAGTTATGATGGCAACTACTAAATCCTGCCTGTAGGTAAGCCAAACCATAACCCAGAGTTAACACAATGGGTTGATTTCATAGGTAATGCCCATCAAAGGACAAATTCAAGAAACATAATTTATAAGAAACCAAGTGTTCTAAATTGATTAAATAAATAATACAAGATACCAATCTCGCAACCTGGTAGAGCTAGTACAAGAACATCTAATAGTATTAATACAACTCAAAGTCTAAAAAGGTTAATACATCTGTCTCAAAATAAAAGACTGGAAGTAAAGATAGTGGGAAATGGCCAACTTAAACTCTAAAAGCTCACCCAATCTTTGAAAATAAATAACTACACAAAGTATAATCAATGACGATAACTAGCACTCAGATTTACACAAAAAGGTACAAAAGTATAGTATGAGACCCAAAATAATGGGTACTCAGTAGGCATCATTAGCCGACTCTGCTAAATCATGATATAAGTATGATAAAATGCAAGATAACAAAAACTAAGTCAAGGTACAGGAACGAACCTGAATCATCTCCAACATCACTGTACATAATAAGTAATTAAGTCAGAATAAAAATATAACATAAGACATTATCATATGCCAATAACGTCATGCAAACATACATGAGTAATTTGGAATAATAACATATCATAAAGTATCATCACAAGCAAATATAACTATAAATTTGACTCCCATATGCCAATTGGTGCAAAAAAGTAAAGAACTCATCACATCCTCCCATAATACCAAAGAGTACACACAAGATAAGAATAAATCAATCAACTAACTCAAAAATCAACTTTCATCATCATTTGATCATCATTTCAAAATTATCATCAATATATCACTTACCAACATTATGGTAACTCCCCAACATTAGGCAAAGTACTCTCATTCCATAATATTATCGTCACTTAACAATCTTAGGATCAATATACACTAATTATCATTTACTAGTTAACCATCTCTTATTAACTAATCCATTGACTACAAGTCATCATATAACCTCAAATCACCATTCAACAACTATCTACCTTATAGCTACTAACCAATATTCATTAGGAAAATCATGATTTCTAAGATATCATCATTTATTATCTAAGCCATATTTACCAATAAATCACGATTGGTGACTAGTCATTGTTAGACACTTAAACAATATCCACCACTAATCATCAATTATCACTAATCCTTTATTATCATAAATTGTTAATTATCACTAATAAAAACTCATCTGTAATCATTAGTTATACATTTTTATAAATATTTAATACTTACGGGCTATAACCGCTATTACTAATATCCCCAACATGCCTAAATTTCATATAAGTGAATATAAATACATAATTGCCATACATAGGGTTAGCCGAACTTAGACCATTAGATATACATATAGTCATATCAATAAAATCATCCTCCAACCTGTTCAGGTATCAATATTATCATAATGTCTTCGACCTTTTTGGGTATCAACATATCATCATAATATCCTCCATCCTTATCGGGTATCAATATATCATCATAATGTTCTCTAACCTTGGCAGGTATTAATATATCATTATAATATCCTCCATCCTTGTCAGGTATTAATTTATCATCATAGTATCCTCTGGCCTTGCTTGGTATCAATATATCATTACAATCATAATTAATGTTAAAATAAATAGCATAAGCTATCATATAATAAAGTATCATGATTTTACATAAAATGAATGTCATAACTTCCCATAATAATCACTAAGAATTAATTCAACATAACTCATGACAAATTACTAATATCATTATTTGGAATATTTTCTAGCATAATCTTTTAGCATAAGAATAATCATAAGCAATATCATAAACAATGACTCATTAATATCCTCTGCAATGGCCTATTGTAAGACCCCATAAAAATTGCATGTCAAATTCAGCTCGTAAAGCTCCATGAGATATTCCAACACTTATAAAAATTTTGCTAAATATTCAAGTTCAACACTTAATCTCATTTTATACCTCCTAACTTTGGGAATTTATTCGATGACCTTTTCGACCTCCATTTTTGGATTTTCAAATTGCGATGCAATGGGAAAAGACCTTAGTACGCATTGGACATAATCCGGGGCATTTTGGGCTCATTTCAGTGGCTAACTCACTGGTTTGAAATGCTCCCGCATTCCGGGCATATTTCAGGTTAAAATTTTAGTCAACTTCAAATGATCATCACTTTCTGTATATAATGAACTGTGAGAACTAATATATATAAATGAAAATCTCTTTGAGTACTCTTTCCAATGCAATTGGTTTTATCCAATTTGAATATCGGAGTAAAAATTTATGATCAATTTGCTTGAGCCTATCAGATAGTCAACAGAGGGACAACTGCGTCTTTCTTTCTTTCTTTAGGGGCATTTTGGTCACCTTCCACCCCTATATATACTCCATAACAAGGTATTAATGACATTTGAGACCATAATATACTCCTTTTGCTCAATTTCACTCCAAGATTATAAAGAACAAGTAAGGGTTCAATTGGGGGTTTCAAGATTCAAACCAAGATCACCGTAAATTTCCATGGATTCTTAATCTAAGGTATGCGTAGTGTTGATTTATGGATCCCTTTCATCCATAAAGCTCAAGAACCCTCTTTTAAATTAAGAACCATGAATTTATGTTGTTGAAGTTGGATGATGCCCAAGATGGGATCTTTGTATGTTTGTGTAAAACCATGGTGGTATATGATGTATAAATATGTGAAATTGGTTGTTGAATATTTGTAATCTTGATGAATCCACCTATGCTTAAGATGTGCATGTAAGGTGTTTGTGAAAATACCTAAGAGACTAGAAATCATGCTTTTATGACATAATAGGTCCTAAATGACTAGTCCATGCTCCATGCTCATGTTCAACATAATTTCCATGCTATTGTCTTGAATTGAAGATAATGTATGAGATGCTCATGATATGGTCGTGAATGTTGATGGGATGATCATGAAACTAGATTGATGAACTCATGGCATATTGATTATATGAAATCCCTCTCATGTATAGAATATGCAAGAACCATGTATAGTATGAAATCTTCAAGTTATGATGTTATGAAATGTGGAATTTAGTCCAATGATCAAGAATTGTCATGTTGTGTCAGTTTCCTTCCATTGAGTCCTGGGGGTACTTGTACCCAAAAAATATAGCTGTGTTCCTAGATCCATGTCATGCTTTCACGATATCCACAGTCAAGCCACGTTCCATAGAACTCAGTTAGTTATGTGACTCAAGAAAAATACAGTAACTCGGTATTCTCAGAAATCTCATGAACTCAGTCAGTCGTAAGTAGTATTCCATCAGTCAACAAAACTCAGTAACTCAGCTCAATATTCATATTCAGTGTCTATTCAGATGGGAGTAGGATTCAGCACCGAGTGAACCCAAGGATGGAAATCCACACTGCCAGATTGAGAGTGAGATTCCTAGAAGCAATCCTTGTATTCTAAAACTATGTAGCCAACATAGGTTGAGACATCAACACTACTAACTTTAGAGTTGATGATGTGGATACCCGTCATTCTTTTATAGGGACACTACCAGATTTGAGGGTCACTCATAGCTTGTCTTTATCCGTGGCACGGTATTAGGACCCTTCCAATCAAGGTATAGATTAGACCCCAATTTAGCTATTAAAGCATATTTGGGGCATGTTGGTTAGATGAATTCTTCCACACTTTAAGTTACAGAATCAGGACTGTCAGATACAGTCATTCAGGCTCAGTAATAGAACTCAGATAGTTCTTTAATTTTTAGGACTGTCCGATATAGTCAACTCAGATACAGTACGAAACTCAGATAGTTCCATCAGATTCAGGACTGTTAGATACAGTCATTCATGTTATCAGTTACATCAATTATCAAAACTCACTTATCAGTCATGCTAGATATTAGTACCTATGTTATCAGTATTCAGTTTCAGGACTGTCAGATACAGTCAATCAGACCAGTTTTTCATAATTAGAATTGTCATAAACGATTATTTACTTATCAGTAATATAATATCAGTGTCTCAGTATTCTATAATACAGTATCAGTTCCTCACTTATTAGTGACCCAAATATCAATATCAGTAAACTCAATCATTCAGTATCTCAGTATCAGTAAACTCGTGTGTCAATATTTAAACTCAGTAGTCAGTATCACTACGAGTTTAATTACAGTTATCTGTGCATGTATGTATTCTCATATTCATATTAGTCAGCATTGTTCATGCATATAAACCCTTTGCATATAGCCTACCTTACTCGTATACTCAAGTACATTTAGTCGTACTAACACATTTGTGCTATGATATTTTCTTTTAATGTTACACCATAGGTTCAGAGGCACGAGTTTTAGAGTAGCAGTAGCATTGCATATTTCAGCAGTCAGTATCAGTAGTGAGTCCTCTTCATTCAAGGATGATATGATTATTACTTTATTTATCATTTCAATTTAGTTTTTAGTTGATAGAGTTAGTTGGAGACATGTTCCTTCAACTCCTTATTCAGTACAGTTAGAGGCTTTCAGACTACAACATGTCAGACAGTTATTTTAGATTTGTGTTGGTATTGTTATACCATTTTCAGACATTATTTTATCAGATGTTTATTTAGATTTGAACCTTATGGCCTTACAGTATTATATTTTCGCATATTTTACAGTATGGTTATTCAGTGCTCAGGTACAAATATCAGTCATAGGTTAGCTTGTGGTTCTTCAGGATCATGGGCACCATGTAGCATTCTAATTACCAGAATTGGGATGTTACACATATCATTAGCATAAATTTAGCTTATCAATAGCTTGAGCAATAGTTGGTCCATGGCATAATCTATAGCTTATTCATAGCATAGTACATAAGATAATTTATGGCTTCGACAATATCATAGTCTAGGGCTCATGCAATAATATATTTGGTAGCCCAATCAAAAGCCATAACAATAGCATAATCAATAACTCACCATAAGTTTTAGGCATTACTTCTAATGTAATTCATCATGATTGATCTTGGGCATATTTGTATGTCTAAGAACAAATATTCACCCATAATAGGACTTGTTCTATTAGTTAAATGTGTTGATCTAGTTGTGTTTGATGTGTAATTTCATAATTTGAGCTAATAGAAATGATTAGTAATGCAGGATGAATTGTTGATGAGTTTTGTCTCAATTGAATGCATGATGAGAAACAAATGATAATTATTGCTGGAGAAGGATTTTATGGTGTGGAAATGACACTGACAATGAGCTTTGAGAGGAGAAATTATTTGAAGAATATATTTTTCCTTAGTCAAAATTCTAAGCAACAATTCCAGTGAGGGTCTGCAAAATAGGCGCAGCACAGACCTCTCCCTACATGCTATGAAGCGTGGTGCAGGGCTCTTCCTACGTGATACGATGAGTGGTGTGGAGAATTCCCCACTGGTCAAACCCATGCGACACGGAGTTTATCCATGCTAGGCCAATTTGGTTCAACTATAAAAGAAGCACTTAATTACAATTGGGACTACTTTTTGGCATGTACTGCAGAGGCAAAAACACCATTAATACTTTTTTTTGGGTTCTTTGAACTTCATTATTTGAAGATTACTTTTGGGTATGTTTGATTACTTGTTTTTGATATTGAATTCAAGCATGAGTGGCTAAACACCCTTGTTTTGGGGTTGAGGCCAAAGACATGATTGATCTTTGATATTCTTTATTATAGTTTCTTGTTGGATTATTGTAGGTGTTGTTCTTAATCTTTTATGCTTACTATTTTGATGAATGTCTACCATTATAATAAACTTATATTCCTATGAGAATTCGAGAGGAGAATTATAGGATAGAACGAAGAGATTGAGGAGCAAAGTTCTCATCATTTTATGAAATAAGGGATGTGAATTAGCATCTAGGATATAGATATACTTAGAAGCCTTGTTTGGTTCACTTTCAGGAAGATAGCTTTAGGTGTCATGTTGGATTATTGCATCCCTTGTCAATGATATAGTTGTGATGCCCAATTTAGGTAGAAGATTAGAGGTCGGGAGACCGTGATTATACTATAAACCCTGCAAATCAACAACCTGATAATCATCTAAATAATGATAGGAATAGAGATTTTTAAGATTGTTAAAAGGTGTGTTAACCCTGAATTCTCATCAATATTTCTTACAACCCCTGCTTACATTGCTATAGTCACATATTGTTATATGTTAATTATTTGTATTTTACCTTGAATCTTCACAATTATTTTGATACCTTTAAATACTTAATACATTCTTATCAAAAACTAAAGTTTGTTGAATTGCTAGTTGCATAGTCCTCGTGGGTAAGATATCCGACTATTCTAGTTACTATATTACTTGTATGATAGCATGCACTTGTATGTGCGTTCGAACACAACAAGTTTTTGTCATCGTTGCTAGGGACTATTAGAACTAGTAATTTTATAAATTTTTTGTTTTTGATAATTAGTTTAAGTGTAACGACTTAATCTTACTGGCTGACTTCTGCAGGATTAGCTGAATACAGGATTGACAAGAGATAGATAGTAGGTAGAGCCTTATTCTGAACCAAAACTGGTATTTTAACAAAAGAGAAGAACTCATTATTAAAAACAGCAAGTTCAAATGGTTGAACAAAGAGATCCTAATCTTGTTGATTCAATTTATCCAGTTGATCCAAATCCCAGACGTGTTCCAGCTCCAGTGATTCCAGTAGCTCCTTCTCACAAAGCTGGCAGACCTATTCATGAGGTGGCAATCCCACTCATGGACTATGCTACTAATAGCATTCGTAAGCTAGAGACAGGTGGTTGATTTGAATTAAAGCACAATATGGTGCAGTTGCTGAATTCGGTCGAGCAATTTTCTAGATTTTCACATGAAGACCCGTAACATCACATGTTGACCTTCCCGGAAATCAGTGATACTTACATCTCTATAGGAGTGAATATTGACTATGTCAGAATGACTTTCTTCCCCTTTTATTTAATCGGGGAAGTAAAGAGGTGGTTACATGCTGGACCACCACTCTCCATTACTTTTTGGAAAGATCTAGATTGAAAGTTCCTTATTTAATTCTTTCCATTAGGGAATATTGCACGTTTGAGAAGTGAGATGTTGAGTTTCAGCAAGCAAGAAAGAGAAAATTTCTACCAAGATTGGGAAATATTTAATGGGATGCTAAGCAATTGCCCTCGCCATCATCAGTCTAATGATGTTCTTATTCATACTTTTATAGAGGGGTTGGTGTCAAATACTAAGATTTTTTTGGATTCAGTAGCTGGGGGGGAAATCTTTTGAGAAAACATATGATGAATTATATACACTGTTGAATCGAATTTCACAAGGGAGTCCTGAATGGCATGCTAACTCGAGGAGTGATCCTAAGAAGGTTGCAGGTGTATTAGAAGCAGATCAGTTCAACTTGCTGCACTACAAAATCAAATTACTAGTCAGTTCAACAGTATAAAGTTAGGGGTTGTACAGTTGGCAATAATAGCAAATGTAGTTCATCAGTCAAATATGTGGTGTGAAGTTTTCGGTAGTAGTGAGCATGCAACAGATTAATGTGTGGTTAATCCAGATTCTATTAATTATGTGGGGAATGGTAATCGTCGAGGACAATAGAACTTTGGTAACACCTATAATCTAAATTGGTAAAACCATCTTAATTTCTCATGGGATGGGAATCAGGCACAAAACAAAATCAACAACAAGTTCAAAGTAATCAAGACACAACTCAAATGAGCAACATAGATGAGATGATGAAGCAACTTCTAATTCTTATGCACAGTTAGCTATAGGTATAAAAAAATCAATAATTGATTACAAAGAATTTGGAGCTGCAAAATTGGTCTAATTACAGAAGCACAAAATACCATGCCTCAAGGAGGTCTACCTAGTAATACTGAGGCAAATCCAAAATAGGTAAATCTAGTCACTACTAGGAGTGGTTTACAGCTAAAGGAGTAGGAACCAAACCATGTAAGTCCCATAGATACTGTTGATGATACCAAAAAGAATGAAGAGAAAGTGGTAGAAGAAAAAGCTGCATGTAAGGAAACACAAGTGGAGAAGAAGACTCTACCTCTACCCTTCACTCAAAGGCTTAGGAAGCACTAAGAGGAGACAAGTTACAAGAAGTTTTTAGAGCTTTTAAAGCAGGTTCCTCTTGTTGATATTTTGCATAGTGTTTTGAAATATACAAAGTATGTTAAATACATATTGACAAACAAGAAGCATTTGATAGAGTATGCTACGGTAGCACTTAGTAAGGAGTGCACGTCTATTATTTAGAACAAATTGCCCATAAAGCTGAAAGATCCAGGTAGTTTTACTTTAGAGATCACCATCGAGAACGCCATCAGTGCTCAGGGGTTATGTGACTTAAGGGAGAGCATCAGTCTCATGCCCACATCATAGTACCAAAAGATCAATATTGGGAGTCCCAAACCTACTACCATTATTTTGCAGTTAGCTGATAAGTCCCTTGCTAGGCCTGAGAGAATCGTTGAAGATGTATTGGTGCAAGTGGGATCATTTATTTTCCCAGTAGAATTTGTTATTTTTGATTTTGATGCTGATCTGGTCGTTCTATTTATTTTGGGACGTCCATTGTTTGAAACTGGGCAATCCTTTATTAATGTAGTTGGAGGGAAGATGACTATGATAGCGCATGAAAAGGTGGAGGTTTTCAATGTGTATGTGGAAATAAAGTTGCCTGCCATATATGAAGAATCATCTTCTATATCAGTTATAGACCTTGGATTCGAGCTCCATCTATTATTGTCCGATGATCCACTCGAGCGAGGTTTGATGGGTCATGATCTATATGGTGATTTAGAGGTGCTTTAATTGGTTCAAATTATGTATTTGGTGGTTATTGACATGAGAATACTTGCTTTTGAGCCACCAAATAGGCCAATTGGTCTATCTCCCAAGGCATCTGTTGATGAAGCTCCAAAATTAGAGCTCATGGCTTTTACTTCTCACTTGAAATATGTTTTCCTTAGTGACAATGATACCTTGCCTATTATTTTTATTTGCAGGTTATCTGATGTGCAGGTGAAAGAAGCAATGGTAGTTTTGAAAAGAAGAAAGAAGGCACTTAGATGGCAGATGTTGGACATCATCACATGGATTAATCCATCATTTTGTATGCAGAATATATATATATATATATATGGAAGAGTCCTACAAAGAAATTGTTTAGCAACTATGTAGATTAAATTCGGTGATGAAGGTAGTGGTATGAAAAGAAGTCATTAAGTGGCTTGATGCTGGGATTGTCTATCCCATATCTGACAGCAAGTGGGTCAGCCTTGTGCACTGTGCCTCAAAAAAGGTGGTATGACTGTGGTGACCAATGAAGCTTATGAGCTGATACTCACTCGCATGGTGAATGATTGAAGGATTTGCATTGATTACCAAAAACTGAATTAAGCCACCAGAAAGGATCATTACCCTATCCCGTTCATTAATCAAATGCTAGATAGGTTGGCAGGGAAGGAATACTATTTCTTTATGGATGGATACTTAGGGTACAATCAGATCACAATAGCGCCAGAAATTTAGTAAAGGACTACCTTTACCTGTCCATATGGCACGTATGCATTCAGACAGATGCCTTTTGGACTTTGCAATGTACCCGCAATGTTTCAGAAATGCATGATGGCAATTTTCTATGATATGGTTAAAGAATTTATGAAGGTATTTATGGATGACTTCTTTATTTATTGCAACTCTTTTGATGTGTGCTTGCAGAATCTAGATCGAGTCTTAGTTCATTGTGAGGAGACAAACCTTGTACTGAACTTTAAAAAATGCTACTTTTTGGTCAAGGAAGGAATAGTCATTGGTAATAAGGTGCCATGTAGAGGACTTGAAGTGGACAGATCCAAAGTTGAAGTCATTGAAAAGATACCATATCCTGTGACAGATAAGGGAGTAAGAAATTTTCTAGGGCATGAGAGATTTTACAGTGGGTTTATCAAATATTTTTTAAAGATTGCAAGTCCTATGTGTAAAATGTTTGAAAAAGAAGCTAAGATTGATTTTGGGGTTAAGTTTCAGGAAGCTTTTGAGAGGCTGAAGAAGAAACTAATAGAAACACCCATCTTGATTTCTCTAGACTGGGAGTTACCATTCGAGTTGATGTGTGACACCAGTGATATGGTTGTTGGAGAAGTTTTAGGGCATCGAAAAGACAAGGTATTTTATTCTATTTATTATGCAAGTAAAGTATTAAATGATGCTAGATGACTTACACAGTCACAGAAAAGGAGATGCTTGTGCTAGTATACGCATTCGACAAATTCAAATCATACTTGGTGGGCACCAAGGTAATTGTTCACACAGACCAAGCTGCCATCAAGTATTTGTTCAACAAAAAGATGCAAAGCCACGGTTTATCGGGTGGATTTTATTGCTTTAAAAATTTGATCCAGAAGTGTGTGACCGAAAAAGAGTGGAGAATCAAGTGGCAAGTCAGTTATCAAGGCTAGAGAATTGTGATCACATTTTTAAAGATACACTTTGTATTCGGGAAGAGTTTCCAAATGAGAAATTTTTTCCACTCAATGTGTGTGAGATTTCTTGGTAGGCAGACATTGTAAATTTGTTAATGTGTGGGTTTTACCCTCCCAAAGATACTAGTCAATAGAGGAAAAAGTTGTTATATAATTATCGTGCATACATATAGGATGATCCCTATCTTTTTAAACATGGTACTGGAGTTGAAGAGGAGTACCAAGTCATCTTTTTTAAAGTCACGCTGTTCAATCCTTCGATCATGGTACTTTTTCATCCTTTCTTTGTAGAGATCTACTCGTTCATATTCATTGAGATGGAATTCATCCATCTCATTCAATTGCCCCATCCTCAACTCTTCTTCCACATTTCAATTCAAATTGAGTCGTCTGGGTGCCTACAATGCCTTATGCTCCAATTTGATTGGCAGATGGAATGCCTTACCATAAACTAGCTGGTATGGTGACATACTGATAGGCGTCTTGAACGCTGTTCTATATGCCCAAAGTACATCGTCTAGCTTCCTAGACCACTCTTGCCTGCTAGCGTTCACAGTCTTAACAAGGACGTCTTTGATCTCTCTATTTGAAACCTCCACTTTCCCACTAGTCTGTGGGTGGTATGGATTTACTGTACTTTGCTAAGGCAGCTCAAAATACTTTTATCAGGTTAATTTACCTTGTTACAATATTAATTATTAAATGGAAGTTTAATGCTTCCAAGTCTCTGTAGATAATTCACTTCCCACTAGATTTGATTTGTTATTTCAAGAAAATCACTAGTTAGGCATAATCTATCATTTGCAAACACTAGATAACGTGTACAACAGAGGAATTATCCATAAATCCCTAAAAGCTCATGAATCTTGACCCACTAGTGACATTACAAGACCAAACCCATAGATCCCATAATTCGGGTTAAGAAAATTAGCTACTCATGATGTAAACAGCAACAGTAGAAATTGCATTCATAATTCGATAGATGACAACTTACACACTAATGATTAGCAATAGTTATTTCTTTTTCACAATCATAGTAGAAATCTAAGAAAAATATAATAATAATCTCCCAAATAGGAATTGTAATGTTTCAACCAAAAATTGGGGAGAAAACTCAAAATAGTCGTGAAGTTCAATATGCCCTAGAAAACCCTCCTCTCTGCCTTAAATACTCAGCCTAGTTTTGGAAGTAAATCACAGGTTATAACTTTTTCCTAATGCAGGTGATGATAACATGTGATGGCCTATCAGGATATTGATGACTTATCATATATGTCGTCAACTCCTCTTCCTATTACACATGTTGCTGCCTTCGGTTGACGACAATACCTAATGACTTATCAGGATATTGACGACATGTCAGACAATATCGTCAACGCTTCACTGCAACTTCTACATACTACCTTAGGCTGACTATATTCCTGATGACTTATCAGTGTCAACTCTTCACTGTAACTCCTACACACGGCCTTAGGCTGACGATATTCCTTACGGCTATTCACAAAGTTGATGACTTATCAGACAAGTCGTCAACTATACTCTTCATGGCTGTATACTTAAAATCTATCTCTTTTGACTCAGTTTTCATTGGTTTTCATACATCATAGCTCACCTACACTAACACAGAGAAAACAATAAAAAACCATAAAAGTTGCTTAAGAATTTACAATTATTTTGAGTTACAAGCTTTATATGTGCTAGCGTCAAGCTCGCACATCACATGGTGCTGATGGAATTATGCGCAGATTTGTGTCCGAAGCTGAATCTAAAGAAGTGCTGCAAAGTGTTATTCATCTCCTTATAGAGGCCATCAAGGGAGTGAGCGAACAACTAGAAAGGTGTTTTAATTAGTTTTTTTTGGCCAATATTGTTCAAATATGAGGTTTCCTTTGTAAGAGGGTGTAATTAGTGTCAGCGATTAGGTAAAATATAAAGGTGCCATGAGATGCCCCTGAATAGTATTCTTAAGGTTGAGGTTTTAATATTTGGGGGATAGTTTTTATGGGTCCATTTCCCCCATCTAATGGAAACTTATATATCCTCATGGTAGTAGATTGTGTATCTAAGTAAGTAGAAGATGCTGCCTTACCTATGAATGATACGAGAGTTGTAATGAAGTTTGTGAAGAAGCATATCTTCTCTCATTTTGGCACACCCAAAGCTATTATCAGTGATGGAGGTATGCATTTTATTAACACTTGGTTTAAAAATCTATTAGCTAAATATGGTGTTACGCATATGGTGGACCCTGCATATCACTCACAGATGAGTGGCCAAGTAGAAGTCTGTAATAAGAAATCAATCAGATATCATAGAAGACTGTTAATCGCTAGTACAAAGATTGGATAGAAAAGCTATATGACTCACTATGAGCATATAGGATAGCCTGTAAGATGCCTATTAGGAACTGTCCGTATTGCTTGGTCTATGGGAAAGTGTACCACTTTCATGTGGAGCTTAAGTATCAAGCTTATTAGGCTATGAAGAAACCGAATATTGATATGAAGGCCGCTGGTGAGAAGAGGTTGTTGAAACTGCATGAACTTTATGAGTTTTTTCTCTATGCTTATGAGAATGCTAAATTGTACAAAGAAAATACCAAGCATTCACATGATAAGAAAATGCTAAATCAAGCTTTTGTACCCGTACAACTTGTTTTGCTATTCAATTCGAGATTGAAGTTATTTCTAGGTAAGCTGAGTTCCAAGTGGTCTGGGTCATTTGAAGTAGTACGAACGACGTCTCATAGAGCTGTGAGCTGTTGAACAAGGAGAGTACTGAGAAATTCTTGGTGAATGAGAGTGAAACACTATTGGGTAGATCATGCTGATCATCACAATATGTCTATCACCTTTGTAGATAAATAAAGATTAAGTTGGGTCATGCCACGACGTTAACTAAGGTGCTACGTGGGAGGAAACCCACAAATGTAATGTAATAGTGTAGGTTATTTCTTAGTTGTTAAAGAAAAAAAAATAAAATAGAAAAGAAATAAAAAATAAAAAAAGAGTTGTCGTGCCACGACCAAAATTAAGGCACAGTGCAGGAAGCAACCCACTTTTCCTTATGTTATTTAGGTGCTTTTATTGAGTATGCAGGAATGAGAAACTTGGTGGCATGAGGTAAATGATAAGTAAGTGGCACATCGTGAAAAGAAAGCTTGCGGGTAAGCAAAAGATGTATTACAGAGAGGTAAAGGGTGAAAAAAGAAAAGGGGTAGTGAAGTATTCCCCCAGAAGAGTTAAGTTTTGCCTTAGTGGGATATTTGAGTGCAATTTCCAGTAGCTTTATGCAAATTAGACGCAGCGCGCTACTCTTTCCATGAGATTTGCCTCGCGGTGTGCTACTCTACCCATGTGAATTACCTTACATCGCGCCTATCTTCCCACACGTTATCCAAGTGTTAAACAAAATGTCTCAGTGAATGAATTGTGAACAATTGACTATTACTATGCTTTCCAGATTAGTTATGTTTTATTATTTATGCTATTAAGTCTTGGGGGTATTTACTACCAAAAATTTAGTTGTTTACCTAGCTGCACTAGTTATAGAATAGTCCCAGTAAAGGTCAAGCATAGTAGTACTTAGTCAGTTAATAGAATTCAATGAACTCAGTCTAGTTTAGTCTGCCAACATGACTAGTGTAAGTTTAGTCAAGCCTAGTACAGTCTAGTGATTAGTTCAGTGTCGATTCAGTTGGGAGTAGGATTCAGCACTGAGCAAACCCAAGGATGAGGGAATTCCTGCCAGCAGAGGGTTTTAACCTTAGTAGCAATCCCTGCGTTACAGAACTACATAACCAGTATAGGGTAAGTGTCCTCCTATCAGACTATGGTTGATGCCACTACATATATATATATATTTCATGAGTCTTTCTGCCAGATTAAGGTTGATCCAATATTGTTGGTATCCCGTGGCAAGGTGCTAACAACCTTCCAACTGCGACCACAGTTTGGACCCCAAATCATTCTATATCGGGGTATGTCAGTTAGATGAACACTTCGACAACTACAGTTTCAGTCTTAGTATTCTTTAAAGAACTCAGTCAATTATACAGAACCATGGCTATCAGTTATCAATTACTCAACCATTAGAATTCAGTACTCAGTTTCAGTATAATCTCAGATACATAATGTATATCTACATGTGTAGTATTGCATGTTTAGTATGTTCAATAGTTATAGTTTTACCTGTACATCATCCAGTTACTTTATGATGTTCATTCATTCAGTTATCATATCATGCATATGAACCCATGTATATCATTGTTACCTCACTTAGCATATCAGTACATTCTATGTACTGACGGATACTCTTTTCTGCCCTATGATGTCTCATATTATTGGTTTAGACGCACGGGTTCCTGATCATACTTAGCAGTTCAAGGTATCAGCGACAAATTCAGTAGTGAGTCCTCATCTATCGAGGATATTGTTTCATTTTAGCAGATTTAGTATGTTCAGTCGTCGGAGTTAGTTGGGGACTTGTCCTATCAACTCCATATTCACATAGTTAGAGGCTTTCAGACTAGTATAACTAGTTATTCAATTTTTAGATGTTATTATTAGTTAAACTCAGTTATTATCTTAGTATTTTGAGAACCTTATGGTATTTTCAGATTTTTTATGTATATATATTTTAGTATTATTTTTAGTGCTCATAGCAGGTACAAGTCATGGGTTAGCTTGTGGTCATTCAGGATTGTAAGCATCATGTGACGTCTAGGGTGTACACTCAGGGCGTTACAAACTTTGTATCAGAGACTAAGTTTCAAAAGAGTCCTAGGGAGTCTAAAAACCACATCAAGTAGAGTCTTGTGCATGGGTGTGTAGCACACCACACTTATAGGAAAGAGGCTATGAGGTGTTTAAGAAAAGTTTCCCTTCTCTTAATTTTTATTTCATACGACTGAGTGTGATTCTCATGTTAAACTCTTTGTCTAATCTTCTCTTCCTTCCATTTACAAAACATGCCTCTCAAAATACAAACGAAAGAAGAAATGTTAACTAGCTAGCATCTCCGCCTGTTCAGGAAGATCCCATGAATGAGCATGTTTCTCATGCAAAGTTCAGAGTCACATTCACTACTCTATCCCGTTCTGTGGTAGCTTAGAATATTCGACCAGCTGTTGTTTCGGCAAACCAAGTGGCCAATATTGTTACCGCTAGATTTCAAGACTTCACTTGAATGAATCCTCCTCTATTTTTAGGATCCAAATCTAAAGAGGATCTACAGGAATTCTTAGACATGGTCCAGAAGGTAACAGGCATTATGGGGGTAAATGCTAGTGAGAGTGCTAAGTTAGCTTCTTATCAGTTGCAAGATATAGCTCATACATGGTTTAAAAATTGGAAGGTAGAGAGAAACGCTGATGCAGGGCCTATTGAATGGGAGGAGTTTGCTACTGCCTTCTTAGATAGGTTCTTTCCATTGGAGTTGAGAGAGGCCAAAGTGTTAGAGTTTATCAACTTGAGGCAGGGAAACATGAGTGTGAAAGAATATTTCCTTAAGTTTACTCAGTTGGCCAGGTATGTTCCTCATGTATTAGCAGATAGCAGGTCTAAGATGAGTAAGTTTTTGTTTGGTGTGTCTGATGGTGTGGTCAAGGAGTGTAGGCCCACAATGCTAATTAAGGAGATGGACTTAGCTAGGTTAATGGTCTATGCTCAACATATTGAGGAACAAAAGACTAAGGAGAAAGAGAGGGAGAACAAGAGAGCTAGAATAGGTATCTTCAATTTTACTTAGCCAAAGTTAGAGGGTAGAAATCATCCTTAGTTCTTCTTGAAATCTTCAGTCCCAGCTCTGTCCTCAGCCAGTGCTCCGGTGCCTAAATTTAGAAATGGTAATAAGGATAGGGCACCAAGCTCTACATCTCAGGGTAGTGTGAACAGTGCCCAAACAAATCCTGTGCGTCAGATGTATGGCAGAAACCATCAGGGTATTTGTAGGGATGGAAGTGATGTGTGTTTCGGGTGTGGTAAGACAGGCCATAGGATCAAAGAATGTCCTCAGGTGGGTTCACAGCGTTAGCATAATCATTCCCCAGTTAAGTCCCATTGCCCGTCTCAGCAAAGTGTCACTTTCAATGCCACCAGTGGGTAGCGCCCAAATAGGCTCTATACATTTCAGTCCCGATAGGATCAGGAAAGTTCTCCTAATGTGGTCACTGGTACGTTGTAAGTTTACCATTTACATGTTTATGCTTTATTAGAATCAGGAGCTTCTCTGTCTTTTATAACTCCTTACATAGCCATCGACTTTGGAGTCAGTCCCAAAATCCTAATAGAGCCTTATCATCTCTACCCCACTGGGTAAGTCTATCATAGCCCGGCGGGTATACAAGAACTACCCAGTTATGGAGTTGTAACACCTCGTACTTTTACCTAGCTTAAATTCATCCCAAAAATGCCAAAGAATTGTTTTAAAGATAAATACACTTTTATATATGTGGAATTTTCTAGATTTTGACTTTTTGTTGTGTGGGAAATTGAATAAACTTTTCATCAATACCAAATTTGCCCAAATTTGACACCCGGACGTAGAGCTAGAGCCATTTTAGTAAGATAATGTACCACCTAAGCCATCAACGCATCGCGGAGCCAGCCAAAATGACAATTGTCAAAAACCAGTGAGCCTCTGTGATATTGGAACTTCACGCCAAGGCTCAATTTTAGAATTGTCCTTTTCTAGTGTTCCGACGCGATACCACTGCATCGCAGTGAGCTTTTTGGTCGCATCCAAGGTGGTAATGCGATTGTACTGCATTGCGCCACCATACAATTTCACAGTTGTCATTTTCCAGTGGTCTAGCGAGATAGTGGTGTGTCGTGCTAGGAGTCCAGATCGGGAAAATTTCACAAAAAATTAAAGTTGTGCCCAGGGTTAAAACAGTCTTTTCCCATGATTTTATTCTGCCCAAATGTGGGATTTAAGCCCCAAAAATGATTAAAACCCTTCATTATTCACTTTTCCCCAAAATCAAAAGGTAGTTCTCTCTAAAAACAAACAAACCCTAGCTCTCAAGAATCAAGGTCAATCCAAAGAATTTCTTATGAAAGATGGTTCTCTTATAATGTGCATAGACTACCATCAGTTGAACAAAGTCACCAGTGAACAAATAACCATTTCCCAGAATTAATGACTTGTTCGACTAACTTCAGGGTGCCAGTTACTTTTCCAAGATAGACCTCAGATCCGGCTATCACCAGCTCAGAGTTAGAGAATGTGACATTCCAAAAATAGATTTCAAAACTCGGTATGGTCACTTCAAATTTCTAGTCATGTCCTTTGGTCTCATGAATTCCTCAGCATCCTTTATGGACTTGATGAATCGAGTGTTCAAGTTATACTTGGACATGTTCATCATAGTCTTCATTGATGACATTCTTGTTTACTCCTGTAGTGAAAATAATCATGCAGACCACCTAAGAATAGTATTGTAGTCTCTTAGAGTCCATCAATTATTATCTAAATTCAGTAAGTGCAAATTTTGGCTAAGATCAATAGGTTTTCTTTTTCATATTATTTTTGGTCATGGCATTAGAGTTTATCCTCAAAACACTGAAGTTGTGAGAAAATGGCCCAGACCCATTTCTCTATCAAATATTAGGAGTTTCTTGGGCTTGGCTAGATATTACCAGCGGTTTATTGAATTTTTTTCTATTGAATCCCCCATGTCCAGATTGACTCAAAAGAAAGTTAAGTTTCAGTGGTTAGATTCTTATGAGAAGAGTTTTCAGGAGTTGAAGAATCACCTATAACAACCCCAATCTTGATATTACCAGATGGTTCAGATTGGTTTATTATGTGCTGTGATGCTTCCAAAGTTGGTTTGGGATGTGTTTTGATGCAGAAGGGCAAGGTTGTGGACTATGCCTCTATACAACTTAAGCCCCATTAGAAGAATTAACTTACCCATGATCTTGAGTTAGCAACTGTTGTGTTTTCCTTAAAGATTTGGAGGCATTATTTGTATAGGGTGCATGTTGATGTGTTCACAGATCACAAAAGCTTGTAGTATGTATTCTCGTAGAAGGATTTGAATTTGCATCAGAGGAGATGGTTAGACTTGTTAAAAGATTATGATATGAGTGTTTTGTACTATTTTGGCAAGGCTAATATAGTGGTACATGCCCTCAGTAGGTTGTCCACGGATAGTGTTACTCACGTTGAGGATGGTAAGAAGAAGTTAGTTTAGAAAGTTCATCAGCTTGCCAGTCTAGGTGTCTATTTGGTTTATTACATTGAGGGTAATGTATGGGTGCAAAATAGCTCACAGTCTTTTTTGGTTTTTGAGGTGAAAGAAAAATAGGACAGAGATCACAGTTTAGTTAAGCTAAAAAAGTTAGTCAGAGATCAGAAAGTAGAGATTTTCTCCCAAGGGAGAGATGGTGTGTTGTGTTGCTAGGGTAGATTATATGTGCCATGTGTGGATGGTGTGAGACATCAGATTCTTACAGAAGTGCATGGTGCACATTACTCGATTCATCCAGGGGCCACTAAGATGTACCATAATTTGTGAGAGATCTATTGGTGGAGTGGGATGAAGAGGGACATTACAGAGTTTGTGGCTAAGTGCTCTACTTGTCAGCAGGTGAAGATTGAGCACCAAAAGCTTAGTGGCTCTATGCAGGAGTTTAGTATTCCTACATGGAAGTGGGAGGAAGTAAAGATGGACTTCGTGTTGGGTTTGCCTCGTAGTCTTCATTAGTACGATTCGATTTGGGTCATTATGGACAAGATGACCAAATCAAACTATTTCTTCCAGTTCATATCTCTTATTCAGCTGAGGACTATGCCAGACTCTATATTAGAGAGTTAGTTAGGTTACATGGTGTCCCGTTGTCCATTATTTTAGATAGAGTTATGCAGTTCACCTCTCACTTTTAGAAAGCCTTCCAAAAAGGTCTTGGTACCCAAGTCAACCTCAGTATAACCTTTCACCCTTAAATAGATGGTCAAGCAGAAAGGACCATTCAAAATCTAGAAGATATGTTGAGAGCGTGTGTTGTTGACTTTAAGGGTTGTTGGGATGACCACTTGCCTTTGATTAAGTTCGCATATAACAACACCTATCACTCCAATATTTAGATAGATCCGTTTGAGACACTATATGAGAGGAGATTTAGGTCTCAGATTGGGTGGTTTGAGGTAGTCAAGACTGAGTTGGCAGGGCCTAATTTAGTATTTGATATCTTATAAAAAGTATAGTTTATCAGAGAGAGGTTTAAAGCAGCCTAGAGCCACTAGAAAAATTATATAGATATGAGAAGGAAAGATCTTGAATTTGAGATTGGTGATTATATGTATTTGAAAATCTCTCCCATGAAGGGGGTGAAGAGGTTGGGTAAGAAGGGGAAACTTAGTCCCCGATATGTTGGTCCCTGTTGAATCCTGAGCCATTTTGATAAGGTAGATTATAAGCTTGAGTTACCTACAGACATAGCATCAGTGCACCCAGTGTTTTATGTTTCCTTGCTAAAGAAGTGCATAGGTGATCCTGCAGTTGTAGTCCCGATAGAGAGTGTAGATGTTTAGAACAATCTCTCTTATGAGAAAGTCCCAGTCAAAATTCTTGACCGATAAGTTCATTGATTAAGGAGCAAAGAAGTTCCCTTGGTCAAAGTGCTTTGGAGGAATCAGTTCGTTGAGGGAGCTACTTGGAAAACAGAAGCATATAAGTTTTGACCTACTTAGAAGGCTTGATAAAGTACCCCCACCTTTTCTCTATGAATTCAGACTCAGTTCATGTTAATAGTTCTCCTTAAAGTTCCTTTTTATCACTTATAATTCAAGCCATGTAATCAGTTTTATGTCACTGCATGTATTCATGAATCAGTTCAGACAGTCACCATGTTTCAGACTCAGTCATGTAATCATTTATTCAGTTATGCACAATCAATGTGTAATATCAGTGCCTCTATATTCTCATCTTATTCAGTCTCATTTGAGGGCGAATGTTCCTAAGGGGGAGATATTGTAATACCCCATACTTTTCTAAGTTTAGACTAGCTTCTCATAAGAGTATAAAAGGCTTAGCACCTGAAAATTTGCTAAGTAATGGGAACTTAGCTTAAGTTTTAGCCTCCTAACCTTGATAATCCTCGAAAGTGACTTTCCTAACCCCGTTATGTATGTTTATGAGTTGATCTTGTTCAGGAGTTTAAGTAGCATGTCTTGGGTAAGTTTTAGATTTTTCGGAAAGGGTTTGGGTCATGTTTGGATTTCCAAAATAGTAGGTCACCGCAATTCCATCGCATCACGGTGACAATAGTTATGGGAGGGCCATCGCATTTCGGTGAGCAACAAATCAACAATTTTCTAATTCCAGTAAGCCACTACGATTCCACCACGTCGCAGTGAAAATCACGATGGAAGCCTCACCACATCGCGGTGAAGGCCAAATCAACAGTTGTCAAAATCCAGTAACTCACTGTGATTTCACTATGTCGTGGTGCATATAGCGATGGGGCGTTCACTACATCATAGTGAAAGTCTAATCCGGGTTCCAAATGTCAACTTAAAAGTTCCAAGGGGTATTTAAGTCCTTTTCCTTCACCTTATTCAGTAAAAAACACAAGACTAAGTCCCCTAAAAGCATAATTGGCCGCCCTTTTTCTCAAATTCTCTCAAATTAAAATCATTCTCTCTCAAGAATAAACCTATCCCCTTCAAAATTCAAGGTCAAATATTAAAGGACCCACCAACAAACCTCAAGAATTCAACTATTCGGGTATGTTAGGTGTTTATCCTTGGGATTCCTTCCACCCTTGGAGTTTAAGAAACCTTTTAAAAACTTGAATTATGATTCCCATGTTATGAATTGAATTATGCTCATGTTTGTGTTGTTGTATAGATTTCAAGTTAAGATCCTTTATTAGTTCCATGAAATTATGTTTGCGTATGTGTTGAATTAAGAATCTCCCATGTTAAAACCCTTGAATTTGCAAGTTTAAGTTGTAGTCATGATACTTATGTATTGTTCATTATCATGTGCATTAATTATGCTCCCCAAATATTTGATAGTTAGTCCATGTGAATTGAATAGTGTAGTCATGACATCTAATCATGTGTTCTCATTCATGTACAAGTTCATGATCCCGAAGTGTTTGACGAAATATCTCAGTGAATGAATTGTGAACAATTTACTATTACTATGCTTTCCAGATTTTTAATGTTTTATTATTGATGCTATCAAGTCCTGGGGGTATTTCTTACCCAAAATCTAGTTGTTTACCCAGCTGCAGTAGTTATAGAATAGTCTCAGTAAAGGTCAAGAAATGTAATACTCAGTTAGTTAACAGAATTCAGTGAACACAGTCTAGTTCAGTCATTCAACATGACTAGTGTCAGTTTAGTCAAGCCTAGTACTGTCTAGTGATCAGTTCATTGTCAATTTTAATTGGGAGTAGGATTCAGCATAAAGAAAACCCAGGGATGGGGGTATTTCAGCCAGTAGAGGATTTGACCCTTAGTACCAGTCCCTGCATTACAGAACTATGTAGCCAGCGTAGGGTAAGTCATCCTCTTGCCAGACTTGGGTTGACGCCCTCATATATATACATTTCACGAGTTTTCCTACCAGATTAGGGTTGACCCATCATTGTTAGTATTCCGTGGAAAGGTGATAACACTCTTAAAATTGGGGTCATAGGTTGGACCCTAAATCAATCTATATTAGGGTATGTCGGTTATATGAAAACTCCTACAGTTAAAGTTTCAGTCTCAGTATTCAGTAAAGAACTCAGTCAATTCTACAGAACCATGGCTATCATTTATCAGCTACTCAGCCATCAGAATTCAATACTCAATTTTAGTATAATCTCAAATACATGATGTATATCGACATGCACAGTATTACATGTTCAGTATGTTCAGCAGATACAGTTTTGCATTTACACTCTTCTAGTTACTTCATGATGTTCATTCAGTCAGTTATCATCTCATGCATATGAACCCATGTATATCAGCCTTACTTTACTTAGCTTACCAGTACATTCCATGTACAGACTATACTTTTTTTTGTGCTATGATTTCTCATATCATAGGTTCAGACGCACGGTTCCTGATCATACTTAGAAGCTCAGGGTATCAACTGAAGATTCAGTAGTGAGTTCTCATCCGTCGAAGATATTATTTTATTTTAGCATTTTAGTAGATTTAGTATGTTCAGTCGTTGGAGTTAGTTGGGGACTTTTCCTATTTACTCCATATTCAGACAGTTAGGGGCTTTTAGACTAGCATAGCTAGTTATTCAATTTTTAGATGTTATTATCAGTTAAATCTAGTTATTATCTCAGTATTTTGAGAACTTTATGGCATTCTTATATTTCTTCCGCATATATATTTCAATATTATGTTCAGTGCTTACAGCAGGTACTAGTCATGGGTTAGGTCATGATCCTTCGGTATTGTAAGAACCGTGTGACATCCAGGGTGTAGACTCGAGGCGTTACAGGTGGATGCTGAGCCACTAAAGTTGATGAATATTGAGCCACCTTATGCTGACATTCGACATCTACTGTGCAACAACCACTCCACGTCTAGGTGGATATATTACAAAGAAATTGGCATTCACTTGATCTTTCCTTATGATTAGATGAATAGGAAGGCCTGACTGTGGACTAAGATTATCTATGCTTGCCTCGTACATAGGTCGCAATTAACTGAGGTGACATGTAATAGGGTATGTTTTATTTATACCTAAATGTGTGATGATATAGATTTGAATGTATGTGCTATCATCTTCTCGGCTATGAGGAAAGAAAGGTTCAATGTGGGGAACATGTATGGTTTTGGTAGATTATTGATGCAGTTTCTGAAGGAGAAAGGTACAGAGGAACAGGACCTTGATGATAAGCCGACAGTGAAGACTCGATTGGTAGATATATCTTGTACTAAGGGGGGCAATGCGACTCATGGCCCAATTTTAACTATGCCCGAGCATCAGGCTCGGAATGATAAGATCACTGCCCGAATATATGGGCTACAAATGCTTTAGTTTAGAATAGGGGGATGCCCAATGACACCGCAGGAGATTAGAGCTATTGAGATTTCCTTCCCAGTTGTACTTTATGCTTGGACCATGCTACGGATTATCCCAAACTTTCTAGAGCCGGTGGATGATGATATTCCCATAGAAGAGGAGAGAAGGCTACATGATTCAGAGGATGAGTTAGAGGATGATGATGATGGTAATGATGATCCAAATTTAGGAGCTGAGGCTTATAGTCCAGAGTCTGGTGATGACATGGATGAGATATGATCAGGGAGTTACTCCCCACCTCGTACTCAACTTACTTTGCAAGCACTGGGACAATGCGACATTTTTAGTGTGGGGTGGTGGAATTTTATTCCTTGTACTCTTGGTGGAATTTCATTCCTTGTACTCTTATTGTTCTTTTTGTGTTGGATATATTTATTTTTATTTTTTCTTTGGCGTGTTGGATTGATTTATTCTAGCTATTCGGAACTATATGGTCGGTAGTAGTTAGTATTGATGAAGTTTGTTTCACAGTAATTTGCTTTTCACTGTGTTACTTAATAGTAGGAGTACAAATTCTATTTTTCCCTCAAGGCAATTCATAGTAGTTATGTTGATTGATAGTTTAAAATTCTATTTTTTCCCTCAAGGAAATTCTCAATAAGTCATCATAGTTAGGTGCCTCCCCTATGATGGATGGATGACGACCATCTTAAGGGGAGTTGGTCGTAGGTAGATAGAAGTGATGAGAACCACATCACAACTTAAGGAGAAATACTTTGTGTTGGGACAAAAGGTTCTGTGACTTGAAACTTACTAGATTTGAAAAAGAAGCTTGTCATAAATTATTAAAGAGAAAGCTAGTTTTGGACACTTAATCTCAATAAGAGTGATCTTTGGCTTGTTGGCTTAAAGTGAATTTGACAAGTGCTAGATTGGAAACCAATGGGGAGCCGACTTGATTCTAGCATGCACCAAGAGTGAAAGAGTTTTTTAGTTATTCAACATGCATAGTGATGTGTAGAACTTGCTTGGTGTGTTTTTGAAGAGAAATAAAGAATGTAGGATATAGGAAATAATGTAGGCATTTTTATTGATAGAAAAATTTTAGACCTCATTTACCTACCTTTGTGTATATTCCTAGTTAGCCCTATTGAGTCTATAGCCTAATTTCTTTGGTAGCCTCATAAGTAGCCAATTCTCATTTTGTTCTTTAACCATATTTTGATCCAAATACTCCTAAGAGCATTAGTGAAAATGATTAAAATAAATAGTTGGAAGTTGAATAAGCAGTATGGAGAAATTAAAGCCCTTAAGAGATCTAAGAAGTGACATATGTGGTGATTGAGAGTGTGAAATAAAGAAAAGAAACAAGTATTAGAAGAGAAGTAAAAGAGGAAATATGTAGAAAAAAAAGAGAAGGAAAAAATGGTGAATGAATGACAGTCCCACATAGTGTGTATGTAACATGTATTATAAGCAAGGGATAAAGCAAAAGCAGAAGGGAAAGATGCGAGGAAAGAATTTGACTATTAATTTAATGATTTAAGTGTGTAAGTGATGTACTAAAGTGCTTAGGAAAATTAGACACTATTTACCCAAATAGTTCCTACCTGTCCCTTAGCCTACATTACAAACTTGAAATTCCTAGTTGATCCTTCATCCCAACATTTGACTATTAGTGGAGTAGTACATTAATGGCAAGCTTATGGTTCATTATCTATCGTGTATGAATTCTTTGCAGAGAGTGAGAGGCTTGATTTTGTTGAAATTTCCATTCTGTTATATATTATAAGATTGAGTATGAATGTGGGAAACCTTATTGTTGTGGGGTGCATGTAGATGACATTCATATGACTTGTAATGTTCTTGATCGAACAACTTTGTTGAATTTACCAACAGACTGGAAATTCTATTTTTAGGTAAGGTTATTAGAACAGAGTAATCCCATGTGTTTAGACGTGAATTGACATGTTTTAAGTTGAGAGTTTTTGTTTGGTCCATGAGTTCCTTACATAAGTATTTCGTTTTGGTTGTGATGATTAAGCTTAATTGAATATAGTATTCCTTGAATTGTTCGAGGATGAACAAGGTTATAAGTGTGAGGTGGTGATCTTGGGCGTATTTGTATGTCCAAGCACCAACATTCACCCATAATAGGACTTGTTATGTTTGATGTGTAATTGCATAATTTGAGCTAATAGAAATGATTAGTAATACAGGATGGATTTTTGATGAGTTTTGGCTCAATTGAATGCATGAAGGGAAGCAAGTGATGATTGATGCTGGAGAAGGAGTTTATGGAGTGGAAATGACACTGGCAATGAGCTTTGAGATCATGCTTGGAAAGATGAAGCACGTAGAGGAGCAATTAGTTGAAGAATATATTTTGCCTTAGTCAAAATTCTATGCAACAATTCTAGTGAGGGTCCTTGAAATAGGCACGGCGGGGACCTTTTCCTACAGATATGATGCACGGCGCGGGGCTCTTCATATGTGATATGATGCCTGGTACGGTGCATTCCTCACTGGTCAGACCCACGCGATGTGGAGGTTATCCATGCTAATCAAATTTTGTCAACCTATAAAAGCAACACTTAAACACAATTGGGACTACTTTTTGGCACGTACTGCAGAGGCAAAAACCACCTTGTTAATACTTTTCTTAGGGTTCTTTGAACTTCATTATTCAAATATTACTTTTGGGTATATTTAGTTACTTTTTTTATGTTGAATTCAAACATGAGTGGCTAAACACTCTTGTTCTGGGGTTAAGGCTGAAGACATGATTGCACTTTGATATTCTTTAGCGTAGTTTCTTATAGGATTATCGATGGGTTGTTCTTAATCTCTTGTGCTTACTATTTTGATGAATGTCCACCATTAGAATAAACCTATATTCCTTTATGAATCTAGGAGGAGAATCATAGGATAGAACGAAAAGATTGAGGAGCAAGGTCCTCATCCATTTATGAAATAAGGGATGTAAATTAGCATCTAGGATAGGGATATACCTAGAAACCTTGTTTGGTTCACTTGTAGAAAAATAGCTTCAGGTATCTAGTTAGGTATCTAGTTTCATCAACGCTAAATGATGTAGTTGTGATGTACAATTTAGGTAGAAGATTAGAGGTTGAGAGACCGTGATCATACTATAAACCCTATGAATCAACAACCTGATAATCATCTAAACGACGATAGGAATAGAGATTTGTAAGATTGTTAAAAGGTGTCTCAACCCTAGAATTCTCATTAATATTGTTTACAACCCCTGCTTACATTGCTATTGTCGCATATTCTTATCTTTTAATAATTTATATTTTACCTTGAATCTTCATAATCATCTTGATACCCTTAAAAACTTAATACATTCTCGTCAAACACTATGGTTGGTTGAATTGCTAGTTGCATAGTCCTCGGGGGTATGATATCCGACTATTCTAGTCACCATATTACTTGTATAATCGCGTGCACTTGCGTGTGCGTTAGAATGCAACAATGACCAATATGTATAAAGGTTCCTCAATATTGCCTCACAGGGGAATTCTCTAAGAATATAATAAGCGTACAAAGGTTTAAAGATAACTAACTGCGATCTTGACTTAAGGTGGTCAAGAGCCCACTTCTAAATCCTCAAAATACATACTAAGTCAATTTCTACCCTGGACTATGCCAAGATATCTAAATCCACTCTTAGATGTGTAACAAGACACAATTACCCCTAAAGTAGAGGTTCTTCTCAATCACAACAACTATGCAAATATAACAATTGAGGCAATCTTCCTTTGGTGTAAGCAACTAAGACCAATTCACCTTAAGCATGAGTAAATAAAGCATTTTACTTAATTTAGAGCAAGCAAAGGTATTCCTATGCTAAACAAGAGTAATGAAGTCTAATGCACCAAGGTTCAAGGCAACAAGCTAAACATTTCAACTCAACGGTTTCAATTTAGCCTAAACAATCCAACTAAACCCAAGTCTTGCATTTCATCAATCCAACACCTAATAACCATCCCAAATCCAACACAATATCATAAGAATAGTATGACATAGCTCAATCAAATAATGGATAAACCTAGCCTACCTTGACGCCGAAGAAAGCTCATGAGTCGCTAAACCTTTGCTTTTTCTCTTTTGAGAATCTTCCTCAAGATGCCAATCTATCAAAATGAAATTTTACACGTTAATACGAGAATATCAATGTCCATATTGCACCATTGTGTTTTGGGTCCAAAAACAACATCAAAAATCTCAAATGGGTCCCACTTATGAAAATCACATTTTTGAAGCCAACCCAATGTTCATATATGATCAAGGAATCATAACCATCAAAAATAGGTGAAAACCAAGATAATTTGGGGCTAAATTCACGCCTTTAAGTTATTGGGTCTTTGTTTAAGAAATCATGAAAATTCACCAAGAAAGGGTGTAATCTTACCTTAATTTGGATGATAATCACGAAAATAGATGTTAATCAAGCTCCAAATTCACTCACAAATCTCAATATTGAGTTGTCACACTTTTTAGGGATTTTTGTCTCAAGGTACAGATGAGAAATGGACTAATTCGTGACCTAAGGGGTTTATTTATACCCTTTCTAGGTAATTAAGTGTTGTGATTGCACACCCAGATGTGTAATCGTACACCCAGGCATGCAATTGATAAATCTGAGGGCAACACTAACTTATGTGCTACATCCCCGATAGTCTAAATAATCTCAAATGATTCAATATAACTGGGGCTAAGATTGCCCTTCTTCATAATCTCATCACGCCCTTCATAGAAGAAACACGAAGGAAGACTTAATCACCAACACTAAATCTCAAAGAACAAAGTCCACAATTCGCATAACACTTCTGCCAACTATGAATTGCTTGAAGTCTATCCTTAATGGCCCAAACTATGCCCAATGACTTTCGAAGCAAGTCCATACCTCAAGGCCTAATCTTAGAATTCTAAAACCAACCAACTAGAGAGAGACAACACCTACCATACAAAGCCTCGAAGTTAGCCATCTCAATATTGGAACAACATCTATTATTACATGTTAACTCCACCAAAGCTTAATATTTCTCTCACTAATCCTCAAAGTCCAAAACAAAAGTGTGGAGAGTATCCTTCAAAACCTAAATAGTCTATTCTGAATGGCCATCGGTCTGGGGGTGAAAATTTGAACTAAGATCAACCCGGGGACCTAACTTCTCTTGAAATGTCTTTCAAAAATAAGCAGTGAAAACTTAACCTCTATCTAAGATAATAGACATTGGTATATCATAGAGATGAAATATCTCTTGAATATAGATACACGCCAACCTCTCAGCACTGGAAGAAACCTAAAATGGAGTGAAATAAGAAAATTTGGTCAATAAATCCATGATTACTCAAACACTGTCAAAACCACAAAAAGTACGAGGTAACCCTGTCACGAAGTCCATAGTGATCCTTTCCAATTTCCACTCGGGAAGGGTAACCTCTGAAGCAAATCACTAGGCCTTAAATTCTCGACCTTCAACTGCTGGCAGCATAGGCAATGAGCTATAATACGTGTTATATGTTTACTCATACCACCCCACCAGTAGTGCTGTCTCAAATCATGATATATCCTAGTCATCCTGGAAGAATGGAGTAGCTAGAACAATGAGCCTCCTCCAATATCATCCTCACCCAATCACCCATTCTCAGCATAAAGAGTTGGCCTCAAATCATCAAAATATCATTAAAATCAAGTGAGTCCTCCTTAGCCTCACCACTCAACACTTTATCCTGAATTACTCTCAACCCAATATCATAAAACTGATGATCCCACATCTGCTCCATCAAAGAAGATCTAGCCTCCATAAATGCCAAAACAGACCTAGGTACCTAAATACTAAGCCTATCCATCTAGTTATCCAAAGACTAAACCTCTAAGGTCAAAGGCCTCTCGTAGTTCAAAAATGCACCAAGATACCCATACTAGTCGACTTTTAGCTCAAGGCATCTAAAACCATATTAGTCTTGCTCGGATGAAAAAGATTAGTAAGGTAATAATCCTTAAGAAACTAAAGGTAACAATGATGCCTCATATTAAGATCTTGTTAGAAGAATAAATACTGAAGGCTATGATTATCCAAGAAGATCTCACAACAGACTTTGTACATGTAGTACCTCTATAACTTAAAAGCAAATACAACCACATATAGCTCCAACTCATGGGTAGGGTAATTTTTCTTATGGGGCTTTAGCTGACACAAAGCACAAAAAATTAACTTACCCTCCTGGGTCAACACAACACCTAGCCAAACACTAGACGCTCACAAAAGATGGTAAAACCTATGCCCTTCTTAGGCAAAGTTAAGATAAGAGTTGAGGTCAATAAATCCTTGAGCTCTCAAAAGCTCGCTTCACAAGCATCAGAAGACAGAAAAGGAGTCTTTTTCTAAGTCAACTTGGTTAGAGGAGCTATAATAGATGCAAAACCCTCAATAAAGCATCGAATAGTAGCCTGCTAAACCAATAAAACTCTGAATCTCGATATGAAAAGTAGGCCTAGCTTAAGAACCGGTGCAATCTTGGTTGGATCAACTATGATATCATCCTTGGTCACCACATGACCCAAGAAAGAGACAGATTTCAACCAAAACTAACACTTGGAAAACCTAGCAGACAATTTCTCATCTCTTAACCTCTGGAGTACAATCTGCAAATGGTTTTCATAATCAGCCTTACTCTTGGAGTAAACCAAGATAACATCTATAGATTTAATGACAACAGAGTTGAAATTTGGTCAAAGCACTCGGTTCATCAACTCCATGAACATGGTTAGGGCAAAGGTCAACCTGAAGAACATGACCAAGAACTCATAATGACCATATCAAGTTTGGAAAGCTGTCTTTAGAATATTCAAAGCTATAAACCTAAATTGGTGATACTAGAACCTCAAATTAAACTTCAATAACACTGATGCACCCTGAAGCTGATCAAAAAAATCATCAATATAAGGAAGAGGATACTTATTATTATCCATTACCTTATTCAACTGCTGATAATCAATACGCATGCGCATAGATCTATCCATTTTATTCATGAACAAGACAAGTGCAGCCCAAGATAATACACTAGGTCGGATAAATCCCTTATACAACAATTCTTGCAACTGATCCTTTAATTTCCTTAACTCTATTAGGCCATCCTATAAGGAGAAATTGAAATAGGGTTGGTGTCTGACACAAAATCAATATCACGATCCAAAAGCATACCAGGTAAATCTATGGGAAAAACATCCATGAACTCACAGACAATATGAACAAAATTCAAATAAGGCGGTGAAACAGCACTAGCATTATGAATATGTTCCAAATATGACAAACATCCTCTCTCAACCAAGCAATGAGCATGCATAAAGGATATAACTTTCTAAGGACCCAAATAAAGTGCACCATTCTAAGCTATGCTTAGCACACCTAAAAGTCACTATCTTAACATAATAGTCTAGAATATTATGATAAGGAGTTAACCAATCCATACCCATGATGACATAAAAATCTACCAAATCAAGGATGATTAGATCTACCCAAGTCTCATGCCCAGTGAAGGTCATAACAAAGGATCGGTACGCTTGACCCACCACGAAAGAGTTTCTACAAGGGTAGATACATGGATAGACATAACAAGAGGCTCACTACTAGAATGAAAAGTCAAAGAAAAATATATAGACACATAGGAGAAGTTTGACCCCAGATTTAAGTAGCACAGATCTAGATCTAAAGCAAACGGGAGATACTTGAGATAACAATGTTGAAAGCCTCTACCTCTAATCTGACAGGTCTAATATAATACTTTACACGTCCACTACCTAACTAAGTAGCCCCATGACCTCCACCACTGGCACCACTGCCTCTACCTTATGTACCTTTAGTAGTACTTCTACCTCTTTGAGGGTCACCTCTCAATGTAGATATAGGAATAGGCCTAAAAATAGGGTGAGGACAATCCATGGACAGATGGACAAACACATCACACATATAGTAAACTCTATAGCCCAACTTAATAGAAGGAGGTACGATTGAGTTAGAACAATCAATCTAGAATGACGCTCGACCGCCCGAGGCTGCTAAACTAGAAGACCTACTATTTGAACCCTATAAGGCTGCCTGCACTGGTCTACCATGCTGCCCATAAAAATCTCTAAAATCTCTTCTTTGAGGAGTGTGACTACTCTACTTGCCCTGATGCACGCCCTCTTGGTGCCTCCCTAAGAAGCTCAATAATAAACTTGATCATCTTCGCATGATCCACTGAACTCTAAAAGAATGCCTCTAAAGCTACCATCTGAGTAGCAGCCAACTGAAGAGAAACATCCAATTTCTTCATGAATATTCTCAGACTTAGTGGCAATACTGACAATAAACTATCGAGAAAAGGCATAAAAAGTGCCTCATACTTGGCAACAACTATGGAGCCCTTCTCCAAGTAATCAAACTTATGTCTCATCTGATCTCTCAAACTTTATGGAACAAACCTATCAAAAATGGCCTCAGAAAATTAATCCCAAGTCATCTCTAGTGAACCTAGAGGTCTGCAACTAACAAGTGACCTTCACCAATACAGACTGCATCTTTCAACTGTTAGGTAGTGTAAGAAACCCTATGTAACTCAACCAATCCAAGGTTATACAATTTCTCCCGATAGTCAATCAAAAACTCATAAGTATCCTTACCCACAACACCACTGAACTTGGGTGGAACCAAGCAAGTGAATCTACCAAACCTCTTCTAATCCTCAAAAGATATAATTATACTCATAATAATAGGAGACATAGTAAACTGGATGGTAGGTTGAACACCTGATATCAGAATACTATATTTGGATACTAGTATAAAATATTATAGTCTGAGGAGTACCATAAAAAGATGTAGGAACCATTGAAGGAACCACACTCAAAGTCAGAGGAACACCATATATAGACTCTATCAAAGATAGAGGTATAATTCTTGGAGCTAGAGGAACACCATAAGCAGACTTTAGCTCTAGTGGAGGTACAACACTCAGAGCTGGAGGAACATCAGGTACACTTATAGAAACACCCTTTAAATGAGTTAGCAAATGAATTAATAACACCTTCAAGATCAGGGTAGAAGAACACCATGGAACCTGAGTAGGTCCTATATCTCTAGCCTATATAAATTGAGGCACAGGGGAGATCCCTCTAGTACTACCCCAAGAAGAAGTAGATCCTTATGCCCATACTTTCTCTCAGGCCTATCCATTACTCAAAACTCACCCCTAGATTAGGATCTCTCCTCAAATAATGGCTTAGCATCCCTAGATTTACAGTATCTAATCCTCCTCATCTATAAATAAAAGAGTAAAATAAGGTTTAGAATACAAGGTGTGAAAGTTATGTACGATAAGAAAAAACTAGGAAGTTTTCTAAGATATCTTATAGCCCATCAAAAATAGATATGAACATCAGTGCATCAGTCTGGGAGATTCTATCAATCACCCTATTATTACACTAATGAGGCCAATCAACCTAGATACTTTGATACAAATTTTTCATGACCTAAAAATTAATGTTCATGATGGCACTTATCATGGCTATGCCTTGACAAGTAAACCAATCACCCAAACTGATATAAAATAAGAAAATAATACTAAAAATCCTAAGGTGAGACTTCTAGAGCAAAGTATAACCATACATACACAAGTAGTAGAAGTTTGTCAAAACAATACCATAAACCATCCCTAAACCTGGTGTCATGGTGTAAGAATAATTTATATACCACTCAAAGTCTAAAAATATAACTTATAATCCAAAATAAGAACACAAGTTTGTCTCTAAGTACAAAATAAGACATACACTAGATAGGACGGGAAAGGAGGTTGACTCTGGAAGCATAGAGTCGCCCCTACCTCAGATATATTAAATCACCGTACGGACTTAGTTGTCATGTGGTGTAATTAAACCTAGATCTGCATCGAAAGGGAACAGTAAGGATGAGTACGGTCGACTTGTACTTAGTAGATATCATCAGTTGACTAAGCAAAGTAGAAAATAAGATATATAAATACACATTATAGGCATGTTACTTGTAATTAGAAAATATCCCAAATAATAGCTCACACCATCCCCAGTAATAGTTCTAAATATATCGCATACACTAGATACAAGTACGAAAAGGAAATATAAAATATACATGCATCAAATCAAACATGAAAGCACAATACTAAAGATGCACAATGTATGAAATGCAATAGAGATGATGATAATAATGTTATATGTCCGAGGTTATCACATAAACTTTGTATACACCTATCAAGCATTGCTCCCAGGTAGGACATATGGGGGTTCACAACCTATATAGAATCTCAAAAACCAATCCCAGTCTTAATAATCATATCTTTTCTTTGGCTCGTGGACTGCAATGAAGAGTTTTTAAAGGTGTCATATTTTATTCAAAACCAGTATTTACAAAGTTGTGCTAATGTCTCATGAATGTATGTATGATATAATGATGTAATGGACACAATCAAACTAGGATGAGAATCTTAAATATAACTAATATACACACACATAAGCTAAAAGTACACTTAATAGTTCAACCATCCATGATCCAATATAAGCCAAGTACTATTAGATAGATATGCAAGTAATATATCACTAATATCACATAAAACTCAACATAGACATTTCTGCCAGGAAGAAAACAACCACAAGTATACACAAAGCCAATAAGCCCCTACACAAACACATAACAGTAATAACACTATTTCAATGATTCATTGGCATATGCCCATACCATTATTTTATATAAGATATTAACTACCCAATCTAGTCTGAAGAAAGTTAAGCCATAACCTACCTCATATAAAGAAATTTTGCTCCCAAGCTTTCAATCATGGGCCTTCCCCTATCAAACAACCTTGAAACTAACTAAATATAAAAAATACAGAATCTACATGCTAAAAGAAAGCCAATGATACAATATTGCTTATTTCTGGGTTGGGGTCAAAATGGACCCCCGAAAGGAATTTTTGAAAAGAAAAGGTGTAACCAAAATTTTTATTCATAAGAACTTTACCCATGATTAAGGAAATCCATAGAAGAAAACTCAAGTGAAAATGGATTGAAATTGAAGAAATACTATTTTAGGAATTTCGGGCCAGAATTCCTAAATTTCACTTTAAAAATCACAAAATGATGGGTTTTAGAAGATAAGAATCGTGGTAACATACTTGTAATAAAAAATTAGATCTTACCAAAGTTTGAAAAAGGAATAACTCTCCCCAAAAACCTTTAACCCAAAGCTCAAAACCTCAAAAATAGGAGAAAATTGAGAAAAAATCTTTTTATACCACCAGGCATGACCGCTTAAGCGGTTAAGTGCCACTTAAATGGTACTTGCGTGCAACATAGTCTGCTTTAGAATATAAGGGGTTGCTTAAGTAATCAAAGATCTTCTTTAGCATCCCTTAGCTGGTGAGTCGGGTTGCTAAAGCGACCGACTAGCTGCTTTAGCAGCCACCGCTGAAACAACCCAGGTTCTGCTTTAGCGGTTGTACCGTTGGGACTTGGAAAATTTATAAGTCTCCACTGACCCCTTGTGATTCATTTGAAATCCCAAGAATATAAATGAACTATTCTAACCTATCAAATTCAATGATCTAAACTCAGTGGTGACAACAAATTTTTGAAAAGAGGATATTTTCACAAAATATCCTGCAACCTAATTCACAATTTCCAGAACTGAGGGTTGAAATGATATATATAAGCGATAAAATCACACCAACCATGCTACCAATCAAAAATCAATGTTCCAAATCTATTAGCGTAGTCTGTTTTGCCATCCGACATATAGAACAACAAATGTCAACTGAAGTCAACTATAATGTCTTTTTAAACTTCAAAAACTACAAACTCACAAAAATAATATCGTAATGCATTGGGAATTGTGTCAACCATTCTCACACCCTAGAAACATCAAGTAGCAACCATAAGAAAGGGTAAAATAGTCAAATCACATCAAAATAATTAAATCATTGGATCAAGTCATTATAATGTCTTCTTTGAATAGATAGATTAAGTATAACAATGTATAATTTATTGTATATGACTATAGTATTAATGATTATATTTTTAACTATTTCTTTAGCATATGTGTCTAAAATTTGAGAAGGTATTAATTTTCTACAATAATCAAGGTCCTTTACTATTCTAATCCTTTGCTTCTTATATTTTCTTTAGTATTTCAAACAAATCTATTTTCTTCTATTATGATATTTTATTTGTTTGATGTATGGGTGTGTAAGCATAAGGCTTAAGAATTATTTTTTATGTATCATACAATATCAAAGGGAGATTTAGCACCATCCTTGGGCCAATATCTGCTTTTGATGCTACTCCTTAATAATTATTTCTTTGATTAGTATTTATTGGTTATCTTCTTCTAACATTCTCTATTTTTATTGATTACAAAAATAGAGAGAACATAGAAATAGAAAAGTTAGGCAAATGTAGAAATTAGGACGGGTATTTTTGAGTATAAAGTATATATTTATCGACTTCAATTTACATTTTTTTCTGCATCTCTTTACAACTCTGTTATTTGATTTTAAAATAAGTTATTAATACTTTACTTGTTAACTTATTATTTTGTCGTTATTTCTTAATTATTTTGCTCCCATTTTCTGTATCTGTCCCTATATGGTATTAGATCCAAGTTGTCCGAAATGATATATGAGTAGAAGTGTCTAAGTCCATATGCTATTCTAAAGCCAGTTGAAATTGATGTTACTCTTAGAGTAATCACTTCTCTGGTTAGTAGTTACTGTTATGCTTCATCTATATTCTTAGTTTTATTTCTTAAGTTGGATAGCCATTTAATCATGGTCTACATGTTGGCAAGCTTGTATTTTCCACTGCATTAACTCTGAGTATGTTGAGTGATAGAACCGAACCTGGAGGGTGTTCCCTTACCAAGCCTATAGGAATAAAATAAAAGAATGTTAGTAGAAGATAACCAGTAAGCACTAGTCAAAGAAATAATTATTAAGAAGTAACATCTAAAGTATACATCAGTCCAAGGATATTGCTAAATCTCTCTTGATATTTTGTAAATCTCAAGTTTTTATGTTATATAATCATAACCATCTACATAATTTTAATGGATGCCCCTATAAATCGAAACATTACAAATAATGTTAATGTTTCTACTACTTCTAATAAAATAGAAAAATAAGAAGTGATCTACAAAATTGCAAAATTCCAAAAGAACATTTTAAATGATTCTATAAAATTGGATACTTTGAATTTATAAAAAATTATAAATTTTAAAACTCTGAATCTAGGGTCACTATTAATAAGAATATTGAGATTTTAAATTACTAGCAGCTGAAGCTATTAACAGGTACAAAAAAAATTATAACTTTCTTTAATTTGAAATTGTCCAGGTTACAATTAAACAATTATATAGATTATGTTTAGATGTGTCTATGTCTTATCCTAAGACTCAATAGGTTATTAAACTTTGATGATTCATTATTAGCTGTATTACAAAGTAACCAAGACAAGGTCCAACACACTTTAATTGTTATCCTAGTTTTTCTATATCTATTAATGATCAAAATGTTATGGACACACTAACATTAAAAGTTCAAACAAAAAACATGTATAGTAAAGTATATACAAGAGAAATAGGCATAATATATAGAGTATAGTATAGATTAACAAAAATTACCTTAGCCCCTAAGGGTAAAATAGTAAGTAAAAAAGGAGTTAACATGCAAATGGAAGCTAATCATAATCATAATAACACTTTTATCTCAAAAATGATAAAATAGAATGACGTACTAATAAAAGATAATTGACATTTTGATTCCATAACGGAGAAAAAAATTGAAGAAGAAAATTGAAACATAGAACAAGTGATTCAATATCTGGGTGGATCTATAGATTTAAAATTTCTAAGATCCTAATCTTTTAGTTAAGCCTCTTAAAGAAGAACAATGTCCTTTTATAGACCATCGATTTCCAAATCTTTAGAAGAAAGGAAGTAAATTTATAATATATAAAAAAACATTAAAAGAAGTAGATTTCTCAAAAATAATTCCTAAAGTGGAATATGTACCTAGAAATTTTAAACCTAAAAAAGCATTAAGTCCCGCTGCTAGTAGTAAAGGACTCTTTATGCATGATGAGGTCAAATAAGGAATTGAACCTGACTTTGAGTATTTAGATAAACTATGGACTAGCCCAAAAAATTTCATAAAAATAAAATATTATAAATAAAGATATTTATTGAAATAAAGATTACCCTTTAGAGAAAATTGGTTCACCGACATGGAAAAACTAAGATGTAACATCAAATTTTTTAAATGGTCTGAATAATTTCAATCACTTAAACAAATTTTTAAAAAAGACTCCTCGTCATCAGCCACTAAAAATATTATTTAAATAAAAGATAGTTATTTGATGAAACCACCAGAGACATACTCACAAGCAGCTCACTAGATACCCTACAAAAGAAGGAAGAAAAAATTACTCCTAATATAAGGCAATTTGAGATAACGATTTTGCAGGTACTATCAATCATGGTACTTGATAAAAACATAAAGGTTTTTGAGTACAATAAACATTAAAATCTTTCTATACAAATTGAGATTATGTGGATGATCCTCTTAAAATCTAAAGGTATTATGATTTTATTTTAGCAGATATCGATTCACTACAAATTGAGCATAAAATAGTAGCTATAACTGATCCAGGTAATATTAAGTATTCAAAGATTACATTTAATAGACTATTAAACTCTTTTAAATTGTATGTAGGTCATCTACACACTCCCAATTTCTCTATCACTGATCCCAATAGTATTCAATATTCAAAGATTACATTTAAGAGGCCATTCAGCTCTTTTAAATGGTATGTAGGTCATCTACACACACCCAATTCCTCTATCAAGATCTCACCAAACTGATACATATAACGGAAATTATTATAAGGCGACCTTGAATAGTTTTATGTATGTTAGGCCTAACGCTCATTATTGGTACGTAAAATATTTAAAGCAAATGAAAAATCTAGTAATTCTCTGATGGTTCTATGACTGCTGGAGCCAATTAGGAGGAAATAAATTAGTATTATCACAATTTTAGATGTAATTTATACTGTTTCAAGTAGAGAAAAATATCTCTATGCTACCAAAAAATGTTAAATAATGTAAATTTTTTATTGTACAAAAATTTCATATATTAATTGTCGTTCCTTAGATATTAATGAATTTGAAAGGTTCAAATATTAAGCAAAATCGTTAAAATTAAAGGATGGAACCCAACAAAAAAAACCAACATCAAGTTCATCTACACTAAAGGAATCACACCTTTGCAAAGAGAACATAAATAGAAGTCACAAAGAAGACTTATCAAGTCTTGATAAAGACAAAAAATCAAAGTAGATTATGGAGTTATTGGACACTATATCTTCACATGCTAGTGAACCCAACAATGGAGACATGATGGATCTGTGAGAAATAGAACAGGTATACCTCCTTAATTAGAGGAAAAGAAGCCAACGCTTCTTCTACAAATAAAAAATAATACAACAAAAGGTGGACCCCATGATTTCTACAAATAACTATGCAACTGTAGGATGAAGAAATACAAATCATTAAGACATAAAAAGACAAATTCGTAGAAAAATAGTAAATCATAAGAAGACAAAATTAAGTTTTCAAGAAGATAAAGATGAAAAGTGCAACACCCTAATTTTCTGAACTGAAATGCTACACGGTGCTCATGATCTCGAAGAACCTCAAGCTAACCCATGACTGATATATGTACCTGTATACTGCATAATATACATAAAATGTAGAAACATGAACATTAAAGGCCATAAGGTTTGAACTGAATAAACGTCTAATAATAAAATATCTAAAAAAAGTATAACAATACCAAAACAAGTCATAAATACTAAAAATAATTAAGATTTGAATATCTAATCTGACATCTAGTCTGAAAGACTCTAACTGAACTAAATAAGGAGTTGAAAGAATATGTCTCCAACTAACTCCATCTAGTAACTGAATAGTAAATGTAGAAATAATCATATCGTCCTCGAATGAAAAGGACTCACTGCAAACTCTAAACACTGGAATGCTACTGCTGATCTGGAGCTCATGCCTCAAAACCTATGGTGTAAAATAAGGGAAAGCACTATAGCGCAAGTGTGTTAGTATACCTGAATGTATTGAGTATACGAGTGAGGTAGGCTAACTGCAAAGGTTTATATGCATGAACAATGCTAACTAATTATAAATGTGAGAATACATACATGCATATATAACTATAACTGAACTCGTGGAGATACTGACTACTGAGTCTGAATACTGACAACATGAGTGTACTGATACTGAGATACTGAATAGATGAACGACTATTTCTGACAGTTCAAATTATGAAGAACTAGTCTGGTTAACTGTGTGTGATAGTCTTGAAGATGAATACTGATATCATAAATTTTGCTAATTGATATGACTGATACATGAGTTCAGAAAACTGATATAACTGATATAACTGTAATTATCAGCCTAATCGATGTAACTGATACTGAGTGACTGTATATGACAGTCTAAGTTCTGATGGAACTTTTTGAGTTCCGTTCTACTTGGAGTAACTAAATCTGAGATCAAACCTATCTAGCAGGTGATCATGAATATACTGATAATAAGGATGATTTGACTTAGTCTGAGATCAGTCCTATCTAGCGGTGATCTTTAAATCTAATGATTCTGATACTGATTAATCATATTTGAGACCAGTCCTGTCTAATAGGTGATCTTGAAGTCTATTTATAATGATAAGGATTGATTGTCTCTAAGAGTACTGAATCTGTACTACTGAACTGAGTTGACTGTATCTGATAGTCCTGAATCTATAACTGAAACTGTGGGATGTATTCATCTAACCGACATGCCCCAAGCTAAGACGATTGGGGTTCAATATCTGCCCTGACTGGAAGGGTATCAGTACCGCACCACCAGTAAAGACATCTATTGTGGAGTCAGTCCTAATCTAGCGGGTGATTCCTGGGATCAGTCCTATACATATAAATGTGCTAACGAGTGACCCCGAAGTATGTCAGTCCTATCTAATGGATGAAATCTCGTACCTACACTGGCAACGTAGTTCTGGAACATAGGGATTGCTTTTAGGGGTCTCAGTCCTATTCTAGTAGGTGAGCCCCCATCCTTAGGTTCGCTCGGTACTGAATCCTACTCCCATCTGAAAGACACTGAACTGAATAATTGGGCTAAACTAAATAACTTAACTGAACTGATTTGCTGAACTGATACTGATTAAATGAACTGAAAATAGTGGTATTATTTAGTGAAGCTAAAATCGAGTTTACTAGATTCTGATAATGGATGGAATATAATAAGTTCTGAGGACTGATTAAGAGTACTAAGTTACTGAGATTTACTGTGATTACTGAGGTTACTGAGCACTAAGATTACTGAAAATACTGAACAACTGAGATTACTGAGTTTTCTTGAGTTACATAACTGATGATTTCAATAGATCATGGCTTGACTGAGAGTATCATGAAAACATGACATGGCTCTAGGCACACAGCTATATTTTTTGGGTACAATTATCCCCAGGACTCGATGGAAGAAAATTGACACAACTTGACTTTCTTGATTATAACAGTAGAGTCCATAATCCACAATATCATAAATAACGGATTTCATACTACGCATGCTTCTCGACAATCTATTTTATAGAAAGGAATTCCATACAACATGTATATACTTGCATAACTTTCAATATCATGCTCATTACATATTACAACCATAATCCATAATCGTAACATGGGGAATTTCATGAAGTACATGGGTATTCTATATCTTGTACATGAGTGGTTTTGCCAGTAAGCATAGCATAATTCCATGATACTAGTTCATGAGTAATCCAACAGTGTTCACAAGGTACATTATCAAAATGGATGACATTGAATCATAGAGGCCTATCATAAATTCTTCCCCTAGTCACAATTTAGCTATAATGTATGATTTCTAATCTCTTAGGTATTTTATCAAACACCTTGCATGCACAACTTAGGCATAGGTGTAAATCATACAATTACTCATCATAAATAATCAAACTTACATGTTTTCAACTCATATGATGTCATAGACTCATAATAACACATAAAGATTCTATTGGCATCATTCAACATATAAACATGATCAACAATCCATTCATAGCATAAAAACCATAATATATAGTTTTAGAAAAGGGTTCTTGAACTTCATAGCCGAAAGGAGTCCATGAATGAACACACGCATACCTTAAAACTTGATCTTGAAAGAGATCTAATGTTTCTTGAAGGTTCTTGGAGAAATACTTAGGCTTGCTATTGATTTTTCTTAACTAGGGTTTAACCCCTTTGGGAAATAATGTTCTTGTTCTTGAGGAGATGATCTTGAGAGGAAACCCTAATCTTGTGGTTGAAATTGTATGAGAGATCTTTTTGAGATGTTTTAACTAAAGAGAATGGAAGATAATACGTTCCTTGAGGATTATAAGTCGTGGGAAGTGAAGGCAAAAGACCAAAATACCCTTATGAAATAAATTCCCAGTTGCTAAAAATAATAGCTGACGATATTTGTGACAAGGCATCAAAAATGTGGTAAGCCGTAAAAAATGTCGTCACACAAGAGCTGAAATTGATGGTTTTTGCCTCAGTCTGAAGAACTTCATGGTAGGGCATCACAAATGTGGTAAGCTACCACGAATATCGTCACTTAGGAGCTGGTTTCTGCCTATGGCTGACGACCTTCGTGGTAGGGCATCACAAATGTGGTAAGCTACCACGAATGTCGTCACACGGAAGCTGGATTCTGCCTAAGGCTGACGACTTTTGTGATAGGGCATCACAAATATGGTAAGCTACCACGAATGTCATCACTTAGGATATAGTTTCTTCCTTAGGCTAACGACCTTTGTGGTAGGGCATCAAAAATTTGGTAAGCTACCACGAATGTCATTACACTCTTTCCAGCCTGACATGCTGGAATAAAATAGGAATAACTCTTTGCTCCGATATCAGATTTAGGAGAAATTGGTATTGTTGGAAAGATAATTCAATTCTATATCTGTTGATAGGTCATGATCTCAAAAATTCCAAGTATAATAAGATATATGATTGTTTGTATTAGACTATACCAATATCCTTCTCAAGAATTCAATTGGTAAGGAATGTTTTGATTCATCTGATAGCTAGGAGTTATTTGAAGCCTTAATATACATCTAACTTACTCATAAAACTATAAAGAACCATGATGTACTATGCCTGAGATTGGTACATGGCTTTAATATTAGTTTGGATTTTTTTGGGTATTATAATATCTCCCTATTGGGAATATTTGTCCTCGAATAATACTGGCTGAGATGAGAGAAAAGACAACTTACAGGAATATATAGCATGAATGAATGATCATGATTTCATGGCTGACATGACTAAAAACTGAGCATATCATACTGTACATGCATATCTGATGCATGGGTAGCTGATTTATGAATGTAAGACTGAGTGTTCTGATGAACTGATGCATGACTATAAGACTGGCATGATTCGTGAATGCATGATTAAAAGTACTGATAAGCTGAACACGCATATCTGATGCGTGAATACATGACTGAACTACTTATGAACATGCGACTAAACATGCAATGGTAAAGGCACTAATATTGAACTGAAACATGAGAATATGACCGATTCTGCTACGTGACATATTATGAACTGAACTGAATCTCTAAATACTTGACTTACAGCTGAGGTCTAACTTGAAAGTCAACTTATGAGTACCCTCTATTCTAAACTGAATTCGTTATGCAAGGAGAAATTGAAGGATCTAAGACATGAGAGCATTAAGAGAAAGTAGGGTATATCCCCCTTGGGATGCTATGTCCCTCTAAGAACGCTTACCTTACGGAGATACTGGGTGATGCACAGGGCATCTATGAACTAGATCATAACTAAACTTTGGGAGTATGAAACTAATGAATGATGCATGAGATGAACTGAACTTGCAACTACTAGGAGGTTCTACCTTGAAATTGTTACATTCTCTAAGGTTTTGGATAGCATGAATAGATGCAAGGATGAGAAAACAAGCTATAAAAATCTGACTGCTCGATTACTAAAATGACTTGCTGGCTTTACTAGATAACTCATACTAAAACATATGCTCGAATGAGAGAAAGGGATCTAACAATGCATACTATGAACATGAAAGGCTGGTAACATACCTGAATCTAAGTCAGGGAAACTTTCTGGATTAAGATGGGTTTGGAGTGTATAAAGTCTATTCTGACGCTGACCACTATTGCTACCATGCTGACGCAACTCCTTACCCCTCTATGCTAGAACTCTGCACTCTCACTTCCTATGTCCTGGCTTGCCACACCCAAAGCATACATTACTGCCTGCCATACATGCACCTAGATGATTCTTAGCACACTCTTCGCAAAGTGGATAAGTAAGACCTCTATTTTCACTACCCTGGGCCTCAAAGCCTGGCGCTCCATCATAACTGTCATTTCTAGACTTAAGTGTTGGTACACTAGTTGAGGATAGAGCTAGGACTGAAAATTTCTAACTATGCTGAGAACGGTTACCATCCTGTGACTTAGGCTGAGCAAAGCTAAAACTACCTGTCCTTGCTCTCTTACTCTGTCTCTCCCTCATCCTAATCTTCTGCTCTTCTATCTGCTAAGCATGTGTCATAAGTTTAGCTAAACTCATATCACTATTCAACATGGTAGATTTGCACTCGTTTACCATACTATTATTTACCCCTGACACAAACTTACTCATCTTAGCTCTACCGTCTGCAACAACATGAGAGGCATATCTGGCTAATTGAGTAAACTTAAGAGAATGATCCTTTACCATCATACTGCCCTGCCTAAGGTTGATGAACTCTAGTACCTTAGCGTCTCTAAGTTTTAGCAGAAAGAATCTATCAAGGAAAGCAGAGGCAAACTTCTCCCACTCTATAGGGCTTGTATCATCTAACCTTTCTGACTTCCACTGCTTGTACCAAGTATGAGCAACATCCTATAATTGGTATGCAGCTAAATAGCACTCTGAACAGTAGTAACCCCCATAACATCTATCATCTTCTTAACCTGATCTAGGAATTCCTGTGGGTCCTCATTTGACTTAGACCTATGAAGAAAGGAGGATTCATTCAGGTAAAGTCCCAAGTTCTAGCTGCAACTAAATTGGCCACTGGGTTGGCCGGAACAATAGATGGTCATTCATTCTAGGTAGCGACTAACTGAGCAAGAGTGGAAAATATGTCCCTGAACTCTGCTTGAGAAACATGATCTCCCAAAAGTTCTTCGGGCTGAGGGGCTGACTGATTTCCTTTTCTTCTTTTAGGAGGAATATCTATAGAAGAGAAGGAGAAGTGGATTAGACTGAGATTATGCTTACTGGAATGACATGAATACTGAAAGAAGGGAAACTGTTCCTAAAACATCTCATAGCCTCCTTCACATAAGTGTGGTGCACAACACACGCATGTACAAGACTACTATATGTGGCTTTCAGACTTCCTAGGACTCTATTGAACCTTAGGCTCTGATACCAAGTTTGTAACACCCCAATTTTCTAAATCGGAATGCTACATGGTGCTCATGAACCTGATGGACCACAAGCTAACCCATGACTGATATCTGTACCTGTATACTACATAATATACATAAAATACAGAAACATAAACAGGAAAAGCCATAAGGTTTGAACTGAATAAATGTTTGGTAACAAAATATCTGAAAAAGGTATAAGAATAACAAAACAAGTCATAAATATTAAAAATAATTGAGATCTGAATATCTAATCTGATATCTAGTCTGAAAGCCTCTAACTGAACTGAATAAGGAGTTGAAGGAACATGTCTCCAACTAACTCCATCTAGCAACTGAATAGTACATGTAGCAATAATCATATCATCCTCAAATGAGAAAGACATTATAAACTCTGAACACTGGAATGTTACTGCTGATCTGGAGCTCATGCCTCTGAACCTATGGTGTAACATAAGAGAAAACACCATAGCACAAATGCATCAGTACATCTGAATGTACTTAGTATACGAGTGAGGTAGGATAAATGCAAAGGTTTATATGCATGAACAATGCTAACTAATTATGAATGTGAGAATACGTACATGCATACATAACTGTACCTGAACTCGTGGAGATACTAACTACTGAGTCTGAATACTGACAACATGAGTGTACTGATACTGAGATACTGAATAGATGAATGACTATTTCTGATAGTTCAAATTATGAAGAACTGGTCTGGTTGACTGTGTCTGACATTCCTGAATCTGAATACTGATATCATGAATTCATATAATTGATATGACTGATACACGAGTTTAGAAAATTGATATAACTGTGATAATCGGCCTAACTGATGTAACTGATACTGAGCGACTATATCTGATAGTCTAAGTTCTGATGGAACTGTCTGAGTTCCATTTTACTTAGAGTAACTAAATCTGAGATCAGTCCTATCTAGTGGGTGATCATGAGTATACTGATATTAAGGATGATTTGACTTAGTCTGAGATCAGTCCTATCTAGCGAGTGATCTTTAAATCTAATGATTCTGATACTGATTAATCATAATTGAGGTCAGTCCTATCTAATAGGTGATATTGAAGTCTATTTATAATGATAAGGATTGATTGTCTCTAAGAGTACTAAATCTGTACTACCGAACAGAGTTGACTGTATCTGACAGTCTTGAATGTGTAACTAAAACTGTGGGATGTGTTCATCTAACTGACATTCCCCAAGCTAAGATGATGGGGTCCAATCTCTGCCCTGACTAGAAGGGTGTCAGTACCACGCCACCAGTAAAGATATCTGTTGTAGAGTCAGTCCTAATCTAGCGAGTGACCCCTGAGTATGTCAGTCTTATCTAACGGGTGACATCTCATAACTACGCTGGCATAGTAGTTCGGGAACTTAGGGATTGCTTCTAGGGATCTCAGTCCTATTCTAGCGGGTGAACCCCCATCCCTAGGTTCGCTCAGTAATGAATCCTACTCCTATCTGAAAGACACTAAACTGAATAACTGGGCTGAACTAAATAACTTAACTGAATTGATTTGCTGAACTAATACTGATTAACTGAACTAAAAATAGTCGTATTATTTAGCAAAGTTAAAGCTGAGTTTACAGGATTCTGATAACGGATGGAATATAATGAGTTCTGAGTACTGATTAAGAGTACTGAAGTTACTGAGATTTGCTGTGATTACTGAGGTTACTGAGTATTGAGATTACTGAGAATACTGAACTATTGAGATTACTGAGTTTTCCTGAGTCACATGACTGACGGATTTCTATAGATCATGGCTTGACTGAGAGTATCGTGAAAACATGACATGGCTTTAGGCACACAACTATATTTTTCAGGAACAAGTACCCCCAGGACTCGATGGAAGAAAACTGACACAACTTGACTTTCTTGATCATAAGAGTAGAGTCCATAATCCACAATATCATAAATAAGGGATTTCATACTAAGCATGGTTCTCGACAATCTATTTCATAGAAGGGAATTTCATACAATATGTATATACTTGCATAACTTTCAATATTATGCTCATTACATATTACAACCACAATCCATTATATCATAACTTGGGGAATTTCATGAAGTACATGGGTATTCTATATCTTGTACATGAGTGGGTTTTGCCAGTAAGCATAGCATAATTCCATGAGACTAGTTCATGTGTAATCCAACAGTGTTCATAAGGCACATTATCAACATGGATGACATTGAATCATAGAGGCCTATCATGAATCCTTCCCTTAGTCACAATTTAGCTATAATGCATGATTTATAGTCTCTTAGGTATTTTATCAAACACATTACATGCACAACTTAGGCATAGGTGTAAATCATACAATTACTCATCATAAATAATCAAACTTACATGTTTTTAACTCATATGATGTCATAGATTCATAATAACACATAAAGATTCTATATTGGCATCATTCAACACATAAACATGATCAACAATCCATTCATAGCATAAAAACCATAATATATAGTTTTAGAAAAGGGTTCTTGAACTTCATGGACGAAAGGAGTCCATGAATGAACACACGCATACCTTAAAACATGATCTTGAAAGAGATCTAATGTTTCTTGAAGGTTCTTGAAAAAATTCTTAGGCTTGCTATTGATTTTTCTTGACTAGGGTTTAACCCCTTTGGGAAAGAATGTTCTTGTTCTTGAGGAGATGATTTGAGAGGAAACCCTAATCTTGTGGTTGAAAGTGTATGAGAGATCTTTTTGAGATGGTTTAACTAAAGAGAATGGAAGATAATACGTTCCTTGAGGGTTATAAGTCATGGGAAGTGAAGGGAAAAGACCAAAATACCCTTATGAAATAAATTCCCAGTTGCTGAAAATAATAGCTGACGACATTTGTGATGAGGCGTCAAAAATGTGGTAAGCCGTCAAAAATATCGTCAGCTGAAATTAATGGTTTTTGCCTTAGTCTGATGAACTTCGTGGTAGGGTATCACAAATGTGGTAAGCTACCACGAATGTCATCACTTAGGAGCTTGTTTCTGCCTAAGGCTGACGACCTTCGTGGTTGGTCGTCATAAATGTGGTAAGCTGCCACGAATGTCATCACACAGGAGCTAGATTCTTCCTAAGGATGACGACCTTTGTTATAGGGCATCACAATGTGGTAAGATACCCCAAATTTCGTCACTTAGGAGTTGGTTTCTTCCTAAGGCTGACAAACTTCGTGGTAGGGCATCACAAATATGGTAAGCTACCACGAATGTCGTCACACTGTTTCTAGCCTGGCATGCTTAAGTAAAATAGCAATAACTCTTTGCTCCAATATCGAATTTAGACAAAATTGTTATCGTTGGAAATATAATTCAATTATATATCTGTTGATCAGTCATGAGCTCAAAAATTCCAAGTATAATGAGAGATATTATCTTTTGAAGTTGACTATACGAATATCCTTCTCAAGAATTCAATCAGTAAGGAATGTTTTTATTCGTCTGATAGCTAGGAGTTATTTGAAGCCTTAATATACATCTAACTTACTAATAAAACTATAAAAGAACCATGATTTACTATGCATGAGCTTGGTACATGGCTCTAATATTGGTTTGGATTTTTCGGGATATTACAAAAAGGGTCCATATAAAATAAATAAGCTACTCATGGACACGTGTCACGACCCAAATCAAGGCCTAGTCGTGATGGGAATCTCATACCCATTGTTGTAGAGAGACCACACTCTTATCCTATCCTACAAAGCATAATAAATATAAACAGTGGCAGCCAACCAATGTAATAGTAAGCAAGATAGATAAATCGAATGAAAGATCTAAGAGTCAAGAAACACAACCAACAATCCCAATACTTGTTCACAAAGCCTCTAACTCAAAAATACCAAACTAGGTTGAGACATGCCCCCAACCCTGACAAAAAAGTGCATAATTTCGAAAATATCAAAAGAAACCTAATGAAATGGAAGGTCCTACCGAAAGATGGATGCTCACCACTTCACAACAACTCAACCAACATACCATACCACTCAATACTGCACAGAAGTAATGAAAAAGCCCTCGAAACCTACATCATGAAATAATGCAGCATCCAGGGATGGTCAGTGGTGAGAGCACTAACATGTAACTCAGAAAAATGATAAAATAATGCCATTGCCAAATACCAGTCAAAAACCAATGTACAACATTCATATATACAAATATAAGATGCCAAGATAGGTATAAAGGCCAAGAACATAAAAGTCAAAAACATTAACCTAAAATGTGTAGCTCACTCCATCCTAAAGGCACCCATGGGATATATGGGTTCGGTCCCTCCTGCTGAAAGGGCTTCAGTGTGTGTTAGCTACACAAACCAAGGAAATCGAGGAAATTTTAAAGACACCAAGGCAATATACATCCAAAATATATATTGTATGCACTAAGAACACTGTCATATAGACCCCTACACTGGCAAATAAGGTTTCTAGTGCTGGTCTCTCTGAGACCTACACATTCATGGTGACCTACACAATTCAATTTAACACCAAATTAAAATAGTTTACACATAAACCAACCATAAACCCAGGAGTCTTATATTAAAGAATTTTTCAACATGGTATCATCATACCAATTTTGCTTGCAAACTTATATAATTATGCAAAACAAATCCATGTAACCATTTGATTCCCAAGTTTAATTTTGAATACAAACCATACCCACCACGGGCCTTTCAAATCCATCTTTATTCATATATCCGTTAATCAATGCAATAATTTCAAAAGATAAGTTACATTATGTAATTATCCAAGTTCAAAACCAAATTTATAAGATGGGATAAGGTTAATACCATTATCAAGCAAAAAATCTATCAATTTGGGGAAACTCATGTTACCTAGTCCAATCTCCATAACCATGCACCAATTCAGTCCCAAAAACCATCAATTAAAGCATGAATAACATATTTAAAACTTGAGAAAGTAATTCAAGTAATCACCATTAAAATCCCTGAACCTAATTTCAAACTCAATAATTAAATCATATGGATATTATATCAATTGATGCCATGATGATAAATACAAGTTTAGGGATGAGAGACATGACTGAAACATAAAAAAAAATTAAAGCATGAATAACATATTTAAAATTGGAGAAAAATAATTCAAGTAATCGCCATTAAAATCCCTTAACCTAATTTCAAACCCGATAACACTTAACTTACACGTCAATTAGAGTGCAAGGCAGTCATTGTAAACATATTTACCCAATTAGGAGTCGGGGTTGAATCCATGGGGAACAATGCGAGTGAAGACTAAGTATGTTTGGAATAATAGGTTCTTGTTAAATCCAAACTATGGTACAAGGTAGTTTTTTTTATACTTGCAAAGATAAAAGTAATTCTTGAGCTTCTAAAGGACTAAATTGAGACTAAAAAAATAGATTGTAGTCAATTATGAATAGATCTTGGGGCTATGCTATCCTAGAAGCAAGATATGCATGGGTATATAATGGTTCGATGCAAATTCTAGTTGTTGATGATATGGTAGGCTAGATTTAAAGTCCTTGAGGCTAGTTTTTCAACAAAGCCACAAAGATGTCACTCATTGACCCTTTCGAGTACCTAACATGTGTGTTAATTAAATCCACTTAATACCTCAATGGGTATCCCTGTTTCTAGGATGATACCGCTGGTATAGTCAACTTCTTAATCACCCTTATGTCTAAGATAGTGAAAATTAGACAACTATGCCCATAATTGTCTACTATTGCCTTGGTTCCCATATCTGTCTTTCAAGGATGATATAGGTTCTAAAAGTTCACCCAAACCCTTCTTTCAAGGATGGTTGGAGATTTCAAGAGTGGGATTTTCACCCATCAAACACATTTGGGTGTTTGGGGCTTTCACCCACAAATCCCAATGATTCAACCCAAGCAATAGTAGAACCCATCATCGACAAGGTAGAATCTACACAAATACATCACAACCCATATAAAATTGTACCCTATTCTAGCATAATCCCAAGAGTAGATCTTGAACATCATAAGAATAATGATATCAAATATACCAAGATGTCTATCAAAATTATGCATAAGAAAAATAAAGAAAGGACAAACCACACTTTAGATTCAAATGAATCTTCAATAGACAAAGCTAAATCTACACTTTGGAGTTCCTCTAATCAATTCGTGCCTCAAATTAGTACAAATTTAAGCTCCAGGCTCTAAAAGATTTCAAAACCCTAAACTAAGGATGGAAGGCAGGGCTATGGATTGATTCTTCAGATTTAGGTTTGAGTCATCTTTTGTAGGGTAAATTTGGGACAACTTCATCTATTTACAGTTTTTCCCTAGGGCTGAAATTCTGCTAGGATGCGATTGAGGTATCTTTAATACGATCGTGTTACAGTGACCGCAGGAAATTCAATGCGATTACATCACTTTGACCTGTTTGACTTTGTGCAATCACAGGCTACTGCTTATGATCGCGATAACTGAGGCCATCTTCTGCTCCAGGTCTTCAACTATACTTTTTGGCTTTCTTTTGCTCTTTTTTGTAGCAACAATCCACATATTTTTATCTCATCACTTTTGTGCTTGTAAAATGTGGATATTAGTGCATTCAATCACAATTATTTCTCACTTATTCATTTAAAATAAGGTAAGGTGCACAAATAATGAGTGAGAATGAGTGGTGATTTTGATAAAATCACCATTCATCAACACCCTAACTTAAAGCTTTTACTTGTCCTCAAGAAACACTACCTCTTACCATAAGACACAATCATCTATGCCCAAACTTCATGCCTTAAAGATCACAATGACTTCAAACTTAGTCTCTACCTCAAGTGGCTCATTACACATGGGCTAGGCTTTTTTCCCCTACACCTCTCATCATATGATGAAATATCCAAGGATGCACAAGACTGTAAAGAGAAACCAAGCAACAAAAATTAACACTCTAAAAGTGACTGCCTTTTAACCATAACTAAGTTATACTCCACTTGCCTCATTGCTCGAGTGGTGAAAAAATTAACCACCTCAACTTGTTCACATACCAACTTTACAAGAAAGAGAATTCCATATACCAAACTACAAAATATGCAATAAGGAATTTTAAGAGCAAAAACTCTCTCAACCCTCAAACCATAGAGCTTTCATGTTTATGTCGGCTACAGATTTATGGATCTGATTTGTGAGAGAAGAGATGAAGGGAATATTTAGTCACACTGGGCATGCCAATTTGTTTGCAACATAATTTATTTCATGGAAAATAAACTTCAACCACAAATAAAAATATGAAGAAACAACAATTTTTTTTGATAAACGATGGGGGTACAAATTTGTTCCTTCCTTGATTCTTCTCTCATGATTTTCTCCATAATTGGATGACTGTTAGTGACGTATTTCTCGAATGTAGGATGATCTCTTTATGAATATCCCATGATTTTGTGGGATATTGGAGATCCCGATCTTTTTACGAATACCCATGAATTTATGGGATATTCAATATGCTTCTTTAAGGGAGTAAGACACCCTTTATAAAAGATAGAAATATGCACCCCATGAAACTTTACTATCTCTTGGAGGAACAATATTGCATGATCCTCTACCGAATAATTTGTCCTTACTAGCAAGAAATGAGAAAACTTAGTCATCCTATCCATGATGACCCAAATAAAATCAAACTATTTTTGAGAACATAAAAGAATGGTAATAAAATCCATATTAATTATCTCCCACTTCCATTAGGCAACTAAGTCTCTTAAGTCAACACACTAGGTCTTAAGTGCTCAACCATCACTTGTCGACACCCCATGCATATAGCCACAAAAATGGCAACATCTCGCTTCTTTAAGTGGTAATCAGTTCTTATCACACTTTTGGCATTCGTTTTAGAGAGGTTTGCGAACCAAGATAATCCTTAGTACTACTTTCCACCCTTAGTCGAATAGGTAAGTGGAAAGGACTATTCAGATATTAGAAGATGTTCTTCGATCTTGCGTGATTGACTATGGTGATAGTTGGGTTAATTATTTGCCTCTTCTAGAGTTTGCATATAATAATAGCTACCACTCTTGTATTGAGATGTATCTGTTTGAGGCGTTGTATGGTAGGAGGTGTAGATCTCCTATTGGGTGGTTTAAAATTAGGAAGGTTGATATATTTGGCCCAGATTTGGTTCACCATTCGACGGAGAAGGTGATGGTGATTCGAGATAGACTTAAAGCTGCCCAAAAGTCACAAAAAGTTCTATTTGAATGCATGGCGCAGGGAGTTAGAGTTTAGTGTTGGCGATTAGGTGTTCTTGAAGGTATCTCCCATGAAGTGAGTAATACAATTTTGGGAAGAAGGGAAAGCTCAATCCGCAATATGTTGGCCCGCACTTGGTTTTGAAAAAGGTTGGTAGTATTGCATATGAGTTAGAGTTTCCTTATAGTTTGAGCTCCATTCATCTGGTGTTTCATGTTTTGATGCTGAGAAAGTACGTGGATGATCTTTCAATAGTTCTTTCTTTGGAGGTGGGTATTTTGGATTCCTTATCGTATGAGGAAGTCCTTATTAAAATTTTAGATTGACAAATTTGTCGGTTGCGTACGAAGGAGGTAGCTTAGATAAAGTTTCTATAGAGGAACCACAATATTGAAGAGGCTACATGGGAAGACGAAGAGGACATGAAGTCCAAGTATCCATTCTTGCTTTCTACTCCAGATCATTGTACTTCATGTATGTGTTATTGTTAACCTCTTTGCTTTTTGACTTAGTTAAAGAAAAGAGTGATTTTCTTGGCATTTTTATTTTTTGAGTTTTTTAAAGGTAAGAGTAGAGGAATATGGACCCAAATCATGCTAGAAATTGCCTTGTCCCGTCATTCGAGGACGAATGGTCTAAGTGGGTGAGAATTGAAATACCCCAGATTTTTTTGGCCCTTGAAAATTTCCTAAGCTTTGAGCTCACTGCCCTAGTTATGACTGGACCTTATGAGTTGTATGATGTCCTGACGAATCATTGGGATGAGTCATAACCAAACCAGTAAGTTTGTCGCTTGATTCTGCTCTGAGTATGAATTGCTCACTAAGAGCCATAAGGATATGCGTAACGCCCTGAATCTGGTACCCGGATTGCTGCACTGTGCTCATGATCCCGAAGGACCACATGCTAACCCATGACTGATATCTGCTCCTTGACACTGAATAATATACTATATAATATGGAAATAAAGACAGTAAGGCTGTAAGGTTCAAAACTGAGACATAATATCTGATAAAATATAACATCTGGGTGGGGTATGAAATATCTAAAGCAACTGAAATAACTGTCTAAACATGCTCGTCTGAAAAGCCTCTAACTGACTGAATTGTTTAAATAAGGAGTTGATGGGTCATGTCCCCAACTAACTCCAATACTGAAATAAATTAATTAATGAGATAATAAAGTAATAGTCATGTCCTCGAAGGATGAAGATTCACTGCTAACTCTAACTGCTGAGACTAGAATGCTACTGATGCTCTGGAGCTCGTGGTTCCGAACCTATGGTATAAAACACCATAGCGCAAATGAGTTAGTACATTTGAATGTACTAGTATGAATGTGAGGTAGGTTGAATACACAGGGTTCACATGCATGAACTATACTAATTGACTGAATAACATGAACGTGAAAATACATGCATGAATACACAATAACTATAAATGAGTTCGTGATAACATGATTACTGAATCTGAGTACTGATAACGTGAAATATTGATAAATGTATAATTGAAATAACTAATACTGAGCGACTATATATGATAGTCTAGTTTCTGATGGAACTAGCTGAATTCCATACTATTCTGAGTTGACCGTATCTGACATTCCTGAATTCTGTAGAACTATTTAAGTTCTATTACTGAGACTGAATGACTATATCTGATAGTCCTGATCTGTAACTAAAATTATGGGAAGTAGTTATCTAACCATCATGCCCCAAATAACCTAATATAGCTGAGTTGGGGTCCAATCTGTAACCCCAATTGGAAGGGTGTCAATACCATGCCACTAGTAAGGACAATCTGTGAGTAACCCTCATATAATAGGTAACTCTAGTGAGAACGGTGGGAACCCACATATAACAGGTTAATCCACCTCATCTACCCTCATATAACAGGCTATGATGTCTCAACCTACACTGGCTACGTAGTTCTGGAATGCAAGGATTGCTTCTAAGAATCACACCCTCATTTATCAGGTGGGTTCCAATCCTTGGGTTCACGCGTTGCTAATTTCTACTCCCATCTAAATAGACACTGAACATGAATAACTGAACTGATTAGACTTAGTTAACTGAGTTCTGTTGACCGGCGAAATACTACTGAGATTATTGAAGTCTTGAGATCTCTGAGATTATTGGAATTACTGAGTTTACTGAGTTTTCCTAAGTCATGAGACTGACTGCATTCTATGGATCATGGCTTGACTGAGAGTATCTTGAAAATATGACATTGATTCTAGGCACACAACTAAATTTTTGAGTACAAGTACCCCCAAGACTCGATAGAAGGAAACTGACAAAGAATGGCTTTCTTGAATACATGACCAATATCATAATATATAATACAATAAGTTGGAAATTTCATGAGGTACAAGGTCTAAAGCACCACAATCACTACACATATATCCATAATTCATTGACTAAGACCTTCCAACAAACACTTAACATGCATAAACTCGTACATGAACGGGGATTTCATATTATTATACTAGTATGGCACTTTTCCTTCATATAGGCATTTAATCAAATACATGGGGAGCACACTTTGGTTATACAATCATCGACACATCTAATAATCATGTTTACATCAATCAACGTATAAATTTAAGGGTTTATCATGATTATTATGCAAATCACCACATCCTAGGGTCAATCATTAGAATATGTAATTTAAAACATAAATCAAAACCCCACGACAACATGGACATGAACTTCAATTAAATTTAAATCATGAACATTAATAAATACACAAATCCTGTATTTTGAAAAGAGATTCTTGAGCTTTATGTGTAAAAGGGGCCCATAAATCAACACATGACATACCTTGATTGAGTTTCTTGAAGTTTTTGGACTTGAAGAACTTGGAATCTCTTAGTTTCTTGAAGAAGAGTTTGGATCTTGTTCTTAGGGATTATATTTGAGAGAAAACCCTAATTTGATGTTGTCGATGGATAATGAAGTTATGAGCTATGGTCTGGCATAATTAGGGGTTAAAACAGGTGGAAAAGACCCAAATACCCTTTTAAAAATGACTTTAATTGCTGAACGGGATCTGTAACAGCTCATACGATGGTCCGTCGTTCTAACCGTCGCATATGGACTAGAATAGGGACTCACTACCTCAGTAGCAATGGCTTGGGCAACGGTCCATCGCAATTTCAATGGTTCATCAACCTATCCATTGTACCTTTGCCAGAAGATTGACTTACTGCCATAGCTGCGACGGTCTAGGCGACGGTCCATCGCTAGATCAACGGGTCGTCAACCTGTCCATCGCACCTGGGCGGTTTAGACAATTCTCAGTAAAACACCATAACTTTTTACTCCGATACTAGATTTGGATGAAATTGGTATCATTGGAAAGCTAATTCAATTTTCCACATGATAAAGAGTCGAAATTGGGGAAATTCTATCATATTTTAATATTAATTATTTAGGAAGTCATCACTAACTCTTCTGGAGACTATATTTGACTTAAAGAAAATTTGGGGCATTACAACATGTTATGAGTCGGTAGATGTAATCGTAGGGTGTCCAGTGTAAGTCCCAATTTGGGTTTTCTGTTTACTATGACTAGACCCTATGAGTTTTTGGGTCACATTATGAGTTGTGCCATTAAGTCATAATGATAATCGTATAGGGTTCCTTAGTGGTACTTCTTTCATTACGACTCATGGTGATGAGTCGTAAGGAGTGGTTATGAGTTGGGTTAACTCATAATCAAAGGCGACACTTTTTCAGCTTTTAAGTTGAGGGCATTATAGATATTTCCCCTCTTACCCAACTTAAAATCCATGTCTTAGAACCTCTTTAGGGTGTCATTATCTCAGGGTTAATTGAGTCTTTTTCCCATGCCCTTCATCCTTCATAACACAAAATTTATCCATTTCTTAGAAAGTTATATTCATTCTTTCACAAACTGCACAAAAAGAAAAATCCTAGGTGAATTAAATTCAAACTCAAGGCTCAAGATTCCACAGATAATTTTTTAGAATTCAGCAAGTAAGCTATGTGAAGTGTTCATCCAAGGGTTCCTTCCACCTTTGGAGTCCAAGAAACTCTTTTAAAGTTCATGTAGAGTGATTTCATGATTTCCATAATTTGAATTAAAGTGTATTCATGATTTATTGCAAAATTCATGTAGAGTTAATTAATATGTGAGCTTTATTATGTGAATCCATGTTGAAACTCTTGGAATTATGTAATTGGGATTGAATCATGATGCCTATATGTTATTTTAGTATTGTGTGCATATATTATGCCCCACAAGTGTTTGATGAATTACCCATGTGAGTGAAATAGTAAAATTATATCATGTTAGCATGTATGCAAGTTCATGTCATGCAAGTGTTTGCTTGAATGCCCAGATGAATAAATGATGACTAAGTAGTTAATTAACATGTCTCAAGATTATTCCATGTCTTTTAAGTTTATGCTATCGAGTCCTAAGGGTATTTAATACCAGATAATTTTGCTGCTCATCTAGAGCCATGGTTAGTCACAGAGTAGAATCATTCATGTCTCGATTAGAAGAATTCAATCAATTACAAAACATAGAAAAACTCAGTGAACTCAGATTAGTAAAGTCCAGTTCAGTAAAATTAGTTCAGTTGAGTTATACAGTATGATCAGTAATAGTTCAGTCTATCCTAGTAGAGTTTAGAATTCAATCCTATGTCTATTCAGTTGGGAGTAGGATTCAGCACCGAGTAAACCCAAGGTTGGATACTCACCTGCCAGTAGAGGGTGAAATCCTTAGAAGCAGTCCTTGCATTCTAGAACTATGTAGCCAGCGTAGATTGAGACATCAACCTACCAGTTGAGGGTACCACTATTTTTATTCAGAGTACCTACCAGATAAAGGTGACTCAACAATTGTCCTTACCCATGGCATGGTATTGACACCCTTACAACTGGGTTATAGGTTGGACCCCAAATCAGTTAGAGAAGGGGCATGTCGGTTAGATGATTACTTCCTACAGTCTTAATTTCAGATTTAGTCTCAGTATGGAACTCTATTCAGTTCTGCAGATTCAGGACTGTCAGACACAGTCCCTTAGCTCAGTACGGGAGTCACTATAGTTCCACAAAATCATGACTGTAGATACAGTCATTCAGTTGCCAGTAATCCAGTATCCAGTGTTATTACGATCTTAGTATAGTTTACACATTCATGCTTGTACTCTCATTCGATCATACTCATAATATTTAGTTAGTATTGTTCATGCATATGAACTCATGTATTTCAGTCTACCTTACTGAGCATACCAGTACATTCAAATTAATGACGCATGCTTTTCTTTTATGCTATGATGTCTTATACCATAGGTTTAGATGCATGGGCTCCCGAGAACCCTTAGCAGTTCAGATTCTCAGCATACTGAGTTAGTGGTAAGTACTCATAGTACGAGGACGTGATTATTTATTTCAGCATTTTATTTCATTTTCAATAGTTGGAGTTAGTTGGGGACTTGTCCCACAACTCCACAGTTCAGATAGTTATAGGCTTTTTAAGACTAGAGTATTTTTAGACAGTTGTTCAGTTTTTAGTATTGATGTTTAGTTTTGGTATTGTGATACCATATTCACTATTATTTACAGTATTGAACCTTATGGCTAATTTTTCGCCTAATTTCCATATATTTCTATATTATTGTTATTCAGTTATTACAGCAGGTATTAGTCATGGGTTAGCTTATGGTCCTTCAGGATTATGAGCACTGTGTAGCATTTAGGGTACAGACTCGGGGAATTACAAACTTGGTATCAGAGCCAAAGGTTCAACAGAGTCCTAGAAAGTCTGAAGGCCACATCTAGTAGAGTTTTGTGCATGGGTGTGTTGCGCGCCATATTATGGATAGGAGGCTATGAGATATTTTAGGAAAATTTTACCTTCTTTCAGTATTCATGTCGTGCAAGTGAGCATGAGCTTTAGTTAAACTTTCAGTCTAATCCTTTCTCTTCCATTTATAGAAATATAGCTCTAAAGAGGACTAAGGAAAGAGGAATAGGAGACCAGCCAGAACCCCAGCCCGTCCAGCCAGATCCACTGGACAAACATGTCCCCCACGCTGAGTTCAGAGCAATCTTCACCTTCCTAGCTCATTCTATAGCAGCCCATAATAAATGCCCAGCTGTCATTCCGGCCAACCTAGTGGCCAATACTGCTGCTACCAGGATTTGAGGCTTCACCCGAATGAACCCTCCATTATTTATCGGGTCAAAGTTAGATGAGGGCCCTTGGGAATTTCTTAATCAGGTACAGAAGGTTACTAATATTATGGGGGTGACCAAAGTTGAGAGTGCTGAGTTAGCCATATACCAGTTGCAGAATATGGCTCACTCATAGTTTAAATAGTGGAAAGCAGAGAGGGCCATAGATGCAGAGCCCATAGAGTGGGAGAAGTTTGCCACTGCTTTTGTAGATAGGTTCTTCCCACTGGAGTTAAAGAAATTGAAGGCTCTGGAATTTATCAATCCAAAGTAGGGAAATATGATAATGAAAAAGTATTCTCTCAAGTTTACTCAATTAGCTAGATATATTTCTTATGTGGTGGCAGACAGCAGATCCCAATGAGTAAGTTAATGTCAGGGTGTCTAGAAGCATGGTCAAGTAGTGTAGAACTACAATGCTTATTAAGGAGATGGATATATCCAGTCTCATGGTCTATTCTCGATAAATAGAAGAGGCCAAGAATAAAGACAATGAGAGAGAAAGCAAGAGAGCGAGGACAAGTAGTTTTAACTTTGCTCAGCCTAAGTTAGAGGGTGGGAATTGTTCTCAGTTCTACCCAAAATCTTTAGTCCCAGCTCTATCCTCAGCCAATGCTCCTGTGCTAGGCGGGTATACAAGAACTGCCCGGCTATGATATCTCAGAAAATCACTTCAGCAGACTTAGTCAAATTAAAGATAACTGATTTTGATTTCATTCTTGGTATGGATTGGATTTATTCTTGCTATGCCTCAGTCGACTGTAGAATTAAAATTGTCCAATTTTAGTTTCTGAGTGAACCCATCCTAGAGTGGAGGGGTAGAACTTTAGCACTTAGGGGTCATCTTATTTCTTACCTTTGGGCTAGAAAAATGATATATAAGGGATGTGTAAACTATCTCATTCGATTCTAGGACTCTAGTTCAAAAAACCCTACTCTTAAGTTAGTCTCAGTAGCATGTGAATTCCCAGATGTGTTTCCCGATGATCTTTGAATTTCCTCTCAAAAGGAAAATTGATTTTGGAATTGATCGTTTTCTAGATACTCATCCCATATCTATTCCACTATAAAAAATGGCTCCAACAGAACTCAGAGAATTAAAAGAGCAGTTAAAGGATCTCCTAGATAAAGGATTCATTAGACCCAGTGTTTCCCCATGGGGCGCACTAGTTTTATTTATGCGTAAGAAAGTGGTCCCCTCAGAATATGTATTGACTATCATTAGTTAAATAAAGTCACGATCAAGGACAAGTATCCACTTCCCAGAATTGATGACTTGTTTGACCAACTTTAGGGTTTTAGTTACTTCTCTAAGTACCTCAGATTAGGCTATCATCAGCTCAGAATCGGGGAGTGTGACATCCCGAAAATAGCTTTCAGAACTCGGTATGGTCACTTTAAATTCTTAGTCATTTCCTTTGGTATTACCAATGCTCTAGAAGCCTTCATGGACTTGATGAACCATGTGTTCAAGCAGTACTTGGACATATTTGTCATAGTTTTCACAGATGACATTCTCATCTACTTTCGCAGTGAATATAATCATGCAAACCATCTCAGAATAACATTACAGACTCTAAAAAATCATTAGTTATTTGGCAAATTTAGTAAGTGGATATTTTTCCTAAGGTTAGTATCTTTTCTCGTCCATACCATTTTCGGTGATGGCATTAGAGTTGATCCCCAAAAGACCGAAGCAGTGAGAAACTAGACCAGACCCATCTCTTCATCAGATATTAGGAGTTTCTTAGGTTTGGCCAGTTATTACCGATGGTTCATTGAGGGATTTTTGTCTATTGCGTCCCCTATGTCCACATTTACTTAGAAGAAAGTCAAATTCCAGTGGTCAGATTCTTGTGAGAAGAGTTTTTAGGAGTTGAAGACTCAACTCACTATAACTCCAGTTTTGACCTTACCAGATGGTTCAGACAACTTTGTGGTGTATTGTGATACCTGCAAAGTTGGCTTAGGGTGTGTTCTGATGCAGAGAGGTAAGGTCATATCCTATGCCTCTAGGTAGCTTAAACCCCCTGAGAAGAATTACCCTACTCATGATCTTGAGCTAGCAGCAATAGTGTTTGCCTTAAATATTTGGAGGCACTATTTATATGGTGTGCACATTGATGTGTTCATAGATAATAAGATCCTGCAGTATATATTCTCTTAGAAAGACCTAAACTTATATCAGAGAAGGTGGTGGAGTTGTTGAAAGACTACGACATGAGTGTCCTATATCATCCGAGCAATGCTAATGTAGTAGCCTGTGCTCTCAGTAGAATGTCTGGGTAGTATTACTCATATTGAGGACAATAAGGAAAAGTTAGCTCAGGAAGTTCATCAGCTAGCCCGACAAGGTGTCCTCTTAGTCAATTCAGCAGAAGGTAGTGTATGGGTGTAGAGTAGTTCAGAATTATCCCTAGATTCCAAAGTGAAGGAAAAGCAGGATAGAGATTCCAATCAAAATCCTTGATTATCAGATTCGCAGACTGAGAAATAAAGAAGTCCCTCTAGTCAAAGTTTTTTAGTAGAATCAGTCCGTTAAGGGAGCTACTAAGGAAGTAGAAGCAGATATGCGAACCAAGTATCCTCAACTCTTCTCCGCAAACTCAGATTCAACTTAAGGTAATAGTCTTCTTTAAGCTGATTTAGTTGCATGCTCAGATTTTCCATTACGAACTTGATATCAGTTACCATTGCATATTCATTCATATGTTCATGAGTCATATTAGTAATGTATTCATCCATCATATATGCATGTTCAGTATGAAATTTAGTATGCTAGTAACGCCAGTCAGATAATCATGTTTCAAGCATTCATGTTTAGTAAGTAAGTTCAGTCTACCAGTCCTCTCAGTTTAGTCAGTCTCATTTGAGGATGAATGCTCCTAAGGGGAAGATATTATAAGATCCCACAAAATTCTTAGCTTAATTCAGTCCTTTAAGCTTGTTAAAGAGGTCCCAGATGTAGAAAATTCTAGCTAAGTATTCATACTTAGTGTTCTTTTAGCCTTCAAAGTTGGAGATCTTATTTTGCAAACTTTACGTCCATTAAATGTTGATATTTGAGTCAATTCGTGATCAGGAATATCAATAGGTATTGCCGGGAAAGTTTCAGATTTTTTGGACTTCGTTTGAAGCACCTTTGGAATCCTAAACCAGTAAATCAACACGATATTGATACGTCGCATCCACTATCGCATTGATAAATGTTTTCCCCAGCTTCTAGCGTCCAGTACTAGTGAACCAGTGCAGCCTTGACGTGAAGCATTGGCTATCGCATCGATGCCAACGACATGGTGGTCAGCCTGCGTGTTGATGGTTTAGCTAACAGTCATTTAAAATCCGCATCCTCAGGGTTAATTGAGTCTTTTTCCCATGCCCTTCAACCCCCATAACATGAAATTTAGCCCTCTTTTAGCAAGTTATATTCATTCTTTCACAAATTGCTCAAGAACAAAAACCCTAGGTGAATTAAATTCAAACTCAAGGCTTAAGATTCCACCGTTAATTTTCCAGAATTCACCAATTAAGGGATGTGAAGTGTTCATACAAGTGTTTCTTCCACCCATGGAGACCAAGAAACTCTTTTAAAGTTCATGTAGAGTGATTTCATGATTTCCATAATTTGAATTAAAGTGTATTCATGATTTATTGCAAAATTCATATAGAGTAAATTTATATGTGTGCTTTATCATGTGAATCCATTTTGAAACTCTTCTAATTATGTAATTGGGATTGAATCATGATTCCTACATGTTTTAGTATTGTGTACATATATTATGTCCCATAAGTGTTTGATGAATTGCCCATGTGACTGAAATAGTAAAATTATATCATGTTAGCATGAATGCAAGTTCATGTCATGCAAGTGTTTTCTTGAATGCCCAGATGAATAAATGATGACTAAGTCGTTAATTACCATATCTCAATATTATGCCTTGTCTTTTAAGTTTATGCTATTGAGTCCTGGTGGTATTTAATACCCAATAATTTAGCTGCTCGTCTAGAGCCATGGTCAGTCGCACAGTAGAATCAGTCATGTCTCAATCAGTAGAATTCAGTTAGTTACAAAATATAGGAAAACTTAGTAAACTTAGAATTAGTCCTGTCCAATTCAGTTATACAGTATGATCAGTAACAGTTTAGTCCAGCTTAGTACAATTTAGAATTCACTATAGTGTCCATTCAGTTGGGAGTTGGATTCAGCACCGAGTGAACCCAAGGATGGGGACTCACCTGCCAGTAGAGACTGAAATCCTTAGAAGTAGTCCTTGTATTCCAAAACTATATAGCCAACATAGGTTAAGACATCAACCTGCCAGTTGAGGGTACCACCTTTCTCATTTAGAGTACCTACCAGATGAGGGTGACTTGTACTTGTCCTTACCCGTGGCACGGTATTGACACCCTTCCAACTAAGGTTACAGGTTGGACCCCAAATAAGTTAGAGAAAGGGTATTTTGGTTAGATGATTAGTTCCCACAGTCTCAGTTTTAGATTCAGTCTCGGTATGGAACTTAGTTTAGTTTCACAGATTTAGGACTGTCAGACATAGTTACTCATCTCAGTATGGGACTCAGTATAGTTCCACAGAATCATGGCTATCCGATACAGTCTTTCAGTTACTAGTAATCTAGTATTCAATGTTATTAAGATCTCTGTACAATTTACATATTCATGTATGTACTCGGATTCAATCATACTTATGATATTCAGTTAGTATTGTTCATGCATATGAACCCATGCATTTCAGCCTACCTCACTAAGCATACCAGTATATTCAAAGTACTGACGCATGCTTTTATTTTGTGCTATGATGTCTTATATCATAAGTTCAGACGCACGGGCTCCCGACCACTCTTAGTAGTTTAGATTCTCAGCATACAGAGTTAGTGGCTAGTCCTCATAGTTCGAGGATGTCATTATTTATTTTAGCATTTCAATTTGTTTTCAGTAGTTGGAGTTAGTTGGGAACTTGTCCTATCAACTCCACAGTTCAGATAGTTAGAGGCTTTTTCCAACTTGAGTATTTTCAGATAGTTGTTCAGTTTTAAGTATTAATGTTCAATTTTGGTATTATGATACCATATTGAGTATTATTTACAGTATTGAACCTTATGGCTAATTTTTTTTCCTAATTTCTGCATATTTTAGTATTATTGTTATTCATATTTTACAACAAGTATTAGTCATGGGTTACCTTACGGTCCTTTAGTATTACGAGCACCGTGTAGCATTCGGGGTACATACTCGGGGAATTATAGGGGCCCCTATAGCTCTTGGGTACTATTATATGATAGTTGAGCTATATAATCCAGGTTAAAGTTTTGAAATGCATGTTAAACCTTATTTCCTATCCTAGCATATGATATATATATATATGCATGCATTAGTTATATGCATTGGTTTTGAATGATTTTAATTGTTGATCATATCATTATGTTATCTTTGTCTCTGAGTTACATGCTAGTATTCACCCCATTAACCATCTTCAGATTGTATCTTCACGCGATGTAGGAAGTGATCATACTTGTACTCTCCTTGCTCAGTGACTTAGTTCCGAGATCAGCTAGCAATTCAAATTATAATGGTGAGCTTCCATACTTCAGAAGACCCTATTTCATGATTATGGTTTTCTTTAAATTTTGACTATTCTTTTGGATTTAATTTTTGGCTATTGTTCGAGGCAGTCCCAACACTTTATTGATATTCAGTTTTGGATCGTAGTTTAGAAGGATTTTTTTGGACTACTATGGCTATTGAGTGGCATCAGTTAGTCGTTTAGCCGGTTGTCGGTGGTTGGTTTGGATATTTATGTAAAAAAATTTTAGACTATTGTACATTATCTTGTTATATGTTTGAAATTCAGCCAATCATGGGGAGTGGTGTGTTTGGTTTGGTTAGGTATTGATGGTGATCTCTGGTATATGTGGGACTTGAGATACCCATCACGGCCATGCCATAGTTTGGGTTATGACAGTTTGAGGCCTAGTAGTTTGCTTCAGAGGTTACCCATTCCTGAGTAAAAATGGGAATGGATTAATATATATTTCTTGAATGGGTTGTTCGTACCTTTTGTGGTTCTAATAGCGTTTGGGTCATCGTGGATCGATTGACCAAATTTAGCTCATTTCATTCTTGTTTAGTTTCTTTCAATGCTAAAAGGTTGGTCCAAATCTATATTTGTGAGATAGTTCATCTTCATGGTGTGTTGGTTTCTATCATCTTATATAGAGGTTTAGTGTTCACTTCTCACTTTTGGAAGACTTTTCAGGAGGAGTTGGGAACCCAGGTTAATTGTAGCATAACTTTTCACCCCCAGAGTGATGTTCAGTTGGAGTGGACTATTCAAGTTTTTGAGGATATGCTCTACGCTTGTGCTATGGACTTTAGAGGGGAGCAATATCTAGCTATGATGGAGTTTGCATATAGTAATAGCTAAATCCTTGTATTGATATAGCTCCTTTTAAGACTTTGTATGGTAGGCTTTGTCGCTTTCTAGTTGATTGATTTGAGGTTTCTAAGATTAGACCTCGAGGTATGGACTTGCTTCGCGAGTCTTTGGAAAGAATTTGGGTAATTTAGAATAGACTTTGAGCGGCTTAGAGTAGGCAAAAGTTCTATGTGGATCATAGACTTCGTGTTTAGTGTTAGTGATTGAGTATTTCTTCGTGTATCACCTATAAAGGGCATGATGAGGCTTGAGTAGAGGGGAGAACTTAGCCCCAGGTATATAGGATCATCTGAGATTCTTTAGATTATTAGAGATGTGGCTTATGAGTTAGTGTTTCCTAAGGATTTATCAGTTGTTCATCCAATTTTTCATGTGTCCATTCTTCAACATTACATTATGGATGAATCTTATGTCATTTATTGGGATTCATTCCAGTTAGATGAGAGGTTGTCTTTTGTGGAAGAGCCCGTCTCTATTCTAGCCAGGGATGTTAGGCAGTTTCATTCTAGAGATATTCCTATAGTTAAGTTTAAGTAAAGACATCGACCTATAGATGAGGATACTTGGGAGATTGAGTCTGATTTGCGTGGTAGTCATCCCCAACTCTTCGCTGACTCAGGTATTTTGTTTGACTATAGTTCGAGGACAAATTAGATTCTTTGTGGTGGATGATATAATGACTTGATTTTTGGTGATTTTTGAGAATTATTCATTTTGATGTGATTTGACCATATTACCCCTCCCTTTAGTTGCTTTGTGGTATTTTTGGGGTGTAGGGATGACTGGCACAGTTCCCGTGCATTTTGGTGTAATTTGAAGGAGTTTTTGTTTTTTGGTGGTTAAAAGGGATTTCTAGTTGACTTCGGTCAATATTTGTTGTTCTGTGCATCGAATGCTAAAATGGACCGCGCTAGCAAATTCAAAACATTGATTTTAGGTTGGTAACGTAGTTGGTATGGTTTTACAGCTTTTGTATCTCATTTTAACTCTTAATTCAGAAAGTTGTGAAATTGGATTTCGAGGGACAAATTTGTGAAAATGTTGTTTTTTTTAAATTTGATATCGCTATTGCATCAAGAGCATTGAATTTGATAGGGTAGCATAGTTCGTTTTCATTTTTAGGATTTTGACTGAATCTTGAGGGGTCCACAGAGACTTGGAATTTTCCAAGTCTTCATAGATAAAGCATTAAAACTGTTGTGACAGCTAAATCGTCCCTTTGGGAGCTTTAGCGGAGGGGGCTTTAGCAACCCATTAGCCGCATTTGTGGCCCTGGTCAGCCTAGTAGGTATTTATACAGAGGTAAAGTGGTCTGCCGCTAGGTGAGGTACCGCTTTAGAGGTTACTTGGTCACTCTAGTATTGACTGCTAAAGCAACCCAAGGGCCGCTTTAATGAACCTGGGTATATAAATAACCCTTTTCACCATTTTTGTTACTTAGAACCTGGAGTTTTATATTTTTGGGTGATTTATTCAATTTTTCAGCGTGGGTAAGCTCCAAATCCCTACTTTAATTTTTTTCTCATTTAAATCTTGTTAAAACTCATTTCAAAAGTGGAATTTGAGGATTTTAGTCCTGGAGGCCTAAATTAGTAATGATTTGATTTAGACCCTAATTTTAAGTTGTTTTCACTTGGGTTTACTTATATGGGTTCCATTAATCATGGGTAATATATTTTTGTTCTAAAATTTTATTTTACCCCTCTTTTTTTAGAACCCATTTAGGGGGTCCATTTTGACCCTGACCCAAAAATAGGAATATGAGTATCACTGGCTTTCTTTTAATGTGTAGATTCTATATTTGTATGTTTTATTTGATTTTGACTCCGTTTGTGAGAGAAAGGCTCCGTGTTGAAGGCTTTTGGAGCTAGTTTTCTTGGGTCAAGGTATCTTATGACTTAACTTTCCTCAGACTAGGCTGGGCAGTTATTATTGATATAAAATCATTTCATGGGTGTGGGAACTAATCATGGAAATGGCTTTATTAGTGTTTTGTGCCCGTGTGGGGCCCTATGTTGTTGTTATTTGGTAGTTTTGAGACATTATTTTCTATTTGTGACTGTATGGTGTCTTATATGATATTATTGGCCTGGTATTTATATATTGGTTGACTTTTCCTTGGTGGAATAATGTCTAAGTTGGTATTTGTGTAGTATCAAATAGCATATTATTGTATATCTTACTCTATCGATTTATGGAATATATTGGATTCATGAATAGTTGGCATACTGAGTAGATTTATGGCTCACATGGTTGGTATATTGTTTGGATTCAAAAAATCTCATTTTGTTTGGTTGTGAGCATTACATCCACATATCATATAGATTTATGGAACATTGGTACCACTGTGGAAATACTGGCTTTTCTGATAGAAAATCTGATATCTTTAAAAACCCTCTGCTGATGTATGTGCTGGAGAGGAGTTATAAATATTGGATTAGTATTAGATATTGGGTTGTATATGGGTCGCCGAACCACCCATAGGTCCTACCTTAGGAGCAGAGCTCGATAGGTGTATAGAGAGGTTGTGCGACAATCTTGTGCATCACATCATTATTATCATAATCATCTTCATTCCATTTTATACACTGTGCACATTCTGTGTTGTGTGTTGGTTCTTGATTTGACATCTATCTATTTGGTATATGTGTATATTGTAGAACTATTAGTGGAGACGGTATGGGCTACCATTTGGTACATTTTCTGATACAGGTAACGTTCCAATAGTGTGTATTTTATATGCTTTATTTTCTACTTTTCTCAGTCAGCCTATGATACCTATTGAGTACAAGTGAATCATACTCAACCCTACTGCGCCTTTTTCAATAAAGATTAAGGTATGAGTGCATTACACGATAGCTGATTCGGGCAATGTTTTGGGTATTTTTGAGATAACGGTCGGTCTGTGCTTCCAAAGTTGATCTACTGCATCCTCTTGTTTAGTATATGTCTTATTTTTGCATTCAGAGACAGGTTATGTTCTTTTTGGACCATCATTTATATACTTTGACATTCGAGTTGTACTTAGTTGGTTCTTACACTATGAGACCAGAGTTTGGGAGATTTATGGTATCATTGTATGTGTTTTATGTTATTATTATATATTTGTGGTTCAGATTCGTTCTAGAAGCTTTACCTTGGGTTTCGATATTATTTTCTATTTCTATATCAGTTTTGTTGATAGGCTTACTTGTCAATGGTTGCCGCGACAAGTGCCATCATGACCCTTAATTTTTGGGCCGTGACAGTGCTACGCCCCAAGTCATAAAATTAATGTGTCAAAAAAGTTTGCACTCGCGTTAAGGGCGTGATATGCCAATGGGCATAAAAGGCCAACTTTTGTCCTAGTATAAAAAGAACACTTCTCTCTTGTTGTAAACACCTTAGATGACTTTTGGGGCTGGAAATAGACTTGAGGATGCTACTATTAGGTTTTTTAATCTTCCCCTTAGTTTACTTTTGGTTCATATACATGAATATCATTATTACGATTCATTGTAAGACCATGAGTGGCTAAACACCCTCGTCTATGGTCGAGGCCCAGAACATGATTTCATATGCTTTCAATTAAGTTTGTTTAAGTTGATTATAATTATTGGTTATTCATATATCCTCGTTTTTACTATTATGAAGATTTATAACCCTTAGGATAAACCTATATTTTTATTGTGAGCTTGGATGGAGGAACAATATATTAGAATGCGGTATATATGGAATAGGTTCTTAATCTTTAGATGAATTAAAGATAGGATGTGCGTTTAGGATAGAAATATACCTAATTCTCCCCATTTGGTTCATATATTGAATAAGAAATAAATGTTTTTAACTTAGTTCTTGCATCCTCTCTCTACAATGTAGTTGTAAGGCTAAGTTAGATAGATGATTAGAGGCTCAGAAGACCATAATCATTTTATCAACCTCGTAAATCAACAACTAAGATAATTAACTAAACAAGAAAGATGGTATAGCTAAGTAGGACTTTTTGTAGTGCCTTGACATGGATCTCTCCCCATTATTCTCTCCAAAACCATATAATTTTTAATTGGTTAGGCTTACTTTTAAGTTCTCCAATTTCAAACTCTTTTGGTTACAAATAGCACTTGTTTAACCTTGTAAGTAATTATAGAATTATATTGTTGCTAAGCACAAGTCCCTGTGGATCGATACTTTTCTTTTAAAAGCCACTTTACTACTTTGAGGACCACATACACTTGCATATGCGCTAGACGCAATAAGTTTTTGGCACTATTATTGGGGACTTGAAAATTGGTGACTGTTTGATTGTTAGTTTTTGCATTTCATTTTATAAGTTCTAATAATTCAGTCTTATCTTCTGAATTTGCACGTTCAGGTCTGAAACTCAAGTAAACTAGAAAGGAAAAAGAATTTGGTTGACCCATATCCTGACCTGAGCGACATTTGAATCAGTTAATGAGAGAAGCAATACTTAGATATATATATATATATATCATTATACAAGTTCAACAGGACGAAGTTGATCCCACTGTCATTGTTAAAGAACAACCAGCCCACAGAACAGTGCATAAAATGGCAATCCTATTCGCAACTAATATTACCTCTTCTATTTGAAGACCAAAACCTGGAGGTGGATCTGAGCTCAAATAGAATACGGTGCATTTACTGCACAATAGTGGGCAATTCACAAGCCTATCAGATAAGGATCTTTTATTCCCACTAGAGTCTTCGCTGAGTATGAGAGGATCACTCTCTCCCCCCTTCTTACTTTTTGGGGAAGCAATGAAATGGTTGAAGTTAGAACCTTAAAATTCCATCACTACATGGATTGATCTGGCAATGAAGTTCCTCATTTAAGTCTTCCCGTCTCAAAAGACTGCAAGGTTACACAATGAGATATTAAGTGTTGAGTAGAAGCTAGATAAAAATTCCCATTATGTATAGGAGAGGTTCAAATAACTGCCTACACCACCAACAAACTAGGAGGTATTGGCTTATACTTTTATTGAAGATCTTAATCACACCACAGAAATTTTTGCTAGATTCAACTACAGGTGATCATTCCTTAGAGAAAACTTATAATGATCTATACACTTTAAGGAACCAAATTACATAAGGTAATCCCAAATAGTAGGGTGATATGTCCAGAAGTGTAGTGAAAATCATGTTCGTATGATCAAAATGGATAATGTCACGGCTTTGGCCACTCAATTATCAGCTTTGTAAAATCAAATAATATACAGTTCAGCAAGTTGAGTGTGAACCAACCATAAGACCAAGTAAATGTAGTCAAATAGACCCATTTTGGTGTGAGATTTATGGTATGAGTGGCCACTCTAGAGATTTTTATGGAGCAAATTTGGAGTTGATGAACTTTGTGGGCTGTGCGTAGAAGGGAAATCAAAATTATGGTAATGCCTATAACCATAAGTGGTAGAGTCAGTCCAACTACTCATGGGCAACAATCGAGTTCAAACTCAACTATTTCATTAGAGACAATAGAATATATAGGCCAATAGTATTAAATAGGCCATAATGAAGATCCTTTCCAATTAGCAACAAATGGCTGCAAAGAAAAAAATTAGAAACTTGTTCAAAAGAATTTGGAAATATAGTTGGGGAAGTTATCTCACGCACAGAATGCAAGACCTCAAGGGGGTTTGCTAAGTGACACAGAGAATCTAAAGAACGTAATAACAATCACCTTGAGAAGAATTAGAGACCTCATTGACAGACCTCTGAAGAAAAAGAAGGAGGTACAGGTAGATTTACTCCCACAACAGGCAGAGAAGATGCAAGTTGTAGCCAAAGATGCTGAAAATTCAGGGAAATCTAAATACCAAAAATCAAAAGCAGCTCAGGATATACAAGAGAGACCAACACCACCATTACCTTAGAGGCACATAAAGTCTAAGGAAGATTCATATTTTAAGAAGTTCTCTGGCATGCTTAGAGAACTTTATGTTAACCTTCCTTTACAAGATGTTTTGCAGGGTATGCCTAAGTACGCTAAGTATTTGATGAATGTGGTGACCAATAACACCAAGCGGAGAGATATTAAGATGGTCGCACTTACTGAAGAGTGCAATTCAATTATTATGAGAACGATGCCAGAAAATCTTAAGAACTAAGGGAGTTTCACCCTCCCTGTACAAATTGGTGAAAGTGAAGTGGTCTATGCTATGAGTTACTTGGAGCCGAGAATAAATTTGATGCCCCTATCTATGTTTCATAAAATTGGATTAGGCAAGCTAAGTCCGAGCTCTGTGGTGCTCCAAATGGAAAATAGAACTAAAGTGTAGCCCAATGAAATTATAGAAGATGTGCTCATTAAGGTTGATAAGTTCATTTGCTTAGAGAACTTTATGTTAACCTTCCTTTACAAGATGTTTTGCAGGGTATGCCTAAGTACGCTAAGTATTTGATGAATGTGGTGACCAATAACACCAAGCGGAGAGATATTAAGATGGTCGCACTTACTGAAGAGTGCAATTCAATTATTATGAGAACGATGCCAGAAAATCTTAAGAACTAAGGGAGTTTCACCCTCCCTGTACAAATTGGTGAAAGTGAAGTGGTCTATGCTATGAGTTACTTGGAGCCGAGAATAAATTTGATGCCCCTATCTATGTTTCATAAAATTGGATTAGGCAAGCTAAGTCCGAGCTCTGTGGTGCTCCAAATGGAAAATAGAACTAAAGTGTAGCCCAATGAAATTATAGAAGATGTGCTCATTAAGGTTGATAAGTTCATTATTCATACTGACTTTATTGTTCTTGATTATGATTCAGATGACGGAGTACCAATCATACTACAACATCAATTCTTGGCGATGGAAGGAGCACTGATTGATGTTAGAGAGGGCGCTCCAACAATAAGACTGGATAATGAAGAGGTGGTCTTCAAACTAAATAAACCACTCAATTCACCTTCACATTATAAGGATTTGAGTATGATCAGATCCATGGAAGTGGACGCTTATGGGGAGTTAGGGTGCATAACACTAGTGAACTTTTAGAACTATCTCATAGAGTGGCCCAAACAAGAAATAGAGCCTAATGTTTGAAAGCTTGAGAATGCCCCTAAAAATAAGAGTGTTGAAAAATACATACCTTGAGAGTAAGCACTCAAGAGGTAAAAAAAGTGAGAAGATAGCCTCTAAGAAGGAGGAAAAGGATGAAGAGTAGTGATGTGGGTCATGCTATAACACTAAATCAGGCACTGCTTGGGAGACAACCCAAGTTAATATAGGTATTTGATTTTTGTATTTTTCTTTTTATATCATTATTATTTTTTATTATTTTTTGAGTCGCAGGTTGACGGAAAGTTTGAGTACTAGAATTTTAAGCTAAGAATCATGGTAAAACTAGGTGTAGGATCCACTGGACCTTATTGATGATTAAATATAATGCTATCTAGGCCTAGAGATCTCAGGGATATTTCTATCCTTGCTTTTAAGTTATACTTTGGGGACAAAGTGTTATTGTAAGTGTGGGGTGGGAAATCTTTTGAATGGTTAGGGTGAAGTGCTGCTATAGGATATTTGTTTTATTTGTTTTCCTAGTTTTGACTAAATTTGAAAAATTACAAAAAGAATTTCTATTTGATTGTTTAGTTTTGTTGGTGCTAGTCTAGTTAGGGAACACTTCACGCACGCTTGATTTTCCTTTTTTATTTTTTAGGGGTCACCCTTTGAACCCAATATCCCTTTTTCATTTTTTGAAGTAAATTTTAAAAATTTTGTATTAGGAATAAGTGAGATGTTCTTGCTAGTTGCTATGTATGATTACATAATGATAATGTTTTTGAATGTAAAAAGCATATTAAATGATGTGAATGACTACTTTTAAGCCACCTTGGTTTATTTATATAACCCTTGTGCATTTTTGGCTTAATTCTAAATTCTTGCTATATATTGGTTTAGAGTCAATAAAGATCCTACCTGATTTGAGCATGTATTATGTATGATATGAGCTTTATTGTGGTATTCCTTGTTGCATATTGATGTATAGAACTATCTTGGTGTGTGTACAAAGTGTAATAAGAAATGTTAGATTTAGGAGATGATATAGGCATTTCTTTGATAGTCATGTTTCATACCCTATTCTATCCACCCGTGTTGCATGATCTTAGTTAGCCCAGTCGAGTGTTTAGCCTATTCATTGGAAACCTCATTTGTACCTATTCTCTTTATTTGATTGATATGAGTTTGATACAAAGCTCCTAAGTGATTTAATTGAAAATTAAGATGGTTAAGATTGTAAAGATAAAGAAGGGAAAAAGTGAAAGCAAAGCCCCAAATAGTAACTATTGGTGTGAAGAAGTTTATGTGTTGTTATTGGGAGTGATGTGATAAAAGAAAGAAATTGATCATAATTGAATCATATATGTTAGTGAACATTCTCTAATGAATATATTTGAATTATTTTGAAGAGATGGAGAAAAATAAAAGAGGTGTAGGAAGATAGAAGTGGTGATAAATTAGTTGTAAGAGGGGATTTCAATGTCGAATGTGATGTATTAAAGTTCTTAAGGAAGATAGTTACTATTATTGGCTAGAATAGTTCCTACCCATCCCTTATCCTAAATTATAATATTTTAAGTCCAACTTGATCTTGAACCTTGATACTCTGGCATTTGTGGAGTACTATACTAAGGGAAATCCTAGGGTTCATCATTTGTTACTGGTGAATTTTTTGTAAGAGTGAGCAAAATTTTACTGTGAGTGACTATGGGTAACTCTCTTGTGGTAAGGGCTAATGATTAATGATAGTTAGGTGACTTGTATGATCTATTTGATTGAATAATATTCATTAGTTCACCAACTTAATTGAGTCAATCCTCTAGGCTATGATCTTTTTAAGTAGTATTCATGAGTTTCAAATTGTAATATGATATGCTTGGTGTGGAATTTGCTATTTGTGTAGTCATTATAGTTCTAGGTTAAGTTTCTTGCTTGTATAAGTAATATTGGAGTATTTCATGTATGGTGCTTAACATAAAGAGTTGCTCAAGGACAAACAAGTCCTTAAATTTTGATTGATGATCTTAGGTGGATTTATGCACCTAAGAGTCATTATCTACATATGTTTAGCCTAGTTTTAAGGACTTTTTGGGTGTTTAATGACTTGTTAACGATATAATTGAGAATCCATGTGCTAAATAATTTTTTTAATAATTTTTAAGGTGTGTTTAAAAAATTTTGGAATAAAATTGATTATTTAGAGTATACACGAGAAAAGTAGTGTTACTAGCTTGAGAAAGGTGTTTTCTAGTGTATCTCGAAGATTTCTATTATGTTATGTTGTAATGCCCTGAGTCTATACCCTGAACGCTACACGGTGCTCATAATCCCAAAGGACCACAAGCTAACCCATGAATGGTACCTTCTGCAATAACTGAATAGAAATACTGCAAATATGCAGAAATTAGGTTAAAACTTGCCATAAGGTTCAATACTGAAATAAAACTGACTACGGTATAACAATACCAAAACTGAAACATCTGTCTAAAAAATACTCTAGTCTGAAAAGCCTCTACTGTTTGAATCATGGAGTTGATAGGACAAGCCCCAAACTAACTCCAACTATTGAAAATTGTACTAATAAACCGAAATACTAAAGAAAATAATCATGTCCTCAAACTATGAGAACTTACCACTAACTCTAACTGTTGAAGATCTAAACTGCTAAGGGTGCTCGGGAGCCCATGAGTCTGAACCTATGATATAAAAGATCAAAGCGCAAGAGAAAAGTATGTGTTAATACTTTGAATGTACTGGTATGCTAAGTGAGGTAGGCTAAAATGCATGGGTTTATATGCATGAACAATACTGACTGAATGACATGAATATATCTAAATGGGAGTATATGCATGAATACGTATACTATAACCTGAGGTCGTGAGAACACTGGATATTGAGTTCTGAATTACTGATTTATTGATATCTGAATTTACTGATACTATGTAGCTGATAACTGAGGGACTGTACCTGACACTCTTGATCTTGTGGAGCTATATTGAGTTTCGTACTGAACTGGGTGATTGTATCTGACAGTCCTGAATTTGTAGAACTGAACTGAGTCCTATTCTAAGACTAGAACTGAGACTGTGGGAGGTATTTATCTAACTGACATGCCCCTTTCTGAATAGATTGGGGTCCAACCTATATCCCTAGTTTGAAGGGTATCAGTACCATGCCATAGGTAAATACAAGTTATAAGTTAACCCTGTCTGACAGAAAGCTCTTTCGTCAACCCTCGCTGGCAGAAAAACTCGTATGAGATATATCAACCATAATCTGGTTGGAGGATATCTCAACCTACGCTGGCTATGCAGTTCTATAGTGCAAGGATTACTACTAAGGGTCAAACCCTCTACTGGTAGGAATGCCCCCATCCTTGGTTCGCTCGATGCTGAATCCTTGTCCCAACTGAATAGACACTGAACTGATTCCTAGTTCATACTAGGCTTGGCTAAACTGTTATTTATTATATTATCTAAATTAATTGAACTGAGTTCACTGAGTTTCATTGACTGATGGAATACTACTGAATTATGTTAACTGACTGAATTTACTAAGGTCTGAACTGAATACTGAACTGGACTGGACTGATACTGAGTTTACTGAGTTTTTCCTCAGTTTTGTAACTGATTGAGCGTACTACTAATCGTGACATGACTGATACTATCATGAGACTGACTATGGCTCTAGGTAATCAGCTAAATTGTCGGGTATGAAATACCCCCAGTACTCGATAGCATAAATTATAAGACATGGAAAAATCTTGAAACATGATAAATAACTACTTAATCATCATTCATTCATTGGGATATTCTTGTAAATACTTGCATGACATGAACTTGAATACATGCTAACATGATATAATTTCATTATTTAATTCTCATAAACAACTCATCAAACACTTGGAAGGCATTGTATATGAACATAGTACTAATCAACACATGAGCATCACAATTTCAAGGCTTTAACTTGAATTCACATGATACTACATACATAATAGTTATTTTTACATAAATCTTTCACTTAATCATGGAATAGAAATCCAATCAACATTATAATCATGAATACACTTGAATGCAAATCATAGAAAGCCTAAAATCAAGAGACTCAAAGTTTACAAGAGTTTCTTGGACTCCAGGGGTGGAAGGAACCCTTGGATGAATACTTGACATACCTTGGTTGCTAAATTCTTGAAGAAAAATAGTGAAACCTTGAGCCTTGGATTTGAAATTAAATCACCTAGGGTTCTTGTTCTGGAGCAATTTGAGAGAAAGTGAGTGTATTTTTCTTAATTAGGGTTGAGTCTCATATTTTAGGGCTGAATAGGGATGGGAAAAGACCCTAATACCCCTGAGGATGCGGCTTTTCTTATTACTAAAACCAGACTATTGATGCACAGAATGATGCATCGCGTCATTGGCATCGATGCGATGGCCAATGCACCGCATCGAGTCTGCATTGGTTCACTGGAAATTTCCATAGGAAGCCAAGGAAAAATATTTCTCGATGTGATGGTTGATGCGCCGCACTGAGATTGCGTTGATTCACTATTTTGGATTCCCAAACGTAGTTTAAATAAGGTCCAAAAAATACGAAACTCATCCGGGAACACCTACTGACATTCCTGATCATGAATCAACCTAAAGATGTATTTTTTAAGACCATAGAGGCCGCAAAATCGAGTTGTCAAGTTACGAAGGCCAAAATAATACTAAGTCTGAATACTTAGCTTGAATTTTCTAAGTCTGGGACCCCTTAGCAAGCTTAAAAGACTGAGTTAAGCTCAGGATTTTGTAGGGTCTTACAATATCTCCCCCTTGGGAACATTGGTCCTCGAATAAGACTGATTAAACTGAGAATAATGATAGACTATATTTAGACACTAGACATGCACAACTGAAACATGATTTCATGACTGAAATTACTGATATACTAAATTATCATACTGAACATGCATATCTGATGCATGAGTGTATAGCTAAACATGATTTATGAATGCATGACTGGGATCACTGATAAGCTAAGTTTAAATACTGAACATGTATGCCTAATGCATGAGTAGATGACTGTACTGATTCGTGAATGCATGACTGAGTATGCAACGTTAATTGATACCAAGTTGATAGCTATATCTGAACATGAGGCTGAGTAAATTCAAAGAAAAAATATTACCTTGAGCTAAGTCTTAATTTTCAGAGAAGAAGTGAGGATACTTGGTCCACATGTCTACCTCTGCTTCCCAAGTAGCTCCCTCAATGGACTGATTCTGCCAAATAAGTTTTACTAGAGGGACTTCTTTATCCCTCAGTCTGCGAATTTGATAATCAAGGATTTCGATTGGGATCTCTTTAAAAGAGAGGTTGTTCTAAATATCTATGCCCTCTATAGGGACTAAGACTGCTGGGTCACCTATGCATTTCTTTAGCAAGGAGACATGGAACACTGGATTCACTAAAGCTAAGTCTAAAGGCAACTCAAGATCGTAAGCTACCTTTCTAAACTGGTTGAGAATTCGGTAAGGACCGACATATCGGGGACTGAGTTTCCCCTTCTTGCCAAATCTCTTCACTCTTTTCATAGGAGAAATTTTCAAATACACAAAATCACCAATCTATAACTTGAGATCCTTTCTGCATACATTTGCATATGATTTCTATCGGCTTTGAGCTATCTTAAGCCTTTCCCTAATCAATTGAACTTTCTCTAAGGCATCAAATACCAAGTCAGGCCCTACTACTGCGGCCTCACCTACTTCAAACCAACCGATGGGAGATCTACACCTTTTCCCATAAAGCACTTTAAATGGAGCCATCTAAATGCTGGAACGATAGCTATTGTTATATGCGAATTCAGTCAAATAAAAGTGGTCATCCCAACTAACTTTAAAGTCTATCGTACACGCTCGTAGCATATCTTCTAAAGTTTGAATGGTTCTTTCTGCTTGACTATCTGTCTAAGGATGAAAGGCTATATTGAGGTGAACTCGAGTACCAAGTCCCTTTTAGAATGCCTTCCAGAAATGAGAGGTGAATTGGGTACCTCTATCTGAGATAATAGACAACAAAACATTCTGCAATCTGACCAACTCCCTGATATAGAGTTTGGCATAATCCTCGAATGAATAAAAGGTATGGACTGGTAGGAAATGAGATGATTTGGTCATCTTGTCTACAATGACCTAAACTAAATTATACTGGCGATGAGTATGAGGCAAACCCATCACAAAGTCCATGTTCACTTCTTCCTATTTCCAGCTGGGAATACTCAACTCCTGTATGGACCTACTTGGCTTTTGATGCTCGATCTTAACTTGCTGACATGTTGAGCACTTATCCACAAACTTTGCAATGTCTCTTTTCATCCCACTTCACTAATAGATCGCTCGTAAATCACGGTACATCTTAGTGGCCCCTGGATGAATAGATTAGCACGCACCATGCACCTATTCAAGAATTTGCTGCCTCAAGTCATCTACACCTAGCACACATAGCCGACCTTGACAGCGCAACACACTATCTCCTCCTTTGGATAAAACCTCTTTCTTCTGATTTCTAATTGATTTCTTTAACTTGACTAAACTAGGATCCCTATCCTGCTTTTCCTTCACCTTGAAAACTAATGATGATTCTCAACTACTCTGTACCCATACACTACCTCCTAACGAATCGATTAAGTGAACATCTAGTCGAGAAAGCTAATGAACTTCCTGAGCTAACTTCTTCTTACCATTATCCACATGAGCAACACTTCCCATAGACATCCTACTAAGAGCATCAGCCACTACATTGGCTTTACCCGAATAATATAGGACGCGTATGCCATAGTATTTCAACAACTCCAACCACCTTCTCTGATGGAGGGTTAGGTCTTTCTGAGAGAACATATACTGCAGGATCTTATGGTTCATGAACAAATCAACGTGCATCCCATATAAATAGTGTCTCTAAATCTTTAAGGAAAATACTATTGCTGTTAACTCAATATCATGAGTAGGATAGTTCTTTTCATGGGGCTTAAGCTTCTAGAGGTGTAGGCTATGACCTTACCTTTTTACATTAAAAAACACCCTAAACCGACTCTAGAGGCATCACAATATACGACAAACCCATCTGAACCATCTGGTAGGGTCAAAACTAGAGTAGTAGTAAGTAGAGTCTTCAACTCCTAAGAACTCTTTTCACAAGAATCTGACCACTAGAATTTGACTTTCTTCTGAGTCAATCTGGATATAGGGGATGCAATAGATGCAAATCCCTCAACAAACCATTAGTAATATCCAGCCAAGCCCAAGAAACTCCTGATATCTAATGGAGAGATAGGTCTAGGATAGTTTTTCACTACTTTGGCCTTTTGGGGATCAACTCTAATACTATCACCGAAAATGATTTACTCGAGGAAGGCTACTGACCCTAGCCAAAATTCACACTTACTGAACTTGGTGAATAGCTAATGATTTCTGAGAGTCTGTAATATGATCCTGAGATGGTCTGCATGATCATGCTCACTGCGGGAGTAGACAAGAATTTCATCTTGAAGACTATGATGAACATGTCAAAGTAATTCTTGAACACACGGTTCATCAAGTCCATGAAATCTACTTGGGCATTGGTAACACCAAAGTTTATGACTAAGAATTTGAAGTGACTATATCGAGTTCTGAAAGTTGTTTTTGGGATGTCACTTTCTCTGACTCTAAGCTGATGATAGCCCGATCTGAGGTCTATCTTGGAGAAGAAACTGGCTCCCTGAAGTTGGTCAAACAAGTCATCAATTTTACAAAGTGGATACTTGTTCTTGATCGTGACTTTATTTAGCTGACGGTAATAAATACATATTCTGAGACAACCATTTTTCTTACGCACGAATAAAATTGGCACCTCACAGGGACACACTAGGTCTGATGAATCCCTTTTCTAGAAGATCCTTAAACTACTCTTTTAATTATCTAAGTTTTGTAGGTGCCTTCTATATGGCGGGATGTATATGGGCTCAGTATCTGGAAGGTCTATTCCAAAGTCGATTTCCCTTTCGGGAGGAACTTTGGGGAGATCTTTGGGAAACATATCTGAGAATTCACATGCTATTGACACTGATTCAAGATTAGGAGCTTCTGAACTAGAGTCCTGGATTTGAATGAGATGGTAGACATATCCCTTAGATATCATTTTTCTTGCCCTTAGGTACAAAATAAGCTAACCCCTAAGTGCTGAAGTACTACCCCTCCACTCAAGGACGGGTTCATTCAGAAACTAAATTGGACAATTCTGTTTCTGCAGTCAACTGAGGCATAGCAGGAATGAAGATAATCAATGTCAAGAATGACATCAAAATCAGTCATCTCTAATTTGACTAAGTTTGCTGAAGTGACTTTTTGGGATACCATAACTAGACAGTTCCTGTATACTTGCGGGGCTATGATAGATTTACCTGCTGGGGTAGAGACTGAGAAAGGCTCTACTAGGATTTTAAGACTAACTCCAAAGTTAACAACTATATAAGGAGTAACAAAGGACAAAGAAGCTCCTGGGTATAGCAAAGTATAAATATGTAAATGATAAATTGTAATGTACCAGTGACCACATCAGGAGAAATCTCCTGATCCTATCTGGACTGAAGTGTGTAGAGTCTATTTAGCCGCTGCCCACTTGTGGCACTGGATGTGGCACCCTGCTGATTTGAGTGATCGGAATAAGCTGGGGGACAATTATGCTAACTCCGAGAACCCACCTGAGGACACTATCTGACCCTGTGGCCAGTCTTGCCACATCTAAAACACACATCCCTGCCAGCTCTACAAATACTATGGTGGTTTCTGCTACACTTTTGACAAAAGAGATTGGTTCTGGCACTACTAACACTATTATGGGGTTTAGGGCCTGACGCCCTATCTCTGTTGCCATCTCTAAATTTTGGCACAGGAGCACTAGCTGAGGACAGAGCTGGAACTAACATTTCAGATGGAACTGAGAATGATTCCCACCCTCTAAATTAGGCTGAGCAAAGTTGAAACTACCTGTACTTGCTCTTTTGTTCTCCCTCACCTTTTCTTTATTATATGCCTCATCTATCTATTGAGCATGGACCATGAGACTGGATATGTCTATCTCCTTAATCAACATTGTGGTCCTACACTCCATGACCATACTATTAGACACACCAAACACAAACTTACTCATCTTTGATTTGCTATCTACTACCACATGAAGAGCGTATCTGGCTAATTGAGCAAACTTAAGAGAATAATCTTATACCGTTATATTTCCCTTCTTCAAATTTATAAACTCCAAAACCTTCACTTCCCTCAACTCTAGCGGAAAGAACCTATCAAGAAAAGCAACAACAAACTCCTCCCATTCTATGGGCCCTGCATCTGTGGCCCTTTCTACTTTCCACTGTTTAAACCATGAGTATTACACATATTGTAACTTATATGAAACCAAATCAGTGCTCTCAACAACAGTCACTCCCATAATATTTGTAACATTCTGCACCAGATCAAGAAATTCCTGAGGGTCCTCATTTAATTTAGACCCAGTAAAAGATGGAGGGTTCATTTGGGTAAAATCCTGAATCCTGGAAGTAGTAGTATTAGCCACTGGGTTGGCCAAAATAGTTGCTAAACATTCATTTTGGGTTGCCACAGAATGTGCTAGGGTGGTGAAAGCTGCTCTGAATTCAGCGTGGGAGACGTGTTCATCTAGAGGATCTGGCTGGATAGGTTGGGCTTCTAACTAGTCTCCCATTCATCTTTCCTTAGTCCTCTTTGGAGGTATATTCAATAAACAGAAGAAAAACTTGGATTAGACAGAGAGTTTAACTGGAGCTCATGCTCACTCGCACGACATGAATACTGGAAAAAGGGAACTTTTCCTAAAACACCTCCCAGCCTCCTATCCTTAAGTGTGGCATGCTACAGACCCATGCACAAAACTCTACTAGATATGGCTTTCAGACATCCTAGGAGTCTATTGAACCTTAGGCTCTAATGATAAGTTTGTAATATCCTGAGTTTGTACCCCAGATGCTACATGGTGCTCATAATCTTGAAAGACCACAAGTTAACCCCTGATTGGTACCTTCTGCAATAACTAAATAGTAATACTACAAATATGTGGAAATTAGGTAAAAACTTACCGTAAGGTTCTATACTGAAATAAAACTAACTACAGTATAACAATACCAAAACTGCAACATCTGTCTGAAAAATACTTTAGTCTGAAAAGCCTCTACTGTCTGAATCATGGAGTTGATGGGACAAGCCCCCAAATAACTCCAACTACTAAAAACTGTAATGATAAACTAAAATTCTGAAGAAAATAATTATGTCCTCAAACTATGAGGACTCACTACTAACTTTGAATGCTGAAGATCTGAACAGCTAAAGGTGCTCGAGAGCCCGTGCGTCTGAACCTATAATATAAAACATCATAGCACAATAGAAAAATATGTGTCAGTACTTTGAATGTACTGGTATGCTAAGTGAGGCGGGTTGAAATGCATGGGTTCATATGCATGAACAATACTGACTGAATGACATGAATATAACTTATGGGAGTACATGCATGAATACGTATACTATAATCTGAGGTCATGATAACACTGATACTGAATTTTGAATTAATAATTTTTTGATATCTGAGTTTATTGATACTGTGTAGCTGATAACTGAGGGACTGTATCTGATAGTCTTGATATTATGGAAATATACTAAGTTTTGTACTAAACTAAGTAACTGTATCTGACAGTCCTAAATCTGTAGAACTAAACTGAGATCTATTCTAACATTAGAATTAAAACTGAGACTATGGGAGGTATTTATCTAACCAACGTGTCCCTTTCTGAATAGATTGAGGTCCAACCTATAACCCCAGTTGGAAGGGTGTTAGTACCATGCCATGGGTAAAGACAAGTTTTGAGTTAACCCTCTCTAACAGGAAGCTATTTCGTCAACCATCACTGGCAGAAAAACTCATATGAGATGTATTTACCCTAATCTGGCAGGAGGATATCTTAACCTGTGTTGGATATGTAGTTCTGTAATACAAGGATTGCTACTAAGGGTCAAACCCTCTATTGGCAGGAATGCCCCCATCCCTGGGTTCGCTTGGTGCTGAATCCTACTCTTAATTGAATAGATACTAAACTTATTCCTAGTTCATACTAGGCTTGACTGAACTATTACTGATTATACTATCTAACTAAACTAAACTAAGTTCACTGAATTTCATGGACTGGCGGAATACTACTGAATTCTATTAACTGACTGAATTTATGTAGGTCTAAACTTTATACTAAATTGGACTAGACTAATACTGAGTCTACTGAGTTTTTCCTGAGTTCTGTAACTAATTGAGAGTACTACTGATCGTGACATGATTGATACTATCCTGAGACTGACCATGGCTCTAGGTAATCAGCTAAATTACTGGGTATGAAATCCCCCAGGACTCAATAACATAAATTATAAGTCATGGTATAGTCTTGAAATATTATAAATAACTACTTGATCATCATTCATTTATTGGGACATTCTAGCAAACACTTGCATGACATAAACTTTAATACATGCTAACATGATATAATTTCATTATTTAATTCTCATGAACAACTCATCAAACACTTGGAAGGCATTGTATATGCACATAGTACTAATCAACACATGAGCATCACAATTTCATGGCTTTAACTTGAATTCACCTGATACTACATACATAATTGTTGTATTTACATAAATCTTGCACTTAATCATTGAATAAAAATCCAATCAACATAATAATAATGAATAAACTTGAAACCAAATCATGGAAAATAAGAAATCAAGATACTCAAAGTTTAACAGAGTTTCTTGGACTCCAAGGGAGGAAAGAACCCATGGATGAACACTTGACATACCTTGGTTGCTAAATTCTTGAAGAAAAATGGTGAAACCTTGAGCCTTGGCTATGAAATTAAATCACCTTAGGTTCTTATTCTTGAGTAGTTTGAGAGAAAATAGGAGTATTTTGCTTAATGGGGGTTGAATCTCATGTTTTAGGGCCGAATAGGGGTGGGAAAAAAACCCAAATACCCCTAAGGATGCTACTTTTTAATTAATGAAAACCAGACAGTCGAATCACAAACCAATGTTCTGCGTCATTAGCATCGACGTGATGGCCTACTCATTACTTTAAGTCTGTATCGATTCACTGGAAATTTCCACAAGAGCCAAGGAAAAATATTAATCAACGCGATAGATGGCATGCTGCGATGAGATCGCATTGATTCACTATTTTGGATTCCCAAACGTAGTTCAAACGAGGTTCAAAAAATACGAAACTAATCTTGAAATACCTACTGACATTCCTGATCATGAATCAACCTAAAGATTGACATTTTTAGGCCAAAGAGGCCACAAAATAGAGTTTTAAACTTATGAAGGCAAAAATAATATGAAGTCTAAATACTTAGCTAGAATTTTAGAAGTTCGAGACCCCTTAGCAAGCTTAAAAGACTGAGTTGAGCTTAGGATTTCACGGAGTCTTACATATATGCACTAATTCATAGTGTTTTATGAAATAAGAGAACCTATGAGATATCAATATAAATTTTTGGTAGCATTAAAAGGTCAAATAATGTTGTAAATATACTAATTAAGTGAGGAACTCAAAGGCAATGGAAGGAGTAAATAAAGGCAAAATCTAGAAAATTTGAGGCCAAGGGCATGCCACACCCCCTAGACTCTGAGATAAAAGTTTTCCATACCCCAAGACACATAATAAATGTGTACAAAAAAGTTTGTATCCAATTTAAGGGCATGCCAAACCCCTAATTATGAAGCAACATGAGTGTGACAAGCCAATGGGTACAAAATGGCCAACTTCTGTCCTAGTATAAATAGAACACTTTTGTCTTATTGTGAACACCTTGGATGACTTTTGGGGCTATAAATACACTTGAGGAGGCTTCAATTAAGATTATTTATCTTCTCCTTAGCTTAATGTTGGTTCATATACATAAATTTTACTATTCTAATTCGTTGTATGATCATGAGGGGCTAAACAACCTTTTCTAGGGTTGAGGTCAAGAACATGATTGCTTATAATTTCAATTGAGTTTTTTTTATATTTATTATTGTTATTTATTATTCATATATACTTTTTATTACTATTCTATAGATTCTCTACCCGTAAAATAAACCTATGATTTTATTATAAGCCTAGAACAAGGAACAATAAATTATAACATGGGATATATGGAATAGGGTCTTAATCTTTAGATGAATTAAAGATATGATATGCATTTAGGATAGGAATATACCTAATTTTTATGTTGGTTCATATATGGGATAAGATATAAATGTGTCTAACTTAGTTCTTATATCCCTGCTCAATGATGTAGTTTTAAGGCTAAGTTAGATAGATGATTAGATATTGAAAGACCATAAACATTTTATCAACCTCATGAATCAAATAATTAAATAAACTAAGAAGATTGTATAGCTAAGTAGGACTGTTTTTGGTGCCTTGACCCTAGATTTCTCCCCATTATTGTGTCCAACACTTTATAATTTTGAACTGGTTATGGTTACTTTTAAGTTTTCAAATTTCAATCTCTTTTGATTACAATTAGCACTCATTTAACCTTGCTAGTAATACTAAAATTAGATTGTTGTTAAGTATAAGTCCCTATGGGGTCCATACATGGCTTTTAAAGGCTACTTTACTACTTACATGACCATGTACACTTGCATGTGCGCTAGGATGAAATAGATATAAGCATTGTATGGAGCAATTATGGATCAAAGATTTGGGTGACGTTTGGAGTATTCCTACTCTCACTCATATTGATTAAACTTATCTTTTTCTGGTACTTTGAATATGGTTTATACACGTATATTTATTTTACATTTTCCTTTGTTCCCAAATTATATTAGAAGATCTTACACTAACTTCACTAGGTCTTAGGGTTGCTTTATATATATTAGTCTCTTTATCAATTTATTTTTTTTTCTTTCTTTCATTCTCTTGACAATCTGTTACTGGTTGTTCCAAATTATGGGTTGGATTACCTACTAGTGGGTTATAGTAAGTGTCATCATGAATAGAAAAATTGGGTCTTGAGAAGTTTGTATTAAACCCTAGGTTTACCAGTGTGTTGGTACAAAAGTTAAATGTCTAGTAGAGTCTTATGGATCAGTATCGAGGCATTTATATCCTATCTTTGGGAGGCTATACGTCATTTTTAGGAAATTTTATTCTTGACCTCTATCATGTGTTTGTATTTCTATGAACCTCTAATACTTTCTCTGACCCCACTCTTTTATTGATAGATGACATGTGGTTATCAATAGATATGGATGAGACTTTTGTATATGTTATTAGAGTTTCAGCTCAGTGTCAGTTTGGGGAGTTAAAGATTAATGTCAAATATTTTTTGCGTCAGCCAAATAAATTAGGGCCAACCTAGAATTCGATGGATTTATGACCACCTCATTTCTTAAGAATCCAATGTTATGGTACTATTTAATTGGAGATAATGTCTGGTACGTCGAGTGGTTCTTAAACTATAGTTGGGTTTGTTGGTGTTCAAGAAGGCCCCTTATAAATTTTATAGTATGACATTAGATTTTTTAGTTGGGCCAGGCATACTTGTATACTGTATCCTTTAAAGAATAAGATTGTATGTGTATGTATTAAAGGATTATCCTTGTCATTTAACTTAGCATCAGAGCATTTGATAGAAGGTGGGTCTTTATTCCCTCAAGTTGTTGATCACGTGAGAACTATAGAAAGGGCATGTATTAAGGTATATAGAGGTATAGTTTAGAGGCCATGTCATTATTATAGTGTCATTAGTATTCCATCTAGGAGTAGGGTTCCTTCTAATAGGGATCATCATCCCTCACAATCTGTTAGTCTCGTACAAGTAGCATCACCGCTATAGGTGGATATCAAAGCAGTGATGGTAGTCACAGTGGGTAAAGTTCTCATTAGATATTTTGGAGTACTCGGTATAGATCTTTAGTCCATAGAGGTCATTTTGGATCAACAAGTGTACTGAATTTGAGAGTTCTAGGGATATGTTTTCACTGTGGAGAAGTTTGTAATTATTCTAGAAAGCCCCTTAAGCATGAAATGGTTGTCCAAATGGGGTTAACATATGTTCCTCTCCATCCTAGAGCTTCTGAGGTATGTTATGATTATGGGGAAAATGACCACTTTGGTAGAGAGTGTCCCTAGAGTTAATTTTTCAACTAGTTGGGATAGATTATTTTTCTCACTAGGTTAGAGCTTTAGGGGTTTATTAGGATTATAGAGAGATCGGTCATTGGTGTAAAGAGTTTACCTGATATGGAATTACTATTTATTTAGTTCATCTATATCAGTCTTAGAATATTGTGATACCTTTGTTAGTGGTAGTGCACTTAGTGCTTCACTTCATGATTTAGATAGTCATTTTGGGTTTTGATACACCTAGGTTTGCACTTCTTAGGGCACTTTAGGACTATGAATTTGAACTTCATCAATATAGGTGTGATTTAACTTATTATCTCCTACTTTTTATTTGAGTTGTATTAGGTTTTCATACTCATCGATGATTTTATGCCTTGATATTGTTATCTTAGTCATAGTAGCCTCTATGTAGGTCTTTATGAATACATGACTACCCCTATAGATGATTGACTAGATCAGTGGATTGATTAGATCAATGTGGTATAATCCTTGTAGTGTAGCATTTAGGTTAAAGTTCTATTTCTTTTGGCATTATGGCCTTGTTATGACCTTAGAGTGGTATTGGTCATGTTTTCCACATTTGTGCCACCTGCATCTTGTACTGTTATTATTGTTATCATTGTTTTGATATTTATTGATTCTTACTTGATAGATAGGTAGACTAGTGCTATCTTGTTAGAATGCCCATCCTCGCAATTCTCTTCCATTGGCTTAGATGAATAACTCAGTTGGTTGGTTCTCTCTCTGTTAGTAAGGTAAGGTTTGTTGTTTTCCTTCTCAATTATCCAAGTTAGATCGGCTATTAAGAGAGAGCAAAGGTAGGTTTCTCATCCATAGTTTGCTTTGATTCTAGAGTTAGCAATTCCATCCTATTGCCCACTTGATGTGGAAAAGTCTAAGGATTGCATTTTGGTTTGCTGAAATTTTGCAGTAGCTATCTTTTTCATAGCCCATTCCTGAGCATGAAAACTTGATATTGGCTCTTCCTATTTGGATAGTTCATTGCCCAATTAAGTCCTTGATCTTGGTATTAATAGTGAGTTGGGTACTCCATTCCTTATATAATATGGTTCATGTTTTGGCTAAGTTAAAGTAGGTGTAAATAGTTGAGTTTAGAAAGTTATCATTTTGGCAATTGTTTAGCCTATTGTGGTTCATGAAGTGCCTGATATGTGCCTATGGGTATTCCTTGTTGTAGATTGAGTATTTTATAGACCAAATTCATGCTAAGGTTATAATTTTTTGAGTTACTCGAGTTTTTGATATTGCTAGTACTATTTGTATCCTTGAAGAGTCGTTGGTTATGCATAGATACATTATGCCCTTCAAAAGATGTGGATTTGATTGCTCGTATCTTTAGCACATAATTTTCTTCAACTGTGGTTATGTCTTTGGTGATATTTTAGTGTCATCCCTTACGATATTCGTTGGATATATGCTTACTCTAATGGTGAGATGGATTTGGGGTATATGCTTAATTTTTAGTAATGAGATTGATTTTGGGTACTTGATCTATTTGAAAATTTATTGACTCCAGTTATGATTTTTGACACTTTTGAATGACAGCTTGGGAGTGGCGATGGATTTTATATGTGGATGATTTCTTACCAATAGGATTGGTTTGGTTAGTTGAGGATGAGTAGTTCAACTTTTATGTTTAGATTACAGTTATGGATTGTGTGACTTGGTTGCAACTCATTTCAAGGTTTTGATTCATCTGGGCATTTGTTGATAGGTTGAGTAGTCCTATTTGTTACCTATTGACTCATTGTTTCTCAATTTAGATGGATTATGCTAGATCGATTCTTGAGGGATAGTCCATTGGCTCATGGTATTGGCTTTTACTACTCTTGACTTTGGTTCTTAATTTTTGTCAAAATGCTAGATTATCTACTTAGCAGAAGAAGTAGGCTTAAGTTAGACTCAGTATGGTTTCACCCTTAGTTGGTGGGGAATTTTGGAGTGGATTATTCAGCTTTGAAAGATTTTGCTTAGGATTCATGATTATCAGGTTAAAGGGTCATCTGGATCATTTGTAGCTTTTTCTAGAGATTGCAGGCTTTAATCATCTCCATTTATGCATCCAGGTAGCACCTTATGGGCTTATTCTTATGCTTGTTATTATGGATTTTCAATAGATCAATTTTAGTTCGATCGAGGTTAGTATGATATTTTTGCATAGTCAGGACTAGGATGTCAGTTTGTGTGATTCAGAGTAGATAGCAGATTTGGAATGATAAGGGAATGTTGGATTTGGAATTCATAGTTAGTTGCACTATTCATTCCTTTGATTGTACTTAGCTTGGTTAAGTTGTTGTATGCTTGTTCTTATATCGCTGTTATATCAGTGTATTGTCGTTTGGGTTGGCGTGCATCAGTCGTTCTCGATTCAGTTAGATTGGTCGAACAGGTTGAGTTCTGGTCATTTGGAAAATAAAGTATGAAAGTTAGTTGAAAAGGGGATACCTATAGGAAAATCCCTTAGAAGCATTGTTTCTGCTTAAAGGTTTTCTGCGAAGTCTTGCTTGAATCATGTGGGCCTAGTACCTCATCTTTTCAAACTTTCGAGCTCTTCCTATCCATTGACTTTTACAAATGAAATTTATTTTAGTTGTGGATATTGTAATGACCCTCCATGTCATTTTCTTGATTTTTTATGCAATTTCAGTTTTTTAAGCTTTCCATAGTGGCTATAGGTCATTTATGACTTATTGGAACTATCCGTTAGATTATCATATAGTTCTTTTGGATTTTAGGCTCAAATATTTTAGTGCTTTCACTACTAAGAAATTGGTCTCGGGCCAAAATACCTAATCAATAGCCTAGGATGAGAATTCCAACAATGCCATCAACTTTGAAATATTGATTTTAGGTTAGGGAATCAATGGTTTAGGTACCGATACTTCTAGACTCATTTTTGGCAATTAGGTGAATTTAATGAAAAATAAAACTATAGGTATGGAACCCACATTTAATCGAAACTATTTCAAATGAACGTTTTGATTGTTTTGTTGAGTCTAAATTGTCAAATTTTGTAACAAATTTGATGATATCGTCATTAATCTCCTAATCACCTTCCACTCCTAAGAAGCTCCACCGTGTAGAATTGTATTTCTGCTATTCCATAAAAACTAGAGAATTAAGATAGGGACCACATTTAAAATAACCTGAATTCTATAATTTGCTTCTTGTTGCCTCCACATTCTCACACTTTGTTTCAAGCTGAGTCTATGATCAATTATACCTGCTCCCTAACTATATTATTCATGTAAGAACAAAGTATTTAAAAGGCAACCCTTTACACGAAATAGCCTCTAAATTTTCATTATTAAAAGCTCTCTGTCTAAGTAATTCCCAAGCACTCTTGGTTAAGAACTTCTTATTATTATTCTTGGTCCACCATGGCTTATCCACCATATCTTATTAACAAACAGACCCAAATTATTTTTGACATGATCTAGAATATAATTAGGGAGATGATTTTGCATAACCTCAAAGTTCCACCACTCCTTATTTGGAAATTCGCCGACATCATTCAGGGGATGATATGTTTGCACCTCTGATTAGTGCAAAAACAATAGACTAGTATTGGTCTAGTTATCAAACCATATGGTAGAGGTGCCACTTCTTGGTTCCCACTAAAGATATTCTTCTATTTTTTCCCTATTTTTTAACATATCTTTTTACACTTAACACCCACCTCTGTACTGTACTAAAGTTGGAATCTACTTTTTATAGTACTTATTCCAAAGGAAATTAGTCCACAAATTACTTTATGTCCTAAATATCCACCATAACTTAGTACTCATAGCTTTTAAAACATTCTTTGGGATCTAAATCCCAAACCTCTTTCTTGCTTTGGAGGACAAACATTTTTCCAAGAAGACTGGAACTGGCCTTTGCCTGATTCTTTGTTATGCCAAAAGAACTTAGCAATTATTCTTTGAATGTTTATTAAAGTACTCTTTGGGTAATAATTTTTGAAAGTACATAAATGGGAACACTCTGGACAACACTTCTCGGTAACACGTCTTTTCCATCATAGGACAATAATCTCCCCTTTCATGCTTATGATTTATTTCTAATCATGTCCATTAGCTCCATAAAATCCTATTTTTTATTATTTTAATGAGATATGTGACACCCAAGATATTTCAAAAAATTCACCCTTCCCTATCCCTGTAACATGTTCCATCTGTTGTATAGTACCAACCGGAGTTGTTATACCCAAGTGCACACACAAGTGTATATGTCTATCCAAGTAATATAGTGGCCTTAAACAAAAGCTAAATATCGATCCCATAGGGACTAGTGTCAAGCAAATATTTAATTCTAGTTCAATGATTAAGATTAAGCCAGTTCAAACAAAACCACAAGAATTTGAGAGTTATAACTAGACCTAAACTAAAACAATATGATAAAGTAAAGGTTCTTGGACAATTAATAGGGACAAACCCAAGGTTAATCCACTAAGAATAATCAAACTACTCTATGTAACTTTTTTTGTGAGATTAATTATATTGGTTGTTAGTTCACGGGGTCGATATTATGAGTTTAGCCTTCCAAACCTCTAATCAATTATCAAACTTAACCCCATAACAATATTGTTGAGCGGAGATGTGAGAACTAAGTTAAATGCATTCATATTCTATCTTGTAATTTAACCAAATAGGGAATTAAGTATATTCCTATCTTAAAATCAAATCTTAACAATATTTAATTGAGATTACGATCCTATTCTGTCCATCCCACGTTCTACTCTATCATTTATCCTTTTGGGTTCACAATAATGTTAAAAATGTATTCTAAGGGTCATGAATCCTTAATATAGTGATAAAAAGTATAAATAAACAAACAAATATGATATAACCAAAACTAAATCAATTTCATAACAATAGTACTCATGTTCTTGGCCTTAATCTCAAAAAAGGGTGTTTAGCCACTCATGGATGTAACAAGAATCATAATACAATAATCCATGTATAAATCCAATAATAAACTAAATTAAAAGATTAAAAATTCTATTTTCAGCCTCATTTATCATACTTTAAATCCCTAAGTTCGCCCAAGATGTTTACAATGAAGTTAAAGTATCCTATTTATACTTGGACACAAGTTGCCGATTTTAACATAGGGGTGTGCCACACCCTTATCATGTAGCCTAGGGTTTGTGTCATGCCACTATAATGCCCATCAACTGGAACGGCCTTTATACAATACTTCCAAGGGAGTTCCATGGCCCTATCATGCTATCTAGGCAGTGTGGCATACCAATAATCCCAAAATATCTAGATTTTGTCCATGCTTTTGTCCTTCAAATCTAAGCTTTGTAACATTATTTTATATTGATTTCAACATTTTATAACATCCATTTATCATCTTTATCAACTCTCCAAGCATACTATAGCATCAAATACCACATATTAGATATTAAACAACATAAAATCCAAGACGATAAACAAGTAAAGGACATAGCTAATGCAAAGAGTACTAGTTTTTTCATTTGAATTTTAACTTCATGTTTTAACTCCAGAATCTTTATGAACAGACCTTAAACATTAAATTGCATAAAATAACACTTATATGCTTATTTATACAAGAATTAACTCACTAAGCACATGAAATGTCCTTAAAACAAGGTTAATTATGGCCGGATAACAACACTGAGGTGTATAAATCTAGGAGTGTTCTTGCGCATATAGTAAAAAATTTCTCCTTATTCAGCTTTTGGCCTAACTCCTTCTAACTTTTATGAAAAATAAATTTAATTTTATCCATATAAAATAAATTAGAAAAGGTACAGTGTCATTAGTTGTAATACCCCGTATGTTTCTAAGCTAGGAAGTGAATAAGTATTCCTATGTATGAAATCTCCTATCCTGTCCTATGTATGAAATCTCCTATCCTGTCATTCATACTTGAGTACATGACTTACAATGAATATACTAGTGATAGGATAGCTTATGATGCATTAAGCATGTTCATATGAGTCACTTAAGGTAATGCAAGCTAAGAGTTTTTGAATCCATCAAGTTTTAGTATTTGAATTTGCAAGGGTCATCTTTGAATAAGTATAACTCAATGTAATGTGGTATTTTCAACGATACCAATTTTGCCTTAATCTAATACCCGAGCGAAAAGTTATGCCCTTTTTCATGAGATACAGTAAGCATAGGCGATTAGTTAGGCGCCGCCCAACCCAAGCATAGGTGATCACTTGGGCGCTGCCTAAGTCAATTCCAGGTGTAAAAACACTCTGTTTTGAGTTATTTTAAAGGTAATTAAGCCTTTAAACACTCCTTACAAATCCCTAAACTTAACCCTATGAAATATATAGCTTCTAATCATATTAGAACCCTATTATCATCTCAAAGCTCATCATCCAAGAGAACTAAAAGATAAAAACAACTAGGGTTGCGTAACTAATCTTGAAGATCCGATTTCAAGGAAATTCCTCCGTCAATCATCAAGAATCTTCCTTCTAAGGTATGCGTGAGTTGATTTATGGATCCCTTTCATCCATAAAGTTCAAAAACCCTCTTTTTCATTATAAAGTATGATTTCTATATTGATGGGTGTTGATGATCATGTTATTGATATTGGGTGATTCCTAAGATGGAATCTTTAAATGTTTGTTTTGAATTTCATGATATCATATGAGTAGGAAACATGTAAATTGGGTTGTTAATGATGTTTGAATTTGATGATTTCACCTATGCTTAATATGTGCATGTAAGGTGTTTGATAAAATGCCTAAGAAGGTAGAAATTATGCAATATAGCTAAATTGTGACTAAGTGAAGGATTCATGATATGCCCTTACGTTCCAATGACTTCTATGTTGATAATGTGCCTTGTAAATGTTGTTGGAATACTCATAAACTATTCTTATGATATTATGCTATGTTTACTTGTAAATCCTACTTATGAACAAGATGTATGATAACTATGCAATCCACATGAACTTCCATGCTATTGGTATGTGTTGCCAATATAATTATGCAATGAACATGATATTAAGATTGTGCAAGTACTTCCATGTGATATGAAATCCTTTCCATGCTACAAATTGTTGATAACCATGCTTAGTATGAGATCCCTACTTATGATATTATAAATTATGGACTCTACTCTTATGATCAAGTCAGTCATGTGTGTCAGTTTCCTTCCATCGAGTCCTGGGGTACTTATACCCAAAAACTATAGCTGTGTGCCTAGAGCCATGTCATGTTTCACGATATCCGAACTCAAGTTATGATTCCATAGACTTCAGTCAGTCATGTGACTCAGGAAAACCTCATGATCTTAGTCAGTTGTCAGATATCAGA
>NC_061114.1:155194905-155387873 GCF_002878395.1 Capsicum annuum | reverse complement strand
CTACTCTTATGATCAAGTCAGTCATGTGTGTCAGTTTCCTTCCATCGAGTCCTGGGGTACTTATACCCAAAAACTATAGCTGTGTGCCTAGAGCCATGTCATGTTTCACGATATCCGAACTCAAGTTATGATTCCATAGACTTCAGTCAGTCATGTGACTCAGGAAAACCTCATGATCTTAGTCAGTTGTCAGATATCAGTAACATTTCGCCAGTCAATGGAATTTAGTAAGATTAAGTCATGCACAGTCAGTTATCCATGTCCATTCCCTCCGTATGGGAGTAGAGGTTAGCACCGAGTGAACCCAAGGATGGGAACTCACCCACCAGTTCAGGGTGTGATTCTTAGTATTCATCCTTGTGTTTTAGAATGACGTAGCCAGTGTAGGTTGAGATATCTTAACCCATCAGATTAGGGTTGATGAGGTGTCTTAACCTGTCAGTTTAGGGTTCCCACCGTTCTCATTAAGTACCCGCCAGATAAGGGTCACTCACAGGCTGTCCTTACCCGTGGCACGGTATTGACACCCCTCCAGTCGGGGCAAAGATTGGACCCCAGCTTAGCCATAACGACATAAATGGGACATGTCGATTAAACACTACTTCCAATAGTTTCAGTATCAGTCTCAGTAAAAAAATCAGGGCGTTCTTCAGATTTCAGTATATACAGGACTGTCAGATACAGTCGTCCATGTTATCAGCTTCAATATCAGTCATGACAGTTATTAGTAAACCATGTATTAGCTTACAGGTCATGCTATCACGTATTCACGGTCCCAATTTCTATATATGTGTGTTTCCACTCCCACGTTCATATTAGTCAGTTAGTTTTTTTCATGCATAAAACCCTTTATGTTCAGCCTACCTTCCTCGTTTACACAGTACTTCAGTTGTACTGACGCATTTGCGCTATGGTGCTTTCTTTTCATGTTACACCATAGGTTCTGAGACACGAGCTCCAGCCCAGCAGTAGCGGTAGCATTCCAGTCGCAGAGACACAGTGAGTCCTTATTGATTCAAGGATAATATGATTTGATTCATTTATTTATTTCTTCAGTTCAATTTTATGGAGTTAGTTGGAGACGTGTTCCTTCAACTCCTTATTTAGATAGTTTAGAGGCTTTCAGATTTATGTTCAGATTTACATTCAAATTGAGTTGTTTTGGGTATTTTCACCCACATGATTGTATTCAGTTGAACCTTATGGCCTTACAGTTCTATGTATTCTGCACTATTATATCATGTTTGCAGTTTACAGGTACAGATATCAGTCATAGGTTAGCTTGTGGTCCCTCGGGGTCATGACCATCGTGTAGCATTCCGGTTCAGCGAATCGGGGTGTTACATTAGTATAACTCTAAAGAATGATCAATTACTCATAAGGTCCCTACCTATTATCCAAGGAATGATCAATCCATTGGAAATAGAGTAATCCCAAAGCTGTAGTCTTTGGCCTCAGTCATATTTAGCGTATACAACTATCACTAAATATTCTAGACCACTTAATTTATGGTTACATCATAAAGTTATGTGTTGTTCTGTATCATTAACTATAAATGCATCAAACCCCTAATTAACAAAGAACCAAATTTTTTTAGTACAATTATAAAACACTAAAGGCATTTTAATTATTCTTCTGTATCTATTAATAGTAATTATATGTTGAAAAGGCTTAAGTAAGGCAATGAAGGCAAACTTATGGAACTTGTGCAATATCTGAACCATCTAAAGGACTTTCTGTGACCTATATATTCCAACTGATAGCCTTCATTGATTTTTTGACTTTGTGATTCTCCTTTTCTCTTTGGTTGGGTTCTAATAGATTGTGAAACCTCTCCAGTACCCTATTTCTTTCCATTCTTTGAATATTTGATGTGTTTGGTAACCTTTGGAGATAAATCAACATCTTTCAAAACTTTACCTTCAATCTAAGAAGTAACACTTCTAGTTGTGAATAAGTATCCACTTCATCAATATTATATGTCAGAATATTGTGAAGAACAACATTGGGTAGCTTAATATTATGTCTCCAAATTTTAAATTCATCAACTTCCAGTGGAGTGTCAATTATGACCAAAGAGTTACTTTTTTGTTGCTGACAGATTCCTGCAAAGTGTATCTTTGTCTTTCTTTGTTGCTGGTTGTAATGACCTTCCAGGTCATTTTATACTGCTCCAAACATTTTTCTATTTAGAAATTTCCTACATCTACCTTAAATCATTAGTGAATTATTGGGTATGACTGTTCAGTTATCAGGAAGTTCATTTGGTTTTTAGAGTCAATTCCCTATTTTGAAGTCTTAGTCGGTATGGATTGGCTATAGGGTGTAAACTTCAATTTAATAACCTGTTATTCCAATTATGATAGTACCATCAGCTCTATAATGTTAATTTTAGGCTAGGGGGACCTTCTGTTAAGGTTTCAAGACTTTCGAACTCATTTTGGGCTATTAGTTAGAATTTAATAAAAATAGCCCATGGGTATGGGCCCATATTTCATCAAAACAATCTCAATTGGAAATTTTGATTCTTTCATTGAGTATGGAATGTTAAATTTGATAGGGTAACATAGTTCCTATGCATTCTTAGGATTCCCAATGAATCCCAAAGAGTCAATAAAAACTTAGAAATTTTCCAAGTTTCAGCTGGTGCATCCGCTTAAGTAGACTATTAGTCACTTAAGCTTAGGAAACTTTAGCATCCAATTGTTCACTTAAGCACCTAGGCCCCTCCTAGTCAAACCTTTTTAGCAAAGGCTTGTTCGCTTAAGTGGACATCACTTAAGAGACGTCCTGACTGCTTAAGTAGTGAGGGCCCAAGGTAGGGATCACATAACTGATTCATGGACTGCTTTAGCAGTGACAACTTAAGCAATCAAGTGACCACTTAAGAGGCACCTGGAAGGCATTAAGTTCCTCCTTTTCCCAAATTTATCCCATTTTGTCACAAGTCTTAAAAGCCAAAATCCTTAGAGTATGTGGGAAATAGAAGGACTAATTATTGCAAGATCATGGGGTGTTTTCTATCTTGAAATAATCTTTCCCTCGTCAAAATTCTTGTAAGTTTTCTATTAATTCGTTGTTTAATTCTTCAAATTACACCTAAATCCCTAGATCTTTGTTGGATTAATTTAGCATTGTTTGAGCTCAAAATTTAACTATTATTGAGGGTAAATATATCTTGAGCATAGAGGGACATGCTGGCTGTTTTAAAAGTGTGATTTTGCAACCAAGCCATACATAGGATTTTGACTTAATTTTGGACCCAAAGCATAAAATGCAATATGGGCATCGTTGTTCTTGTATTATTATGTATATTACTATTTTGATAGTATGTCATCACGAAGAAGTTTTTTAAAAAGGGAAACGCTAATTTAGCATACTTTATCGAGCCTTCATCGATTTCCAGGTAGGATAGGCTTGTGTTTCTCTTATATTGGGATTAAGTGTAGTATTGATATGATAATATGCTAGTTTTAGGTTAGTAATTAGGTCTTATAGGTGTATTTAGTGTGATTTAATTTATCTAGTCAATCAAGGAACCATGATTAGGCATAGTCATCTTAACTACTTGATTTTTAGGTACAATTGTTATCTTAGGATACAACAAGACTTGTTTAGCATCTAGTAATGGGGTTTGAAACTCTAGTCTAGTTTAGGTAGAAGTTTTATTAGAATAGATTTTTAGGGTTAAAAGTGGGTCCATCCGGTGTTCCTTAGGCCGAAATTACTATTAGTGCTTTGTAGACTCAATGGGCATGTTACATTGTCTTATTTACATTCAAAAGCACAAGGAGGTTTTGTTATGATGGTTTATTTTAGCATTGTGTATGTGAGAGATAGTGCAAGTTCAAGTCCAGAAATTTATGATATTAAGATTGATTCGATTATGGTATTATTGATGTTTGGTATTCATAATATTAGTTCCAGTTCAAGTACGACATATAAGATTCTAGCTTTGGTTTAAGTCTGGGATTATGAGGTTATTTATGACAGTTATGGAACCATTTTGAGTCTGATGTTTATGGTATGGGAAAATACACAACTATGATTTTGAGATATGGATAATTGGTACCCTTACTATTATTACTTCATATTGATTGCACCTTCCGAGCTTATGGGGGACCACATTGGGTTATTTACTTTATATGTATCTTCTGGGATTCTCTGGGCCCAACTATGTAGAGATAGCTATATTTTCTATAATATTGTTATTTAGGTTTTTACTTTCAGTATTTGGAGTGTTATTCCAGGTTTTCCCTTTTTCCTTCACCTAACTTATTTATCTCACATCATATTATAATTTAGCTCAGTCGGTTGATGATACCTATTGAGTACCCATAGATTTGGTACTCATACTACACTTATGTATCTTTTTGGTGTAGATCCAAGTACCATTTTCCATTGTTGATGTTGCAATTTTTTTGTTAGAGTTCATACATAAAGTGAGCTCTTGGAGCCAGAGTTGACCTTTTCTCTATCTCTTATTTTAGATAGTCTTTCTATTTTTTAGACTGTTGTATCTTTGACTTAATAGTACTTGTATTCTTTTGATTGGTGGATCTTGTACTGACTTTACTAGGTTGTGGGATAATATTACTCTTCTCTTATTTCTCTTTCTTTATGCTTTACTCTTATGTTATGGCATATAATTTCATTTACATGGATATTTTTGCCATTTATGTCATTTCCACCATCTAGCCCATTACTTATAGTTTTGGGTACTATTTTGGCTTACTTACATGTGGGTTGAGGTAGGTTCCATCATTACTCGTGAAGTCGGGTCATTGTAAATTAGTATCAGAGTTCACTAATATTTTTGGTACAAGATTAAGTGTCTAGTAGAGTCCCGCAGATCGGAAAAATGATGTTTGTTTCTTATCTTTTAGAGGCTATAGGACATTCTTATGAGATCTTAACTTCCTTCACTCATTTTATGCTAAGAGTCTATATTGGTTTCTAAGATTCTTTTGGTTTCCCTCTTTAACAAATGGCTAGGATATGTGCTACTTCTACACAAAATAAGGATTTTGAGTCCACGACTATGGATCCTACCAGAGTACATGGACAACCTAGAGTGTGAGGATAGTTAAGAGATGTACCCAGCTAGAGACCGGGATAACAAGCCTTTACTTAACCCCATTCCTATTCCCACACTATAGATTTCTCCACCACAGCCTGTGGTGGGATAGGGGACAATATAGGCTCTACTAAGGTTTGTTTCTTCATCACTGCTCAAGGATGCATTAGTTTAGATTTTGGGGCTGTTTGGTGGTTTACCAAATGATGGCACCTAATCTGTGAATTAAAGTGGTATTGAGGCAGAGGCTCAGCTTGTAGCTGTAGCTCATAAAGTTAAGATCCTCCAACATCGATACTTGCTCAGCCAGTAGTTGCCTAGCCTTCTATGTCTATTGAGGATCAGAAAATGTTAGGTAGATTCTTTTGATTAACTTAGCCTCAGTTTTCTGGGGCATCGGGAGAGGATGCTTATGAGTTCTTGGTGCTCGTAAGGATAGACTTAGTAATTTGGGCCAAATTGAAACTCGTGGGATTGACTATACTACCTTTTAGTTGGATGTAGTAGCTTGACATTAGTAGAGAGATTATATTGATTCTAGGATAGCTAGATCTCACCCATTGACATAGAGTCAGTTCTCTGAGGTTTTCTTAGAAAAGTATATGCCTCATAGTCTTAGAGACCATCTGAGAGACTATTTCTTGTGATTGGAGTAGGGTTCCATGACTATTCTGGAGTATGAGGCTCTATTTTATGATTTGGTCAGCCATGCTATATCTGTTTTGTTGATTGAGTATGAGTGGACTTGGTGTTTTGGTAGGATTGAGATTTCCTCTTTGCATGGCTACACAGAGTTTGGTTGCCATTGGTAGATCTTTCATTGTGGATTCTGATCATTTTTAGATTATGGAGGAGATGCACCGTGAGGCCCAAGAGGGCAGAGATAAAAGGTCATGGTATCAGGGTAGTTTTAATTAGAGTTAGAGTGGCTAATGGAATAGGCAATAGTTCTCAGGGTAGGTACCCTCCATGCCAGTCTTATCAGCATCATAGGTAATCTATCAGGCTCGTTCATGTCTCATTTAATATTACTGATGGATGTCAACCTACCTACATTGATCATTATTGTCAGGGTAGTGGTCAGCCTTTAAGAGGTTCATCTTATGGATTTTCTAGCTTAGGTGGCTATTCTGGGCCAGTCAGATCTTCTTACAGTACATCTCTTAGGGCATGTTATTATTGTAGGGCCTAAGGCCATTTCTCATGAGAGTATCCTAAGCGTGGGGAAGTTGTACCTACAATGTAGAGTGTTCCACCAAATAAGGTAGTGCTGCCTCCAGGTAGAGGTGGTATACAGGGTCACCGGGGTGGTCTCAATGGTACTCGTAGAGGTCCCTAGGTAGGTAGTATAGGATATTAGTCAGTCACCCAGTCAAGTGGAGAGCGAGGCCATTTATATGTTGTACCTGATGGACTGGAGGCAGATTCTTTGGATGTTGTTATTAAAGATACGATCTCAATGTGCCATCAGCTGGCTTATATTTTATTTGATCTGGGATCCACTTATTCTTATGTGTATGCTTATTATGCACCGCTATTAGAGTTATATTGGGATTCCTTATTTATGACGTTATGTGTATCTACTCCCATAAGTGATTCTTCAATAGTGGATTGAGTATAAATATCATGTATTTTTATTGTTCAAGAGTTTAATACTAAGGATGATCTTATTAAATTAGATATGGTGGATTTTGATATTCTAGGCATGGATTTGTTATCCCATATTATGTGGTCTTGGATTATTTTTCCAAGACCGTTACCTTAGTCATGCTAAACATATCCCTAGTTGTGTGGCAGGAATCTATTAGACGCTAGTCGAGAGGGATTATTTCATATGTTCGGGCTAGTAAACTTATATCAAGGGGTTGCGAGTCCTATCTCTCTTATATTTGTGCTATTAGTGTGGAGAGTGTTCATGACCTGAACCAGGGCCTAGCCATGACAGGTATATTAAGCCCACCATGGACCAGAGACCATCCCCTAAACTCAACCTCAAGAGCACAATAATAGTAATAACAATAATGAGGAAGCCAACTTAGAATAGAATATAAAGTTGAATAATAAGTCAAATATTTAAACGTCAACCAATACCTAAAAACCAACTTATATTTGTACACAATAGCCTCTAAAATAGAATACTAAATAGGTTGGAACATGTACCCAACCATGACCAAAATATTTGAAAAGTATTAAGTCAAAATAAAAGAGTATAGAAATGATAAGTCCTTCCGGAGGATAGAGGCTTACCACTTCACAACTACTCGATGAATCCACATAGCACTGCACAGGGGTAAAACATGTGTCGTTGAACCATACATTATGAAATAATGTAGCATTCGGGGATGGTTAGTAGGGTAAACGCTAGCATGTATCTCAGGGAAGGGATAAAATAATGTCATAATCAAATTAGTCCAAAACCATTCAAAAACCATATGTACAGGTTCATATATACATATATAAGATTTCACAATAGGGAACGAGTTTTATGCATGAGATTAAAATTATTATCCTTGACTGTGTAGCTTTAACCTTCCTAAGGGCATCCACGAGTCAGCTACCCCTATTGAAATGGTCCTAGTGTGTGTTAGCTGCACAAACCAGGAAAATCCAAGGAAGGGCCAAAGCAACTGAGGCTCCAACTATTCTAAAATATATATAATGTGAGAACTATGAACACGGTTGTAATGACCCCTAAGCCGGCAAACATGGTTTCCAATATCGGTCCCTCGAGGACCGTCACTTTCCACGATGAGCTACACAACACTCTTTTAGGCCAAATTAAAACCATTTTTCACATAATTCCTACCGTTAACACTGGAGTCATTCATTAAAGCATTAACCATATACCAATACACTTGCAAGCTAAATCACATATGCCAAATCAACTCACACAACCACAGTGACTCCCCAAGTTCCAATAAAATCAAATCCATGGCCACCATGTCCATTCAAATCTATTTAAATAACCATTTATCCATTAACACAGTGCATTGATTTAAATAAAAAACAAGTTAAATCATGCAATTTTCCTTAGTTTAAATCAAATTTATAAAGTGGGTTTAGATTCATGAAATTCCAAGACAAAAATTCACCCAATTTGGGGAAACCCATGTTTACCTCATTCCAATCATTAAATTAAAGTACCAATTCAGTCCGAAAAACACATATTTAAGGCATGAATAATCAATTTAAAACATGGGACATGTAATTAAAGCAATAACAACCAAAACCCCTCATCCCAATTTCAAACCCACAATTTAAATCACATGAAAATCTATTAAATAAATTCCACAATGTAATATTAAGGTTTGGGGGAGAGAAACATGCCTTAAACACAAAAGAATTCTAAGTCAATCTGAAGCTTAGAGTCCGGATGATGAATTCTCTATGAAACCCTTTAGTTTTATTGGGTTTTGAGTTTGATAGTGAAAAATAGTAATTTGATCTTTAAAAACTGAATAAAATAAGCTTATTTTATGTTTAAAGGTCGTAAAAGAGTGAAAATATCCAAAATCCCCTCACCCCAAGTGAATAAAAATAAAATTGCATGAAAATTATGTCGTGGTGTGGCACGCCAATATCGCGGAGGTTATCTGCCATGCCACTCTAGTATCTTGGAGGCTACCTCTGTGATATGGAGAAAATATGGAGACTCACTGCCCCGATGTTCAAAAATTTCCCCAGACCCTTTACGAAAATTTTGAAACCTTCCCCGAACACCCTTTTAACATCCCTAAGCATAATTCAAGTGATAATATTTCAAACATGGAAAGGTCAAATAATAAAATAATGGAAATTTTAAGGGTCTTACATTATCCCCCCTTAGGATCATTTGTCCCCGAATGATGAGTTAGGGAACTTTTAGCATGAGAATAGCAAGAATGCACCATAATGAAATGAGAAACTTGAAAAATGAAAAGAGGAAAACAAAACTCATACCTTAAGATATTTTATCCAACCAGGGAACAAGAATTGATATTTAGCCTTCACACTTTCCTCAGCTTCCCATGTAGCCTCTTCTGCCTTTTGGTTTCTCTAAAGGACATTTACCGAAGCTATATACATGGTCCTCAAAATACAAACCTACTTATCCATTATCTCAATTAGGACTTCCTCATAAGATAAAGAATCTATAAAACTAACATCCTCAATAGGAATTATCAAGTAAGGATCACCCAGACACTTTTCAGCATAGACACATAAAACACAGGATGAATAGAACCCAAACTCGCAGGAAAGTCCAACTCATAAGCAACATTCCTAATTTTTATCCAGACCTGATTTGGACCAATGTAAATAATAGGTATCATATGCCTCATATTGATAACTTATTTGACTAGCATTATGGAGCATTGGTGTTCTCTAAGTTTGAGTTTAGATCAGGTTACTATTAGTTGAGGATTCGGGCTGAGGATATCCCAAAGAAAAATTTTAGGACTCGCTATGGAAATTATGAGTTCTTGGTGATGTCTTTTGGGTTGACCAATACCCTTGTGTATTTGAGGAGTAGGGAGGACCATGTGCAATATTTGAGGATTGTGTTTCAAACTTTGAGAGATCATAGGTTTTTTGCTAAATTCTCAAAGTGTGAGATCTGGCTTGAGTTGGTATCATACCTAGGACATGTAGTTTCTAAGTATGAGATTATGATAGACCTAGTGAATATTGAATCTATTTGTGATTGGACCAGGATGATATCTCCATCTGAGGTTCATCTCTTTATTATTTTGTCTAGTTACTAATGATGGTTCATTATGGGTTTTGATACCACTGCAGCACTGATGACTAGATTAACCCAAAAAATATTTTTTTAGTTGTTCGAGGAGTGCGAGTTAAGCTTTTAGAAGCTCAAGGGTTTTATCACTTCAGCTTCTATATTGTCTCTTCCTATTGAAGGTGAGGGATTTACTATATAATGATGCTTTTGATGTTAGTTTGGGTTGTGCGTTGATGTAGCAGAATTGAGTTATTCTTATGCATCAAGGCAACTGAAGGTACAAAAGCGCAACTTCCCCACTCATGATTTAGAGTTAACGATGGCAGTTTTTGCTCCTAAGATTTAGAGGAATTATTTGTATGGAATGCATTGTGATATCTACATGGATGATCATAGTCTTCAACATCTTATAACTCAAAGAACTTAATTCTAGATAGCACAGATAGAAGTAGTTATTGAAGGATTATGATATCTCTATTCTATACTATCCAGGCAGGTTGAATATTGTAGTGGATGCCTTGAGCTAGAAGGTAGTGAGTACGAATTTTTTGGCTTATATTTTGTTTCTGAGAGGCCATTAGCGTGGAACGTCCAGTCCTTAGCCAACCTGATGGTGCGACTTTATAACTAAGACTCCAGGAGAATTCTTGCTACTATTGAGGTGAGGTCTACCTTATTTGAGTAGATTCAGAGTCACCAGTTCGAGGATATGGGACTTTGTATTATTTATGATCAGGTGTTAAGTGGTGAACCTAGAAGGGCTACCATGGATTTAAAGGGTATCCTGTGATTTGATGGTAGCATATGTGTTTTGTAGGTTGGTGACTTGATTCAGTCGATATTGTGGGAGGCTCATAGCTCTAGATACTCTAGTCACCTTGGGACAGCTACAATGTATAGAGATTTGACGCAACACTATTAGTGGAGTAGAATGAAAAGAGATATGGTAGACTTTGTAGCTCATTCCTATGTTATCAACAGGTAAAGGCCGAGCATCATAAGCATGGCGGCTTAATTCAGAGATTTTCCATTCTTAAGTAGAAGTGGGAGTAGATCACCATGGATTTTGTTATTAGTTTTCCTTGCACTCCCATGGATCCGATGGTATATGGGTCATCGTAGATCCATTGATGAAATTGGCTCATTTTCTTCCTATTCAGATGTCCTTCAGCATCGAGAGGTTAACCCATATCTATATTCATGAGATAGTTCTCTTGCATGGAGTACCTATATCAATTATTTTAAACCAAGGCTTGATATTCACTTCTATCTTTTGAAGAGTTTTTTAGGAAGAGTTGGGTACTCAAGTGGATCTTAGCACAACTTTTCACCCTTAGATTAATGGTCAGTTAGAGCTGACTATTCAGGTTCTTGAGGATGTGCTTCAATCTTGAGTTATAGATTTTGGAGGCTAGTGGGAGCATCATTTGGCATTGGCAAAGTTTGAATATAATAATATATACCATTCAAGTATTGAAATAGAACCATTTGATGCACTATATGATAGACACTATCAATCTTTGATTGGATGGTTTGAGAACTCTGAGGTTTGGCCCCATGGTACCGACTAACTTTAGAAGATGTTGGATAGAGTCGGGGTGATTCAGGATAGGCTGAGGGCATCTCAGATTAGGCAGGAGGCTTATGTAGATCATAGACTTTATGCCTTAAGGTTCAATGTTGGAGACCGGGTATCCCTTTGAGTATAGACCACGAAGGGTATGATGTGGTTTGGGAGAAAAGTAAAGCTCATCCCCAGATATATTGGACCTTTTGAGATTTTTAAAATAGCGGGAGATGTGTCTTATGAGTTATCCTTACACCAGACTTTACCATTGTTCATCCAATTTTCCATGTTTCTATTTTGCAGGACTATATTCTCGATGAGCCATATGTGATTCCATGAGACATGATTCAGTTGGATGAGAAATTAGCCTTTACGGAGTACCCAATGTTCATATTAGCCAAGGAGGTCAGGTGGTTACACTCTATGTAGATTCTTGTGGTTAAGGTTCAGTAGAGACACCAACCGGTAGAGGAGGATACTTGGGATATCGAGAGTGAGATGCAATCCTAGTAACTTTACTTATTCGAGCCTTCAGGTACATCCTAACCCTTTACTTTTACGGACCAAACTTTTTTTAGTGATGGATATTATAATGACCCTCCGGATCATTTTCTGTTTTCTACATATTTTTACCATTTAAAGATTTCCTATAGCTACACCAAGTCATTTGTAACTTGTTGGATCTGACAGTTCAATTACCGAACATGTTATTAATTTTTAGAGCCAATTTCTTATTTTAAAGTCTTCTCTAGTAAGGATTGGCTATCGGGCATAAACTTCTTTTAAAAGACCTTATATTCCAATTCTGACAATTTGATCAGCTCCAAAATGTTGATTTTAGGCAAGGGGCGCCTTTGATTTGAATCTCGAACCTTTCAAACTCATTTTGTGCTATTAGCTGGAATTTGAGAAAAATGTCTCATGGGTGTAGGGCCTATATTTCATCGAAATGACCTCCAATGGAAATTATTATGGCGCTATTAAGTCAAAAGGTCGAACATAATAAGGTATCATAGTTCATTTGCATTCTTGGGATTTTGAATAAATTTTAATGGGTTGGTAAAACTTTAGAATTTTTCTAAGTTTCTGTTGGTACCCGCTTAAGCGGACCTTTGGTCGCTTAAGTAGAGGCTACTTTAGCAGCTAGGGCTAGCCCAGCCGGATCGTTTTAGCTAAGGATCATTCGCTTAAGCGGACGTTTCTTAAGAGATGTCTTGTCCGCTTAAGCAGACACCGACCTAAGGCAGGGATCACACAAGTGATCTATGGACCGCTTTAGTGGGGATCTCATAAGTGAACTATGGAACGCTATAGTGGTGACCGCTTAAAAGGCACCTATAAGGTATTAAATTCTACTTTTGTCCTATTTTCTCTCATTTTATCATAGTTATCTAGACCCAAAAGCCCTAGAGAGTATGGGAATCGAGAGAGTAATTCTTAGGAGATCGTGGAGTGTTTGCTAGCTTGGAATAAATTTTTCCTTGTCAAAATCCTTGTAAGTTTCTGATTAATTCATGGTTTAATTCTTTAATTTAGACCCAAACCCCTAGATCCTAGTTGGGTTGATTTTAACATTGTTTGAGCTTGGTATTTAACCATTCCAGAGGATAAATGTTCCTTAAGAAAAAAGGGATGTATTAGAGATTTTGAATATGCAATTCCAAAAGTAGTCCCCACATGGGATTTTGACTTGATTTTGAACTCAAAGCATAAAAATGCAATATGGGTACTGTTGTTCTCGTATTAATACGTAGATTACCATTTTTATAGCATGGCATTATGTGAAATCTTCTCAGAAAGGGAAATTGCCAATTTAGCGGACTTTTTTGGGCTTTCTTCATCGTCCAGGTAAGCTAGGCTCATATTTCTCTTAGATTGGGGTTAACTGTAGTATCGATATGATAATATGGTAGTTTTGGGTTGGCAATTAGATCTTGGAGGCGTATCTGGTATGATTTGAATTATCTAGCCGATTAAGGGCCCGGATTAGGAAGTCAACTTAACAACTTAATCTTAAGTAGAATTGTTGTCTTAGATGCAACAAGACTTATTTAGCATCTAGTAGTGGGGTTTATACTCTAGTTTTTTTTTTTTGGTAAAAGTTGCCATGGAATAGTTTTTTGAGGTTAGAAGTAGGTCTCTCTGGTCCACCTAAGGTTGAATTACTATTATTTCCTTGTAGACTCAATAGTCATGTTACATTGTCTTATTTTCATGTGTGAGCTCGAGGAGAATTTGATATGGTAGTTTATTCTAGAATTATGTGTGGGAGATGATAGTTCTGGTTCAAGTACAGCGATTTATGATATTAAGACCGCTTTGGTTTTAACATTATTGATGATATTACTTCTTCTTCAAGTCCAATATTCAGGATATTAGTTTCGGTTTATTTCCAATATATGATATACTAGTTTCGATTCAAGTCTGGCATTAAGAGGTTATTTATGATGGTTATGGAACCGGATTGAGTTTGGTGTTATAGGTATGGAAGGATCCACAATTACGATTTTCAGATATGGATAGTTATTACCTTTGTTGTTATTACTTCATCTTGCTTGCATCTTCCGAGCTTATGGGGGCCCACATTGGGTTATTTACTTTATGTATATCTTCTGGGATTATAGGGAGCCATTTATGTAGAGATAACTATGTTTTCTTTAATATTATTATTTCAGTTGCTTACTTTTAGTGTTTGGAGAGTTATTATAGGTTTTTCCTTTTTACCTGACTTAGCTTATTTATCTTGAATTTTATTGTATTTATATTATGATTTAGCTCAGATGGTCAATGATGCCTACTGAGTACCCGTGACTTTGGTACTCATACTATACTTTTGTACCTTTTTTGTGTAAATCTGAGTACTAACTACCGCTATTGATGTTGTGATTGTGTTGGTTAGAGTTTTGAGATAGAGTGATCTCTCAAATCTGGAGTTGACCTTTTCTCCATCTTCTGTTTTCGGATGGTCTTTCTATTTTTGAGACTGTTGTATCTTTGACTTAATAGTATTGTACCAACTATAATAGGTCGTGGGATAATATTCTCTTATTTCTCTTGATTTACGCTTTATTCTTATATTATTGCATGCAATTTAATTTACTTGCTTATTTCTAGCTTGTATTCCATTTTTCACCATCTAGCCCATTACTCATAGTTTTGGGCTATGGTTTGGCTCACCTACTATTGGGATAAAGTAGGTGTTATCATGACTCGTGATGTCGGGTCATGACACTGGCACTATGCGTTGTTCTTGCTCCTTACTATCCTTTTTATGAATCTTCTTTGCAAGAATATCATGTTGTTCTACCACTTCACCAGTATGGACTTTCTCAAAGATGCATAAACTGTTGTCACTCTTGATTGCCGCTATCTTCTGGGAACATATTTAATTCAGCAATATTTTTAACACTAGAAACCTTCTCACATTGATCTCCACTTTTTCCCAAGGTATTAGTATCCTTCACTATCTACGTATTATGCTCTTTCCTGTTAGCTAATTCTTTGTCCTTCTGAGTTGCAGGTGTCTCCGGTAAACATGATGCATGAATCTCATTAGCCGAATTGTGGAAAGAATTTGAAATCTACTCTTTTGTAGATTGTTTCTTTCTTCATTCCTCCTGTTTATCCTGTGTTTCTCCTTTATTTGGTGATGTTATATTGGTTGTTTTGATTACTGATTGCTGTTTTTTGTCATCGTCCGTTAAAGCTTCAAATGGGTTACTATTGCAAATGCCTTTGTTAGGTTTAACGGCCTTTTCACTGAAATAACCCTTGTTAATGAACCTTCTTCTGATGTCACTCCACTTTAAAATTGTTCTCCTTCCTTCTTGACCCTTTGTTTTCCTAGTTTCCACTTCCTCGTCATGAGAACTATTCTCCTTATGAACTATTGTTGGTTTCAACTCCGAATGTAGCACCCTACACTATTGCTCCATGTCCTTGTAATTTACATTTTTTACAATACTTAGCCAGAAAAGTATATTTTATCTTTCTTTTTCTATCATTGACTTCTAGTAGTATCATTGATCATTTTTATTTTCACACATTTAGGAAGTTCCTCTAATAGGTCAACTTGCACCTTCACCCTAGCACGGTTAGGTCAAGTGGCCAAGTCCAACTGAATTAGTTGTCCAACAGCTGTAGCTAGAGAGAACAATGATTCTTTCACCAAAAATGCTGGCTTGAGATCCGGGTAATAAATCCATTCCATGGCCTGAGTAGTTTCATATTTCATCTTGAACTTTGCGTCATAGATTAGTGGTCTCATTTGATACGAGTACCTAATATCATGAGAATATGGCGATTTATCAAGAAACCAATTTTACAGTCTTCTTTTATATTGAATTGTTTGGGCAGTTGGATTCGAAGGTCGTCCAATTCCGACCTTCTAGAAGAGAAATTACCAATTATTGTGAACTATAGTTCTTCAATTACATTCATTCTATCCACCTCTTCCTCAGTCAACACCACTCGAGGAATAACATTAACAAAATTAAGCTTCTCAATTGTAATGTGTTGCACACAACATTTGTCATTAGCAGTAGAAGCATTAACAATTTTAGGCTTTAACAAATTTGCAAATTTTTCATGTTGAATTAATGTAATTGTCTCCAACGATGAGTCTCTAGGCAAAGTAGTAGGCCAGTTTTTGTGATTTAAGGTAATATAGGAAAGTTTTCATTTGAGTTAATTAGGGTAGATTGGCCAGCTATACGATTAGGCTGACTAGTGGCCTAAATGACCATCTCTGATGAAAGGTAAGGTTCAGTCGACAATAGCGGCTATGGTAAGCATATAGGGTAAGCAAGTAAAATCCATCATCACCATCACGTTATAGACGACAATTATAAGAAGGATATTTTGATGAATCATGTGGCGATAATAACTTTGTTTCAAGAGTCACTACTAGAAATAAGGTTTTTTTCCACTACATTCATTGGGAAATTTGTATTATGAAATATGATTTTCTCACTCATTTTTTATTGAAGTATCTCACTTGATCATTGAAACACTGGGAAGCTTTCTAATTTTACTTGACTATATTTTCTTTTTCCACTGATTCAATCAAAATATCAGTAGGAATAGTCTCTGAACTATCTTCAGTGGAAAATTTCAATGGAAAATAGTTGGAGTATTTTTAGTTGGGAAAATTTCAATGCAGTAGTGAGTTAGTAAAGCATTTAACCAATTACCATATAATCATCCCCAAGACATGAATATCGATAAAACTAACATAAATAAACTCAAAATAAAAATATTTAGAGAAGTTAAGAAATATCCACGCAAAAATAAAAATAGATCCATTCTACTTATAATAGATCTATTTTACCACACAAGTTATCCGCACCCCCCTACAATTTGGTATCAAAGCCTATGCTGTTTAAAGTTACAGAAGTAGTATATATTTGGATTTATTTGATTAACTTATTAATTATGACTGACTTATTTGATAAAACTAAATTTAGATATTCCCCAAAATATTATTTAGATGAATAAAGTACAAAAATTACCAAAAGATAAAGAATTAAAGCAAATAATATCTAAAAAACGTAAAGAATTAAAAATAAGGATAGAAAGACTACAATATAACATAATTATCGGAGTTAGTAAAAACTCAATAAATGCACAAAAAGAAGAAATATCAAATTTAGAATCGACAATAGATAGTCTAGAATATACATACCAACATGATCTATTAACAATTAAATAAAAAAATGAACAAAGAAGAATTTATAATAGATGAAAAAATATATAAAAACCATGAAGGATTAAAAATAAAAATAATATTTTCTAATCTAGGAAGAAGGTATAAGAAAATAGGTGAACATTTATATTTAATGTTAGAAAAAGAAGAATTAAAATTAGAAGATAAATTGACAGCTATGGTAAGAATAGAAAAAGAAAATGAAGAAATAGAAAGAAAAAAGGAAATAGAAAAAATAAAACAACAAACTACAGAAGAAATACGAAAAATAGAAGAAACTAAAATAGTAGGATTGCTGAATTAGAAAAAGAACTACAAATGCTAAAAGATTTGTATGAAAAAGGACAAAAAGAAAAAGAAGAAAAAGATATAGAACAAAAATTATTAAATGAGATAAATAAATTTAAAGAAAAATTAGAAATAAATACAATAGATGTTGAAGAAACAGATAATTATGATTCGGAAGATAGTGAAACATATACAGAAATTTTAGCAAATTCAAAATATTTAGAAATCAATGAAAAATAAAAAGTAATTAATGAAGAAAACTTAGAAAATAGAAACACAGAAATAAATACTCTTGATAAAAAAGAAGATGAAAATACAATACCTAGAATATCATAAATAAGAAAACCTACATATTATAAGAATAAATTTAAAAGATATAATCTAAAAGATGAATATGATAAATGGACACCAAAACAAATAGTTAATAAAAATTATAACTTTTTAGACTTAGATTGTGTAACAGATACAGAAAAAACAATACAATTATGGATAGGATATATGACAAAACAATTATTAGATAATAATATAAACGTAACAGATGCACCTGAATATATAGAAAGAACACTAATAGGAACAGTGAAATTATGGTTTTCAAATTTAACTGAATAGCAAGAAGGTATTAAGAACTGATAAACCTACAGAAGGAACATCATCAACAACTACAACTAAATTAACACCTATAGAATTATTAAAAAAAAATATGAAATAGCTATAAAAGACGAATTTAGCAGCATGATAACAACAAAAGAAGAACAAAATGAAGAGAAAGATACAAATAGGAATTTAATTTTAAAATTAGCAATATGTAATATGTGTTACATAGATGAGTATACTCGCACATTTAAAGAATATTATTATAAAGGAACATATAATACAGAAGAAAGTAAAGAAATAAGAAAATTATATCTTAATAAATTACCTGAACCATTTAGTTCAAAAATAATAAAAAGTTGGGATGAAGCAAAAATAGTAGATACTTTAGGAGCAGGAATAAAAATTTTACAACAATGGTATTGAAACCTATGCGAAAAATATAGAGATGAAATAAAAATGGAAAAAACATTAATAAGAAATTTAGCATGTTGCAAAGATAAAATAGCACCTCAATTTGGATGCGAAAAAAGATATTATAAGAAAAGAAAAAGACATAAGAAATATAAGAAATACAAAAAATCAAAATATAAATATAAGAAACCAAGAAAAAGATATTATGTAAAAAATTATAAACATAAAAGACCATATAGGAAAAATAAAACTATAAAAGAATGTACTTGTTATAATTGTGGAAAATTAGGACATTTAGCTAGAGATTGTAAATTACCTAAAAACCCAAAAAATAAAAAAATATCAAAAATAAAAATAAAAAATATAGAATATATGCAGATAGATTATATAGATTACGAATTAGAAAGTGAAGACAGTATATATGAAATTTCAGAGAATGAAACAGATAATGAAATAGATCGTGAATTAGATGAATTACATGACTGAAGAAGATATAAAAGTAATAACAAAGGAAGAATATTTAAGTGAAGAAGGAACAGATCAAAAAATAATATTTGATAGTCACATATTTGATGAAATAAAAGGAAAAAAATTAGATTTAAGTGTAGAAAAAATATTTAAAATACCAACAATAAAAAATGTATTTAGTAAAAGAAAAGAAGAATACTACGTAGTAAGCCAAAAAGAACATGTAATAGACTGCAGCTATGCAAAAGGTAAAGTTAGTATACCACTAGTAAAAAAAAGGATAATTAATAAAGAAATAACCGATATAAAAATTAGAGACCCAATAAAATATGTACACCTAGGAGGTACAGAGATATTAATAAAAATATGTTTCAGAGAAGGAATAGATACACCAGTAGAATTATACCTAGCAATGATAGAATTATAAAACCGATAGAAAAAAGTATAATAACTGCCATAAAAAAAATTAAAAATCATAATTATCTTCTAGATATTATTTTCAAAATTCACTTTAATTCACATCATAATTATTAAAAAATCAACGACCCATTTGGCTATAAATAGTAACCACTATATTATGGAGTATATTTTTTACTTTATGTTGTAATACTTATTTGGCCATAAATAAATCAAGGAAAAGGGTCAAATTTTACCCGTCTACTTTGAAAAATTAGCTAATATATCCTTTGGCATAATTTGGCGTCAACCTCTACTTCTGTAAATTGACTAAAATATACCTTTCCTCATGCTTTGGGGTCAAATTTATCCTCGATGTCATACCTTGGGGCAAAATTTAACCATGTTGTTGAGAAACTTTTCACATGTACTCTTCTTTTAACAGAAAAGCTCAAAATAACATTAAATGACTCATTTTTTAAAAATAAAATACACCCTAATCTAACCCGCCCGATTCGACCTACAAATAATACAGAAATAATATACCCCATTTTTCTAAAAACAAAACACATCCTAACTCTTCTGATCCGACCCACAAAAAATACATAAATAAATATACCCCTCCCTCAGTTTTGTTGGTTGAATTTTTTCAATGAACAAATATACCTCTTTCAACATGCAGTCCTAGTAGGTTGTTTACAAATTAAAAAAAAAAAAGTAAAATGGAATGGGATAACGCAGAGCATGAAACTACAGAAAATTTCTATTGCAAACTCTGCACTTGTTCCTGTTTTATATTCAACTTTTAAAATTTGGTATGCGATTCTATATGCACCTAGACTCTAGAATCAGTAGATTAGTTTAGCCTCTTGCGTATAACATCAAGGGTAAATTTAGCCTCAAAGTATGATGAAGGATATATTTAGTCAATTTTTTAAAGTAGACCGCTAAATTTCATTCCAAAGTATGATAATAAGGGTAAATTTGACCTAAAGTATGATGATTGGTGTATTTAGTGAATTTTTCAAAATAGAAGGGTAAATTTGACCCTTTTCCCATAAATCAAAGTTGTATTTGGGAATTTGGAAAATACCTCAAGAGGTGTTTTCACTATTTTTTATTTCACTTTTTTTCACTTTTTAATTAATTTTTTTAAAACATCTAATTTTTTATTTTCAGAAAATAACCTTATTTTCATAAGATTATAATTTTTAAAATTCTATTCATTTTTGATATTTTTTTTTAAAATACATATGAATTTTAAATATTAACTCCAAAATAATATGGCCAAACACGAACTCCAGTTCTATTTTCAACTCAAAAGTTTAAAATAAAGTAAATATGTTTTTTATGTTCATGGCCAAAACAGCTACTAAATAGTGTTATAATTTTTTTTAAGAGAAGACTTAAGAAGTACTCCTATTAGAATATCAAATTCAAGAATTTATCATTTACCTTAATTAGTTACTTCAAATATGTTGTAGATACTAACTCGGGGCTTTGAGTTGTAGGTGACAAAAGAGTTCGAAAATGAGGTGTAGGTGACACAGGTCTTAATAATTGAGTGAAGTTGACAATTACTCTATTATGTATTAAGAAAGTTGGGTAAGTTTGAAAATAGCCAACAAGTTTTAAATTTATACTTTGATCCAAATATTTACCTAATATAATGGAAAACGGGGAAAAAAGGTGTGTTTTTCTCTCTTCTCATCCATTGTTGTTTTCTCTCTCTTAGAGATTTTTATTGTTCATTGTTGTTACTACTTTATTCTTCATCTTCTACTTCATTATCATTATCTTCTACTTCATTATCATCATTATCTTCTTCTTGTTGACCATTGACGTTGTTGTTGTTATCGCTACTGTTGCTATTTGACCAATTTCTTAAGTCAAATTTTATTTCGTAAATCACTTTCCACTTTAGCATTACTTCATAAGAGACTTTGGTTAGTTAAATTATGATTTTTAGTTGAATTTGTCATCTGGGTACCTGTTATTATGTTGTTTTTTCAACAATAGATAGCACGCAAACATGAATGTAACATAAGAGTAATCTGTTTAAACAGATCAATCATATGTTACAGATAAGATATTTGTTTCAATGAAAGAGTCATCTGTTGAAAAAGATTAGTTATCTGGTGTAATATGATAAATATCTGTAACATCTTGATTTTTCTGAACCGAAATGCTACATGGTGCTCATGACCCCGAAGGACCACAAGCTAACCCATGACTGATATCTGTACCAGTATACTGCATAATATATCATAAAATATGGAAACATGAACATGAAAGGCCATAACGTTTGAACTGAATAAATATCTGATAACAAAATGTCTGAAAAAGGTATAATAATACCAAAACAAGTCATAAATACTGAAAATAATGAGATCTAAATATCTAATCTGACATCTAGTCTGAAAGCCTCTAACTGAACTGAATAAGGAGTTGAAGGAACATGTCTCCAACTAACTCCATCTAGCAACTTAATAGCAAATATAGAAATAATCATATTGTCCTCGAATGAGAAGGACTCACTGTAAACTCTGAACACTGGAATGCTACTACTGATCTAGAGCTCGTGTCTCTAAACCTATGGTGTAACATAAGAGAAAGCACTATAGTGCAAATGGGCCAGTACGTCTGAATGTACTGAGTATACGAGTGAAGTAGGCTAAATGCAAAGGGTTATATGCATGAACAATGCTAACTAATATGAATGTGAGAATACATATATACATAAACAACTATAACTGAACTTGTGATGATACTAACTACTGAGTCTGAATGCCGACGACATGACTTTATTGTTACTGAGGTACTGAATAGATTATTGACTATTTCTGACAGTTCAAATTATGAAGAACTGGTTTGAATGACTGTGTCTAACAATCCTAAAATTGAATATTGGTAACGTGAGCTATGACAACTGATATAGCTGATATAACTGTAATGATCGAACTAATCGATATAACTAATATTGAGCAATTATATATGACAATCTAAGTTCTGATGGAACTATCTGAGTTTCATTCTACTTGGAGTAACTAAATCTGAGATCAGTCCTATCTAGTGGGTGATCATGAGTATACTGATAATAAGGATGATTTGACTTAGTCTGAGATCATTCCTATCTAGCAGGTGTTCTTTAAATCTAATGATCCTGATACTGATTAATCATAGTTGAGATCAGACCTAGCTAATGGGTGATCTTGAAGTCTATTTACAACGATAAGCATTGACTGTATTTAACAGTACTAAATTTGTACTACTAAGCTAGTTGACTGTGTTTGAAAGCCTTGATTCTGTAACTGAAATTGTGGGATGTGTTTATCTAACGGACATGCCCCAAGCTAAGCTGACTGGGGTCCAATCTCTGCCCTGGCTGGAAGGGTGTCAGTACCGCACCACCAGTAAAGACATCTGCTGTGGAGTCAGTCCTAATCTAGTGGGTGACTCTTGGGATTAGTCCTATACATATAAATGTGCTAATGGGTGACCCCTGAGTATGTCATTCCTATCTAACGGGTGACATCTCATACCTACGCTGGCAACGTAGTTCTGGAACTTAGGGATTTCTTCTAGGGATCTCAGTCCTATTCTAGCGGGTGAGCCCCCATCCCTAGGTTCGCTCGGTGCTGAATCCTACTCCCATCTGAAAGATACTGAACTGAATAACTGGGCTAAAATAAATAACTTAACTGAACTAATTTGCTGAACTGATACTGATTAACTGAACTGATACTAGTGGTATTGTTTAGCGGAGCTAAAACTGAGTTTACTGGATTCTGATGACGGATGGAATATAATGTGTTCTGAGGACTGATTAAGAGTACTAAAGTTAATGAGATTTACTGTGATTACTGAGGTTATTGAGCATTGAGATTACTGAGAATATTAAACTACTGAGATTACTGAGTTTTCCTGAGTTACAAGACTGACTGGTTGATGGAAGTACCCCCAGGACTCGATGGAAGGAAACTGACACACATGACTGACTTGATCATAAGAGTAGAGACCATAATCCACAATATCATAAATAAGGGATTTCATACTAAGCATGGTTCTCAATAATCTATTTCATAGAAGGGAATTCCATACATCATGTATATACTTGCATAGCTTTCAATATCATGCTCATTACATATTACAACCACAATCCATAATATCATAACTTGGGGAATTTCATGAAGTATATGGGTATTCTACATCTTGTACATGAGTGGGTTTTGCAAATAAGCATAGCATAATTCCATAAGACTAGTTCATGGGTAATCCAATAGTGTTCATGAGATACATTATCAATATGGATGACATTGAATCATAGAGTCCTATCATGAATCCTTCACTAAGTCACAATTTAGCTATAATGCATGATTTCTAGTCTCTTAGGTATTTTATCAAACACCTTACATGCACAACTTAGGCATAGGTGTAAATCATACAATTACTCATCATAAATAATCAAGCTTACATGTTTTCAACTCATATGATGTCATAGATTCATAATAACACATAAAGATTCTATCTTGGCATCATTCAACACATAAACATGATCAACAATCCATTTATAACATGTAAACCATAATATATAGTTTTAGAGAAAAAAAAAGGTTCTTGAACTTCCTGGACGAAAGGAGTCCATGAATGAACACACGCATACCTTAGAAATGAAACCTTGATGATTTGCTGGAGAGTTCTTGGATTGGGAAACTTAATTCTTGATTATCTTGGAAAAAGGCTTGAATCTTGCTTTTGAGAGACGAGTTTGATGGAAACCCTAATCTTGTGGTTGAGAGTGAAGAGAGGGTTTCTGAGATGCTTAATTGAAAAAAATGGGAAAAATTGTGCCTCTTTAGGGTTATAAGTCGTGGAAGGTGAAGGAAATGATCAAAATACCCTTGCAAAAATGCCCTTGAATTGCTAGAAAAATATACTTGACGCGATCCGTGACAGGCCGTCAGGTTCATGATAGGCCGTCACGAATGGTCGTCACAAAAGGGGTCCAAATTCTTGATTTTCTACCCAGGGCTGACGACGTCATCAGAAATGTCGTCAGAATATGACGAAGTCGCCAAAAAGATCGTCAGTAACGTGATAGCCCATCAGAAACATCGTCACCATTTTCCATCTTGATATGCTGGAATAAAATGGGGATAACTCTTTGCTTCAATATTTGATTTAGGCAAAATTGGTATTGTTGGAAAGCTAATTCAAAGGGATTTCATTTGATATATAGTAAACCACCCAGTTCATTATATACAATGATTTATGGTCGATTGAAGTTGACCCAAGTTTTGACGCTCACTAAAACTTGAACGATAGGAAAGCTTTCAACTTGTACTTGAGTTGGGGGACCTCTATGATCTAAATTCATGCTTAAATAGATTCCCACACTACATAATTGATTAAAACACTAAATTTAAATAGGATTTAAGGCTTTTGAAACATCCACGCATAGGAATGATAGATTTTCATTCTAGTCCAAAATATGGGGTGTTACAATATCTCCCCCTTGGGAACATTCGTCCTCAAATGATACTGGCTGAGATGACAGAAAAGACAACTTACACGAATATATAGCATGATTGACTGATCATGATTTCATGGCTGACATGACTGAAAACTGAGCATATCATACTGTACATGCATATCTGATGCATGGGTTGCTGATTTATGAATGTAGGACTGAGTGTTCCGATAAATTGAGTTTCTCAAACTGAGATTGCATATCTGATGTTTATCTGATAAGTTGAATCCATTCATATCTGAAGCATGATTATATAACTGACATGATATGTAAATACATGACTGAAAGTACTGATAAGCTGACCACGCATATCTGATGCGTGAATGCATGACTGAACTGACTCATGAACATGCGACTGAACATGCAATAGTAAAGGCACTAGATTAAACTGAAACATGAGAACATGACTGATTATGCTATGTGACATATGGGTTGAACATCATGAACTAAACTGAACCTCTAAATACTTGACTTACAACTAAGGTCTAACTTGAAGGTCAATTGATGAGTACCCTCTATTCTGGACTGAATTCATTATGCAAGGAGAAACTGAAGGATCTAAGGCATGAGAGCATTAAGAGAAAGTGGGGTATCTCCCCCTTGGGACACTATGTCCCTCTAAGAATGCTTACCTTATGGAGATACTAAATGATACACAGGGCATCTATGAACTAGATTATAACTAAACTTTGGAAGTCTGAAACTAATGCATGAGATGGATTGAACTTGCAAATACTAGGAGGTTCTACCCTGAAATAGTTACATTCTCTGAGGTTTTGGGGGGCATGAATAGATGCAAGGATAAGAAAATAAGTTATACAAATATGACTGCTTACTGGCATAACAGGAATACTGAAAGAAGGGAAATTGTTCCTAAAACATCTTATAGCCTCCTGCACATAAGTGTGGTGCACAACACACGTATGTACAAGACTCTACTAGATGCAGCTTTTACACTTCCTAGGACTCTATTGAACCTTAGGCTTTGATACCAAGTTTGTAACACCCCAATTTTTCTGAACCAGAATGCTACACGGTGCTCATGACCCCGAAGGACCATAAGTTAATCCATGACTGATATCTGTACCTGTATACTGCATAATATATCATAAATACGGAAACATGAACATGAAAGGCCATAAGGTTTGAACTGAATAAACGTCTGATAACAAAATGTCTGAAAAAAGTATAACAATACCAAAATAAGTCATAAATACTGAAAATAATGAGATCTGAATATCTAATCTGACATCTAGTTTGAAAGCCTCTAACTGAACTGAATAAGGAGTTGAAGGAACATGTCTCCAATTAACTCCATCTAGCAACTGAATAGTAAATATAGCAATAATTATATTATCCTCGAATGAGAAGGACTCACTGCAAACTCTGAACACTGGAATGCTACTACTGATCTAGAGCTCGTGTCTCTAAACCTATGGTGTAACATAAGAGAAAGCACTATAGTGCAAATGGGCCAGTACGTCTGAATGTACTGAGTATACGAGTGAAGTAGGCTAAATGCAAAGGGTTATATGCATGAACAATGCTAACTAATATGAATGTGAGAATACATATATACATAAACAACTATAACTGAACTTGTGATGATGCTAACTACTGAGTCTGAATGCCGACGACATGACTTTATTGTTACTGAGGTACTGAATAGATTATTGACTATTTCTGACAGTTCAAATTATGAAGAACTGGTTTGAATGACTGTGTCTAACAATCCTAAAATTGAATATTGGTAACGTGAGCTATGACAACTGATATAGCTGATATAACTGTAATGATCGAACTAATCGATATAACTGATATTGAGCGATTGTATATGACAGTCTAAGTTCTAATGGAACTACCTGAGTTCCGTTCTACTTGGAGTAACTAAATCTGAGATCAGTTCTATCTAGTGGGTGATCATGAGTATACTGATAATAAGGATGATTTGACTTACTGAGATCAGTCCTAGCTAATGGGTGATCTTGAAGTCTATTTATAATGATAAGCAATGACTGTATCTAACAGTACTGAATCTGTACTACTAAGCTGAGTTGACTGTGTCTGAAAGTCCTAATTCTGTAACTGAAATTGTGGGATATGTTTATCTAACTGACATGCCCCAAGCTAAGATGACTGGGGTCGAATCTCTTCCTTGACTGGAAGGGTGTCAGTACCGCACCACTAGTAAAGACATCTGCTGTGGAGTAAGTTCTAATCTAGCAGGTGACTACTGGGATCAGTCCTATACATAAAAATTTGCTAACGGGTGACCCATGAGTATGTCAGTCCTATCTAACGGGTGACATCTCGTACCTACACCGGCAACATAGTTTTGGAACTTAGGGATCTCAGTCCTATTCTAGCGGGTAAACCCCCATACTTAGGTTCGCTCGGTGCTGAATCCTACTCTCATCTGAAAGACACTGAACTGAATAACTGGACTGAACTAAATAACTTAACTGAACTGATACTGATTAACTGAACTGATACTAGTGGTATTGTTTAGCGGAGCTAAAACTAAGTTTACTAGATTCTAATGACGGATGGAATACAATGAGTTTTGAGGACTGATTAAGAGTACTGAAGTTACTGAGATTTACTATTATTACTAATGTTACTGAGCATTGAGATTACAGAGAATGTTGAACTACTGAGATTACTGAGTTTTCCTGAGTCACATGACTGACTGATTTCTATAGATCATGGCTTGACTGAGAGTATCGTGAAAACATGACATGGCTCTAGGTACACAGCTATATTTTTTGGGTACAAGTACCCCCAGGACTCGATGGAAGGAAACTGACACACATGACTGACTTGATCATAAGAGTAGAGTCCATAATCCACAATATCATAAATAAGGGATTTAGGGAATTTCATACATCATGTATATACTTGCATAGCTTTCAATATCATGCTCATTACATATTACAACCACAATCCATAGTATCATAACTTAGGGAATTTTATGAAGTACACGGGTATTATACATCTTGTACATGAGTGGGTTTCGTAAGTAAGCATAGCATAATTCCATAAGACCAGTTCATGAGTAATCCAACAGTGTTCACGAGACACATTATCAACATGGATGACATTGAATCATAGAGGTCTATCATGAATCCTTCACTTAGTCACAATTTAGCTATAATGCATGATTTCTAGTCTCTTAGGTGTTTTATCAAACACCTTACATGCACAACTTAGGCATAGGTGTAAATCATACAATTACTCATTATAAATAATCAAACTTACATGTTTTCAACTCATATGATGTCATAGATTCATAATAACACATAAAGATTCTATCTTGGCATCATTCAACACATAAACATGATCAACAATCCATTCATAACATGAAAACCATGATATATAGTTTTAGAAAAAAAAGGTTCTTGAAATTCATGGACGAAAGGAGTCCATGAATGAACACACGCATACCTTAGAAACAAAACCTTGATGATTTGCTGGAGAGTTCTTGGATTGGGAAACTTAATTCTTGATTATCTTGGAAAAAGGCTTGAATCTTGCTTTTGAGAGATGAGTTTGATGAAAACCCTAATCTTGAGGTTGAGAGTGTAAGAGAGGGTTTTTGAGATGCTTAACTGAAGAAAAATAGGAAAAATTACCCCTCTTTAGGGTTATAAGTCATGGAATATGAAGTAAATGACCAAAATACCCTTGCAAAAATGCCCTTGAATTGCTGGAAAAATATACTTGACGCCATCCGTGATAGGCCGTCAGGTCCGTGATAGGCCGTCATGAATGGTTATCAGAAAAGGGGTCTAAATTCTTGTTTTTCTACCCAGGACTGACAACATCATCAGAAATGTCGTCAGAATGTGACGACGTCGTCAAAAAGGTCGTCAGAAATGTGATAGCCCATCTGAAATGTCGTCACTGTTTTCTAGCTTGACATGCTGGAATAAAATGGGGATAACTCTTTGCTTCGATATCAGATTTAGGCAAAATTGGTATCGTTGGAAAGAGAATTCAAAGAGATTTCATTTGATATATATTAAACCACCCAGTTCAACATATACAACGAGTTATAGTCAATTGAAGTTGATCCAAGTTTTGACGCTCACTAAAACTTAAACGATAGGAAAGCTTTCAACTTGTACTTGAGTTAGGGGACCTCTATGATCTAAATTCATACTCAAATTGATTCCCACACTACATAATTTATTAACACACTAAATTTATATAGGATTTGAGGCTTTTGAAACATCCACGATAGGAATGATGGATTTTCCTTCTAGTCCAAAATGTGGGGTATTACAATATCTGTTGCAACAGATTAGTAACCTGTTGAAACACAACCTGAACTCGATTCCAGTAGACGTGTCATCTTTTGCAATAGGGAAAATATCTGTTGCAATCGATTAGTAACCAGTTGCAATAAAACCTGAACTCGATTCCAATAGATAGTAAATATCTACTGCACCATATTAGTAACCTATTGCAATAGAACCTATCCTTGATTCCAACAGACGTGTCGTTTGTTGTAACAGGTAAGTCATCTATTGTAACAGGTTAATTATCTATTGCAAAATATTACTCATCTGTTGGAATCAGCTTTAAAGGTGCCTTAGTAATGTAACATCTATTTCGAAAGGTTCTTCATCCGTTGCAACAGAAATATAGTCTGTTGCAACATATGATTCACCTGTTACAATAGATGACTCATCTATTAAAATCAACTTCAGGAGCATAACATGAATTCCAAAAGATAAGTAATCTATTGTGACTTATCACTTAACTATTGCAACAGATTACACATCTCTTGAGATTCATATACGCACTATGAAATCACTATTAACTTTTTTTAACAAATGACTTTATTTAGGTACCACTAATGGAGGGATTAATAATAATAGGAGTGGATTGTCATGGCCAATGGATCGAGAAGAGCAATCGATATATGGTATTGGAAGGAGGGTGAAATGCTAGAGACGATAGCTATGACAGTCCAAAGTGATGCTTCGTATGATGATTTTGTGAACTTAATCATCAGCTATTTTGGAATAAATTGTTAATCGGAAGAACTCGTCATCAACTACATACATAGCTCATTTGAAAATTAGAGGGTACTATCTTTCAAGATAATCGATCAGGTTCGGTTATGTACTTATCTTAGTGATTCATCCAGGCCGGTGTTAAAGGTGTATGTGGTTGAAAAGAAGAGAGAGAATGAGAACTGGAATGTAGAAGAAGAGCATCGATAAGACATCTTTGATGATAGGTTGGATAATCTAGACATGAATATTCCTGATGATGATCAAACACCTACGCTCATTGATGCGACTAATATGATGGGCAGTTCTACTCGATCGACACACTCTGGCAATCTTCAAGATGACGGGACCGGCTTTTTAAATGCAATAGCATTCAAGGACAAGAAATAACTATCTACCACTTTGTATATTTCTTGCTTGAGAAAAGATTTCAAAATAGAGAAGGTGATTATTTCGAGCAGTGTCTTTTGCTACAAATATGTTAATCTGAATTGTAAGTAGTGGTTGAGAGCGGTGAAGTACATAAGTTCTAACAGATTCATCAATCATAAATATGAAAAGTATCACACATGTGGTTTGGAGCATATCTCGGTCCAAAATCCTCATGCCACATCAAAGGTCCTCGATTAATATTTCAAGAATATTTTCCCCGATGGCAAAGGCCCTTCTACAAGGTTTATGACCAGTCAACTAATTACGGAATTGGCTGTCCTGGACAGTTATTGGAAGATAAATATGGTCATAGGGATTTACAAGGACTTGGTTAGGGGGACATACGAGTATAATTATGCAGTCCTGGATGCCTACCATTACATGATTGAGTCCATAAATCTCGAAAGTAAGACAACATTAAATGTTGATGAAAATGGAAGGTTCAAGTACTTTTTTGTATCCTGTGGTGCTTGAATTCAAGGTTTTTGACATTTGAGAAAAGGAATAGCCATCGATAGTACTTTCTTGAGGAGTAGGTATAATGGAGTTCTACTAGTGGCGGTGGCCCAAGATGCGGAGAATCACATCTTTCCTGTTATTTTTATGCAGCGGACAACGAATGTAATGCCTTTTATGGATTTTTTTAAACAACTGTGATACTTCATCGAAGATACCAAAGAGTTATGTTTTGCTCGAATAAGCATCCAAGTATTCCAAAGATGGGGTTCAATTTTCTTCACTTCAGCTTACTTTGGTTGTTATATCAGGCATCTTGGAGAGAACATTCAAACCAACTATTATAATAAAAGAATAGTAACCCTTTCTTATAAAGAAGCTAAAGCATATAGCAGAGAGGAGTTTTTATACCATTTGAATCAAATAACAGATGTGCATCCCAAGGCAGAATAACATCTCGTACATGTTGGTTTCGAGAGATGGATTCGAGCATTCTGTCTAACAAATAGGTACATCCTTATGAATTTAATGTCTTGTTTGAGTTACAAGTTTAGTATAATGTCGTACTAAGTGATTCTTTTATATAGGTACAATATTATGACATCAAACATAGCTGAATCAGTGAATTTATAGTTTAGTGATGAAAGAGAATTTCCCATCAAGGCTCTGTTTGAAATAATAAACAAGAAGTATGTCCAATTTTTTAACAAAAGACGTGTACAGATAGAGGGCCCAGGAAGAACCCCATTTGTTCTCAAAATCAAAAAAATAATATCAATGAACATCAGTTTAGGGAATAGGTTATTATCTCATAAAATAGCAGATTACAAATTCATTATCACTGGTCATGGTGATGTTGCCACGGTGATCTTCAAACAAGATCTTGTACGTGCAGAGTTTTTGACTTGGACTAAATACCATGTCCACATGCTATGGCAGTACTTCGAGCTCAATGTGGTCTAATATATGGACCTAAAGTTTATGAGAACTCCTCTCAATATTATTCGGTGGAAAAATATAAAATGGCATATAGTGGGCATATTACTCCAGTGCCTCCCGAAGAATCTTAGGTTGTTCCTGCAGAGGTTTTAGAGAGATTAATACCTCCTCCATATATTAACCCAAGAAATATCAAACCGGGAAGAAATCCATATAAGAGAAGGCGTAGAGTCGGAGAATCATTTTCATCAAGAAGAAACAAGTGCTCCGTATGTAAGCACACTGGACACAAAAGAACTACATGCCCAGATCATAATCCAACATGATCGTTGTAACTGCAAGAACTTGTGTTGCTATTTATTGTGGACTTTTATATATTTAACTCATTGTTGTGAATATAATGTTATCATTAATTATATATCTATATATAATATCTTTTTTAATAACTTGTGCATTAATAAAAAAAAGGCAAAACATGAACTAAATAATACAGCAGACAATAATTATATTCAATAGTTTTACCCATCTGTGGCAACAGATAGACCTTAGCTAGAAGAACACAACACTGTTCCATTAAACTAAAATATTTTCCTTTAATAGATGGATAATCTGCGGATAGAAACCCAACCGATCTGTTCCAATAGATGGTCCATCTGTTGAAAGAACTCAAATTCCAAAATTTTTATTGGATTCAAAATTGCTCCCTACCTCCAACAGTCGACATATTAACATAATTAGAAGAAGGAATAGACATAATGAAAATTAAATAAGAATTAAAAAGTCAAAGTCAACCAACAATAAATTTTACACTAAACAAAAAAACAAAATACATTAGGTATAGAAAAAGAGGCAAAACATGAACTAAATAATACAGCAGACCACAATTATATTCAACAGATTACCCATCTACGACAACAGATGGACATTAGTTGGAAGAACACAACACAGTTCTATCAAACTTGAATATTTTCCTACAATAGATGGATAATCTGTTGACAGAAACCCAACTGATCTATTCAACAGATGGTCCATCTGTTGAAAGAACTTAAATGCCAAAATTGCTATTGGATTCAAAATTGCTCCTTACCTCCAACAGTCGACATGTGAACATGTTTAGAAGATGGAATAGACAGAATAAAAATTAAATAAGAATTAAAAACCTGAAGTCAACCAGCAAATAAACAAAACACATTAGGTATAGATTCGATATAGAATTAAAAAACACATTCTAATTATTATTATTATAGCAGCAACATTATTATTGACAGTCGGTCAATCTTTAACCAGCAGAAGTAAGGCCCTCCTAAGCTTGTGAATCTCCATGCTGGCTCTCATGGCAGACAACTCTCACCGCAGGTTGTGAACCTACGACCCAAGTTCTCGAACAGTGTCTTGTAGAATTGTAACATCCTAATTTGTATCAGCCATATCTAGAACACGAATGAATTAACAAAAAAAAGGTAAACATAAAAGTAAAGAAAAGAGTCTGAATGTAATACAATGTATACTATAAACTGGTTGATTTATACAGAAAAAAACTTACCTCAACGAGAAAGTAGTATGCTCTTTGAAGAGAAATGGTTGAAGATGTAATTTGAAAAGACAAAATGCAAGAAATAAATAAAATTAGAGGGACCTATTTATAGAGAATTGAATCTGAATATGTTAGGGAAAAAGGCACGACTATTCAGGTTCATTGTATTAATTATATTCAAATTGCTGGCATTTTATTTTATGTGAAAAGATGCAACATTTTCTTTTACATCCAAACTTCTCACCTTTTCAAAATGGTTTGAGACTTATTAAAAATCGTTATTATAGAGTTGTTGCAGCAGATCGATTATTTAGAAAAAAGGCATGACTGTTCAAGTCCATTGTATTAATTACATACAAATTGTTGCCTTTTTATTTTTTGTGGAAAGACGTCACTTTTTCTTTTACATTCAAATTTCTCACCTTTTCAAAATGGGTTGAGGCTTGATATCAACCATTATTATTAATCTGTTGCAACAGATCATCCATCTATCACAACAGATTTACCATCTATTGCAACAGATGGTCTGTCAAAATAGATTTACCATCTGTTGCAATAGATGATTTGTATGTGCAACAGATTTACCATCTGTTGTAATATATGTATTATCTGTTGCGACAGATGGACCATCTGTTGGAGAAGATATTTTGATTTCTTCTAATAGCTGATTCATCAGTTACAACAAATGGAGAATTCAATTCATCAGCTGTTTTGAATTTGTTAGATAAAAAGTCATGACTCTTCACCTCTTTTTTAATAGTCATCACATGCGTGCAGATGAATAAACACTATCTGATATGTCTTGATGAGATAGGAAGAATAAAGTGTATGTAGATGAATAGATCCATTTTCATGTGTGGGATTTAGTATTATAGATCAGGCTACCGTGATAGACACACATAAAGTACAATAATTTTGTGAATGCAATTTTTTATTGATTAGACATTTATCCTTCAAATAAGATCCTACATTATGCAGTTTAGTTTGATAGATGTGAACTAATAAGGGAGAAGGGTTCCAAGGCGGTGGTGTTGATACCCTGTTACAATTTAATGATGGTGTATGCTCATATTTTTGTGTCAAGTTTGGGGAAGCGTTCAAGTTTTTGGTGGCAGTGTAAATATCCAATAGTGATTGGACCAATTTTAATGGTGTAATAGACTTCTTGAAAGGCCTCCAAATCATTGAACTACAGTTCCACTATTCTAAATTTGTATGAATATGTTGCTAGAGGAGACTATTATGCAGCAGAAGGTGCTTGGGAGAATACCTATGCGGGAAGGGGCGGTGGAGAAGACCATATATTATCTCAGACCCTATTTAAGAGGAAACACTAGGAAGCACGTAAGGAACTTCTAGCAAATCTTTCCAATGAAATTAACATAAAAAATGAAAAAATTGAATGATTTTCAAATATGGAAGTGTATCCAAATATAAAAATCTATCAGTCGTTGAAAAAAAGAAGAATGGTTATGAGGACTGGGGCTGGTCACTTTGCTAGAGACTGCAACTATCGAGTGTGGCCTCAATGAAAACTCACAAAGTGCGGGACCAGAACTCTAAGGAAGCATCTTCATGAGAATAGGAGATTGGTAAGATTTTCAGTAAAGAACGAAACCTGAACCAATAACTCCATAAGTAAAAATAAGAGAAGCCAAGGCATTAATTTCTAAAATCTAACTTGCATCCCATGCCTTCTGTTTGTGGCTATGATCAGGTCAATGGCAGTAGAAAAAAAACGTCTGAAGTTGGGAAGAAATCTCATGCCTTGTTATTTCCATTACCTTTGACCTAACCATAGCCATAAACCGGAGGCATAGGATGCAAGTTTAACTTGAGAAATTACCACCTTGGCTTGATCTCTTTTTTTTTAATTCAGGAGTAGTTGGTTTAGTTTTCAATCTTGACCGATAATCTTACCACCTTCTATGCACGTGAAGCTAAAACATTAGAGGTCTGGTCCTGCATTTTGTGGGTCTTCATTTAGGCCAATCTAGCTAGTTGCAATCCCCGAACAAAGTGCATAGCTCCAGTTCGCATGAGCATTTTTCTTTTTCAAGAATAGATGATGGAATTTTATTTTTGGAAACACTTTCACATTCGTAACTCATTCAGTTTTTTCATTTTTCATGTCAATTTCATCAGCCAGTTTTGCTACACTTTTCTTCCTACCCTATGTTTCCTCTAAAATAGGGTTTGAGTTGATATATGGTCTTCTCCACCACCACCACCCCTTCCCACACAGGTATTCTTATAATAACTTTTTGCTGTATAATAGTGTCCTCGTACAACCGATCCATATAATTTTTTACCAGAGAAATAACTATATTTATTTCCATTCTTGATTGCAGCATTGCGTGGTTTTAGAGGCCTTTCAAAAGTCCATTGAACCCTTAAAGTTAGTACAATCAGTATTTGAATATTTACACTCCATTAAAAACCTTAACCCTTCTCCAAACTTGACACATAAACATTAGCAAAAATCTTCATTAAATTATAACAGGGTATCGACACCACCTACTTGGTCCCTCAGCCTTACCAGTTCAAACCTAATAATATTAATTAGAAAATGCCATATCTTGTTTGAAGGATTAATGCCTAATAGGTAAAGAACTAACATTAACAAAATCATTATACTAGATGTGTGATTTCATGATAGGTTGATCAGTAATGTATACCTCCCATATATGAAGTGGTTCCATCTGCAAGAAGCTTATTTCTCCAAACCCATCTTTACTCTAGTCTTTAATGTTGGTTGGGCAAAAGTTGATCTAGTTTCACTTTTTTTTATCTGCAAACAAGAGAAATATATTTGATGACAAATAAGAGAAGAACAAAAAGATCATTACAAAAGGGTAACAAAAAATTAAACGAATCAACAGATAACTAATCTAATGCAACAGATTCCCCATTTGTTCAATCGATGAGGCATCTGTTGCAACAGATGGATGACATATTGCAACAGATGGGTCATATATTGGAATAAATCAAACCAGCCTTGCTACTGGTTTGATTTCTTCAAACGGTTACTCTGTCTGTTCCAACAGCTGATTCATCAGTTGCAACAATTGAGGAAACTGTTGCAACACCATAAAAAGAAACATCAACAATAAAGAAACAACATTATATGTTCCAACACCATAAACAACATAAATACCATATGTTCTAACACGACCACCACCCCCAACAACAGCACCACCAAAGTAACAAACAAAAGACATAAAAAAAACTATATTGACAACAAGGCAATTTAAGTTCTCCCAATAAATGACTTTTTTACATATTTTAATAAAAACAACAGTTCGTTCATTCAAGACTGAAAAGTCACCTTTCCTTCAATTTTCTCAATAAATAGAAAACTAAAAATGAGTAAATCATTAATTACAATAGAAGTAAATATCCAATTTAAATAACATACAACGAAAAAGATGAGAAGGAAAGAGCAATAGTGAACTATACCTGCAATGTCAAAAAAGCAAAGGGTTTAGAACATCTAGTTTAGTCAAGAAAAGATATTGATCGGTTGAGATTTGAAAGGATCCTCATATGAAAGAAGAGATAAAAGAGAAAGAAAGAAAACTGAGAATAAAGAAGAGAGAGTATTCTAGATAAGGGTTTAAATATTCATTAATAACTTATGAGGGGCACGGGGAGATGGTGACATTGAAAAGACCAGATAAAACTACTCAATGAGGAGATTTTTGAGTTATCCAAGTGATATTTTTTACCGCCTTATTATTTTATCTTTTTTTATCTCGAACAAAAAATTCCTAAATTGCTTTTAAAAAAAAGATCTCAAAATATCTAAGTCAAATTTTGTAACAGATGAAAATTTCTTTTTAAAAATTTCCAAAGCTAGGTTATCTGTCGCAATAGATAGCAGTGCCTATTTTATGATTTACAACAAATGACTTAATTTATTTGATAAATTCCAACAGATAAGTCATCTATTGAAACATATTGAACATTTGTTTTTATACAATTTCAATTGAGTTCATATGTTCACCTAATACCTACATTAATTAATCTAGGACTAGGGGTGAGTTCTCATAGGATCAACTACAACTTGAATTGAATCTTTTGGCAATTGCATGATGAGACGGTACTGTGTTTCTCCAAACCATAGTCATCGATCGATTGCTCTGATTTGAAATGATTCTTATTACCTAATATGTTCAACTACCTTAATTGATTAATCTAAGACTGAGGATGAGTTCTCATAGGGTCAACTACAACACATGGCAGTGCCTATTTAATAATTTACAATAGATGGATAATCTGTTGCAACAGATGACTTAGTCTATTAGATAATTTATAATAGATGGGTAATCTATTGCAACAAATGCCTTAATATATTTTATTAATTCCAACAAATAAGTTATTTATTGCAACAGGTTGAAAATTTATTTTTATACAATTTTAATTAAGTTCATATATTCAACTAATAGCTTAATTGATTAATCTAGCACTATGGGTGAGTTCTCATAGGGTCAAATACAACTTCAATTGAGCCTTTTGGCAATTGAATGATGAGACGGTATTGCGTTCCTCCCGATCAGAGTTGTCAATCGATCAGTTTAAACTGAATCAATTCTTATTACCTTATATGTTCAAATAATACCTTAATTGATTAATCTAGTACTAGGTGTGAGTTCTCATAGGGTCAACTACAACTTTAATTGAGCCTTTTGTCAATTGTATAATAAGACGGTATATTTCTCCCAACTAGAATCGCCGATCGATCACTCTAAACTAAATCGATTCTTAATTGCTAATATATTCAACTAATACCTCAATTGATTAATCGAAGACTAGGGATGAGTTATCATAGGGTTAAATATAGCTTCAATTAAGTCTTTCGGGAATCGCATGATGAGACGTTATTGTGTACCTCCCGACCAGAGTCGTAAATTGATTGCTCTAAGCTGAAGCGATTCTTATTACCTAATATGTTAAACTAATACCTTAATTGATTAATCTAAGACTAGGGATAAGTTTTCATATGGTCAACTACAATAGATGACAGCGCCTATTTGATAATTTACAGCATATGGGTAATTTGTTGCAACAAATGACTTAATCTATTTGATAAATCCAACAGATAAGTCATCTGTTGCAATAGGTTGAACATTTGTTTTATACAATTTTAATTGAGTTCATCTGTTTAATAATACCTTAATTGATTAATCTATGACTAGAGGTGAGCTCTCATAGTGTTAACTACAACTTCAATTGAGCTTTTGGCAATTTCATAAGGAGACGGTATTGAGTTACTCCTTACCAGAGTTATCGATCAATTACTCTGAGCTAAAGCAGTTCTTATTACCTAATATGTTCAACTGATACCTTAATTGATTAATATAGGACTAGGGATGATTCTCATAGGGTCAACTACAACTGATGTCAGCGCTTATTTGATAATTTATAATGGATGGGTATTCTATTACAATAGATGACTTAATCTATTTGATAATTTATAATAGATGGGTAATCTGTTGAAAAAAATTACTTAATCAGTTTGATTAATTCCAATAGATAAGTCATTTATTGCAATAGGTTGCACATTTATTTTTATACAAGTTTAATTGATTTCATATGTTCTATTAATACCTTAATTGATTAATCTAAGACTAGGTCTGAGTTCTTATAGGGTTAACTATAATGTCAAATAAGCCTTTTGGTAATTGCATGATAAGACAGTATTGTGTTCTTCCCGACCAGAGTTATCGATCAACCGCTCTAAGCTGAATCGATTCTTATTACCTTATATATTTAGATAATACCATAATTGATTAATCTAGGACTAGGGTGAGTTCTTATAGGGTGAACTACAACTTCAATTGAGACTTTTGTCAATCGCATAATGAGATGGTATGTTTCTCCCGACCAGAGTTGTCGATCGATTGCTCTGAGATAAATCGATTCTTATTACCTAATATTTTTTCTAATATCTTAATTGATTAATCTAAGACTAGTGATAAGTTCTTGTAGGGTCAACTACAACTTCAATTGAGCCTTTTGGAAATTGTATGATTAGACAATATTGTGTTCCTCCCATCCAGAGTCATCGATCATTCGGACTAAGCAGAATCAATTCATATCACCTAATATTTTCAACTAATACCACAATTGATTAATCTAGGACTAGTTATAAGTTATCATAGGGTCAACTATAATGGATGGAAGCACATATTTGATAATTTACAACAAATGGGTAATCTGTTGCAATAGGTAATTTAATTTGTTTGATAATTTACAATAGATAGGTAATCTGTTGCAACAAATAATTTAATCTTTTTGATTAATTCCAACAGATAAGTCATTTGTTGCAACAGTTTGAACATTTATTTTTATACTATTTTAATTGAGTTTATATATTCAACTAATACCTTATTTTATTAATCTAGGACTAGGGGAGAGTTTTCATAGGGTGAATTAAAACTTCAATTAAGCCTTTTGGCAAAATCATGATGAGACAGTATAGCGTTCCTCCCAACTAGAGTTGTCGATCGATCGCTTTGATCTGAATCAATTCCTATTACCCTATATGTTAACCCAAAATCTTAATTGATTAATCGAGGACTAGGGGTGAGTTCTCATAGGGTCAACATCAACTTCAATTGAGCCTTTTGGTAATTGCTTGATGAGACGATATGTTTCTTCCAACCAGAGTCGTCGATCGATCGCTCTAAGTTAAAATGATTCTTATTACCTAATATATTCAACTAATACCTTAATTGATTAATCTAAGACTAGGGATAAGTTCTCATAGGGTCAACTACAACTTTAATTGAGACTTTTGCCAATTGCATTATGAGACAGTATTATGTTCTTACCGACCAGAGTCGTCGATCGATCGCTCTGAGCTGAATCAATTCTTATTACCTAATATGTTCAACTAATACCATAATTGATTAATCTAGGACTAGGGATGAGTTCTCATAGGGTCAATTACAGCAGATGGTAGCACATATTTGATAATTTACAACAGATTGGTAATTTGTTGTAATAGATGGGTAATCTGTTGCAAAAGATGACTTAATCCATTTGATAAGTTACAAAAAATAGGTAATCTATTTCAACAAATTGTTTAATCTTTTTTATTAATTCCAACAGATAAATCATCTGTGGAAATAGGTTGAATATTTATTTTTATACAATCTTAATTGAGTTCATATATTCAACTAATACCTTAATTGATTAATCTAGGACTAGGGGTGAGTTTTCATAGGGTCAACTACAACTTCAATTGAGCTTTTTGGCAATAGCATGGTGAGATGGTATTGTGTTCCTCTCGATTAGAGTTGTCGATTGATCGCTCTGAGCTGAATCGATTCTTATTACCTTATATGTTCAACTAATACCTTAATTGATTAATATAGGACTAGGGGTGAGTTCTCGTAGGGTCAAATACAACTTTAATTAAGCCTTTTGATAATTGTATGATTTAATGGTATTGTGTTTCCCCAACCAGAGTCGTCGATTGATCGCTCTGAGTTGAATCGATTATTATTACCTAATAAGTTCAACTAATACCTTAATTGATTAATCTAGGACTAGAGATGAGTTCTCATAGGGTCAAGTACAATAGATTGCAACACCTATGTGATAATTTACAACAAATGGATATTCTATTGCAGCAGATGACTTAATATATTTGATAATTTTCAATAGATGGGCAATCTATAAAAACAAATAACTTAATCTATTTAATTAATTCTAACAGATCAGTCATCTGTTTCAAAAGGTTGAACAATTATTTTTATAAAATTTAAATTGAGTTCATATATTCAACTAATACCTTAATTAATTAATCTAAGACTAGGTTGAGTTTTAATAGGGTCAACTACAACTTCAATTGAGCCTTATGGCAATTGCATGATGAGACGGTATTGCATTCCTCTTGACCAGAGTCGCCAATCGATCGCTCTTAGCTGAAGCAATTCTTATTACCTAATATGTTTAAATAAAACCTTAATTGATTAATCTAGAATTTGGGATGAGTTCTCATAGGGTCAACTACAATAGATAGCAGAGCCTATTTGATAACTTACAATAGATAGGCAATCTCTTTCAATAGATGATTTATTTTGTTTGATAATGTACAATAGATGGGTAATTTATGGCAACAAATGACTTAATTTGTTTAATTAATTCCAACAGATAAGTCATCTGTTGCAATAGGTTGAACATTTGTTTTTATACAATTTCAATTGAGTTCATATGTTCAACTAATACCTTAATTGATTAATATAGGACTAGGGGTGAGTTCTCATAGCGCCAACTACAACTTCAATTGATCCTTTTGGTAATTTCATGATGAGACAGTATTGCTTTCCTACTGAACAGAGTTATCAATCAATCACTCTGAGCTGAATTGATTCTTATTACATTATGTATTGAACTAATACCTTAATTGATTAATCTAGAACTAGGGGTGAGTTATCATAGGGTCAGCTACAACTTTAATTGAGTCATTTGGAAATTGCATGATGAGATGGTGTTGCGTTCCTCCCGGCCAGAGTCATCGATCGATCGCTCTGAGTTGAATCAATTCTTATTACCTAATATGTTCAACTAATACCTTAATTGATTAATTTAGGACTAGGGATGAGTCCTCATAGGGTTAACTATAACAGATGGCAGCGCCTATATGATAATTTACAATAGATGGATAAGTTGTTGCAATAAATGACTAAATCTATTTGATAATTTACAACAGATCGGCAATTTGTTGCAACGAATAACTTAATTTGTTTGATTAATTTTAACAGATAAGTCATCTGTTGCAATAGGTTGAACATTTATTTTTATACAATTTCAATTGAGTTCATATGTTCAAATAATACCTAAATTGATTAATCTAGGACTAGGGGTGAGTTCATAGGGTCAACTACAACTTCAATTGTGTCTTTTTGCAATTGCATGATGAGAGGGTTAAAAATTACGCATATCTTTTATAATTTTAATAAAATAATTAAGATCAATTAGGACCAAATTAATATTTTCTAAACTTGTCATAGTTTTCCAAAATACAAATCAACCCATACAAATCATCCGTTTGCGAGAAAAATGTTTCATCATTTCAAATCTCGAGTTCTTGGTCTTTTCACTCTCTCAATAATATAGACAACAACTACTCAACAAATTTCTCAACCCTTCACAACAAATCAATTTTCTTCTCATTTCTGACCACTTAGGTGTTTTTTTTTACTTTACTCTTGCTTATATTAGTCGTTTTCTCTGTCTTCATAGGTAACAGAGTTTGAGAAGAGTTTTATATTTTTATTTTTTCTAAACAAATAAGGGCTTTTAAGTCAATGATATAAAAAGAAGACTTTTAGTTGTATTATCTTCGAGAATGAATTTACAATTTTGAGTTTTGATGGTAAAATAGTAGAAAAAACTCGAGAAAACCCTTGTTTTTGTCATTTTGTTTCGTTGACTGTCGTAATATTATTGGATGGTTTTAGTGGTATTGGTGGTCGTGGTCGTGGTTGTGGTCGTCATTGTGGCTGCACTGGTGTTATTTGTGGTGGCTGTTGGTGGAATTGGTTGGTGGTGTTTGTGGTGGCTATTGTTGGTATCGGTATTCATAGTTTTTATGGATTTATTGGTGGTGTTTATGGTGGTGGCTGTTGGTGTGTCAGTATTAATGGTGTTTGTAATGTATTATTTAAAATTTATGCATATATCAATTGTAATGTAATTTTTGTTTTTCTGTTGTTTGTAGGTAAAACATGTCTCCCAAAACAAAGGCTACAGTATAGAGGGATTCAAAGGAGCTTCCTGAACAATCTCAGTTAGAGAAAAGTAAAGCTGAGAAGAGATATGAAAACAACATTAAGAAAGGTGGATAAGGGCCTGTAGATAGTGATGAAGAAAATAAAAGTGAGAAAGAGGAGGAATTAGAGAGTGAGAAAGAGGATGATCATCAACGTGATGATGATGGATCACCAATGGGGCATGAATTAATATCGACATCCCAGCATGATCCTGTCAAAACTATAGTATTGATAGGTTTCAAGTTGTGATGTCGATAGATGACTCTGCATCAGAACTAACTGGTGAACTTGTACTTAAATGTTAGTTGGGGAAAATTGTTAATTATTTTAGGAACAATATGAAGAAGGAAAACATAGATGGACTTTCTTAGAGGAGCTGCTTTGGACGCTTTCTTAAGATGCCCGAGGACCCCCCTTCCTATTTCCAAATGAGAATGGTATATGATCTTCTCAAGTACAAGATCAAGTACGTGGGGGATGATAAAGATTCGAAGGAGGGAGGTAGAAAGGTAGATGAAATTTGGATCAACTATTATGGCATGTTGGTTTGTTTTGGCTTGCAAGAGTTTACCATAGTGATGGGCTTGATATGCGATCATCCAGAAGAACCTATCGCCAAGGCAAGCAGGATAACCAAACCACCATAAGAAAATAGAGGGAAGGCATTATCCCAGTGACCAACCAGCAAAACCAACAAACTCAAGGAAAAATAGATGGGTTGTTGGACCTTGCTAGACATAGATTCAAAGCATTGGATTTGATGACAGATCTCAAGTATAAAACCATATCAAAGCAATATAAAGTGCAATTGAGCTTAGTTTGGTTTGCCCATTCTGCTATATTGGCAAGAGACATCAACAAGGTTATAGAAGATGATTTGTTGACCCGTTCTAAGGATTTTGATAAATTCAACAATTATCCCTGGGGATATGACAACTTCTACTTGACTATCAAATATTTACTAACAAAGCTATGCCCAGGGACGATCACATTATACGGATTTCCTAGGGCTTTCATGGTAAAATTAATCACTCTTTTTACTCATCCATTAATTTCTATAGAATATAGTTAATATGACTTTTTTTTTTCTTGCTTCCTATTTATATTTTTTAGGCTTGGGCATTTGAAGCCATTCCTCCCCTCAGAAAGTAGGTAATGGATTACCCGGATGAGGTTTCTCATCCAAGGATGTTTAGGTGGTTGGCTGTAAAGTACAAGAATTAAGGGGGTTGATCTCTTTAACCCTCCGTACGATGCAGTACGTCTTCTTTCAAGTAACATAATTTGACTTAATGAAAGATATTGAGTAGATGTTATATTTGGTGCAATAGATGTTATATCGATGCACTAGATGGGACATCTGTTGTGATAGATTACCCATCATTTTCCAACTGGTTTAATAAATAGGTAATTTATTATGATATATGATTGATATTTTGCATCAAATTACCTATCTGTTGCTTTGGTTCTCTGAAACTGACTCTTAAGTGATTAACCATCTACTGCAAATTATGCAATAAATGGGTAATCTGATGCAATATATTCTTAATTTTTTGCGACATATAGATCATCTATTGCATAAGTTGTATGTGATAACATGTAACCTAACTTTGAAAATTATTATATTATATGATTTAAATACATCTGTCTTTTTTATAGGTTGTGCATCCATGGATCGTGCCTACTGAGCAAGAGTTGGGGATGACTTCTTTTATTTAATCTAGGTTATGTTGATACTATATGAGACCCAACGGTAGAGTTAATAAAGAAGTAATTAGCTGGAGAAACAGCCATAAGAAGAGCAGTTAGGCAAGGTCAGCCTAGTGTTGAGGCTCTTCGTGACCAAACTATTATAACAGATTTGGGTGTTTCTTCTGGGGGTGTTGCTGGTGGAGTTGATGTAGGTGGTAGGCATGCTGATACTACTCCCAGTCGTGATATTGAGCATGTTGATGCTCGATAAAAAATAAATATGTTTGTAAACACACCTCTCACAAGCCCCTCTTCCCATTACACAGGTCCCTTCACCCTTACACTGGTCCTTGTCACCCCTCTTCACCCTTATGTTCTCGTTGTAAATATGAAAAGTGAAGGACAGCCAGGATAACCTCTTTGTAAAAGTAGAGGCTATCACTAAAGCTGTTGAGAAATTGAAATCTAAGAGGGGTGTTATACCATCCAAGAAGGTAAGGGAGCCATACACTCCTACAACAGCGGTTAGAAGGAAGAAAATAGCAATTAGCCAAGTACACTCTAATCAAAAATCCAAAAAAATTACAACTCCTCCCTTTTCCAAAAATCCAAAAGCTGTTAAAGTTCAGGGGCCATTCAAGAAGGTGGATATATATGCAGAACTTGGCACCAAAGAGAAGAGGGATCTGCGACGATATAAGCAAGGCGCAAAAGATTACCCCATTCATACCTTTTTCGCCGAAGACTTCAAAAGTATGACAGATATATGTATGCAGTACTTGGACAAGGTAAGTTTACTTTTTCTAACCTATCCTTCTAATGTACTTGTCATCTGTTGCAACATATGTGTATTCTTGTGCAAGTTATGGTGGTTCTGTTGTAAGATATTATCCATCTCTTACATAAGTTATGTTAGATGGGTAATCTGTGAATAGATTCAGAGAACTTTCTGCAGTAGTGGACTATCTGTTGTATCTTTCACTATGTTTTCCTTCTTTACAATTACTAACCTATTTAAGAATTGACTTCTTACATCACAGTATGTTGAAAAAATTCTCTGCCTCATGATAGGCAGGCAATTAGCCTACCCGGAAGCTTATGATGCTACCGATAAGATAATGGACCTTGACTTCTACAGGAATCTTAAGGATAGGTATGATTATCTCAGTAACCTAGAGTCAACTCCTAGTGGCGAAGGATTTTATTCGTTACTTTCTGGGTTCCAATAGGATGAAGAAATAATAAAATATGTTAGAAGGGAGAGGTTAAATCCACAGGGCAAGAGCTGGACTAAGGCAAAGGGGATTCTTGGAGTCATGAACATAGACGACATACGTTATCAGGATTTTGAGATACTTCTCGAGGAGGGAAAGATCAAGGTTTATGACTGCAACTTATCTGCCTTGGACGAGGTTGATTTTTTTACCTCTATGCAGCCACTATTGGAGTTGTTCCCCATCTTGTTAAGACCGAGTAAACTAATGGATCATTTTCCAATGAAAGTGTTGATAAAGCAACCATAGGATTTTGAAGGTTGAAATAAGGACAGAGACTTTCCAAGAAGTTAAATTGATGTCGTGGTTTGCACGCTCTTGCACACATCGAATGTTTGCTGATCGAAATAGAAATGGCTAAGCCAATGACCTTTCTGTGTGACAACACTGTGGAAAACATGCAAGAGGTCTAGGCTTATGGGGTACTAACTGGATGCTTGGAGCTTGTGTATAAAAAAGAGCCTGTGAAATAACAATTTTTATTTCAAGTTGTCACTTTACTTTTCATACTTTACATTTCATTACATACATACATATACATACATGTAGGGGCAATTTTTTTGTCTGATAATAGTTGAATTTTATACGATGCAACAGATTGTCCATCTATTGTAAAATATATTCTATCTATTCTAATAGATAGTTTATCTATTGCAATAGGTTGGTCCTCTATTGCATTATGTGGATATAGTCTTATCTATTGCAACAGTGGAAAGACCTGTTTGATAATTTTCAATAGATAACCTACATGTTGAAACATATATCTAAATCTGTTTAATATTTTCCAACAATTACGTTTGGATATCCACGTTCTAAACGACACCAAACCAGTAGCAAATACAAATACACCACCATAAGAATTTCAGAAATTAGGCTTGAATATCCATGTGCCCTATACCACCAAACCAGTAGCAATAACGCCAATAATGTAGTACCTTCTTGATCGATTTTATTTCTCTTCAAAAGCCTTGACTTGCTTCAACTAACGCCAGATTACATGATTTGCTTGTGAAGGGTGTCGTTCTTCATATCAAACAAAGTAATCAAATCCACCCAACTTCTACAAAAATAAGACTATAATTATAAAATAGTTACAAGTCAATACGTAATCAACTAATTAAGTAAAAAAATTACCTTTGAGATCTTACAAGTAAAAAACCTATGACCTGAATTTTGTTGAGTCTAAGAAGTCTTTAATAGAGCTTCATGATCACACTTACAAAATCAAAAATCTTTGTCACAAAATACAGTGGAAGATGAGCTCGACATTGTCAAGCTCAATTGGATAAAATGAAAAAATATGCAGAAAAAAAACTAATAATCGAGATTAATTTGGATAGGAAAAAAAGATGAAGAAGAAAAAGAAGATTTAGGAATTTAGGATTAAATTTTAGAAAGAAGATGAATGTATAAGACAAATGGGAGAAAAATAACCCTTGGGGGCCAACTCAGCAAAAATAGGCGTTCAACGAGCCTTAGCTACGTGAATTACATGCGAGCAGCCAACAGGGCAAAAAGTAACAAACTAATACATTTGATGCCTATTTTATTTTACATGTTTAAAATGAACATGTCTACTTGATGCCTATTTTATTTTAGGTGTTTAAACTGAACACTGTCGATGGGTTCTACCTTTTTTATTTCAAGTCACTTTCACATTTTTAATGCAGTGGCAATTTTTTATGTCTAATGAAAGTTGAATTTTTATAATGCAACAAATTATCCATCTGTTGTAACAAATATTCTACCTGTTCCTGTTCTGACATATATTTTATCTGTTGTAATAGGTTTGTAATTTGTTGCATTATGTCGATGTTTCTAAGTCTATCTATTGCAATAGTGGGAAGACCTATTTGATAATTTCCAACAGATTACCTACCTGTTGCAACATATGTCTAAACTTGTTTGATATTTTCCAACAGATCTATCATTTATTGCAACAGATACATTATCTGTTGCAATATTTGAATCTAGTATTCCAATTCAATTAATAAGTTCAAATCTAAGGAAAAGAATAAAATTCATAGACAAAATAAAATAAATCGAAGCCTTCAGAAATTACCTAAAATAAATCAACAAATAAATGAAATGTAAAAAAAAATTATGGATGCAGATCTCAACGAATACATCAACAATTTAAGTATTGATACCAAGAATTCTTAAGGATGGGTAAGGTTATTACTTTGACAGACTCATGCTATAAAGATCTACTCAATATGGACAAGTTGTTCTTCATTCGGTGTTATGAAATTTGGCTTTGGTCATCGTGGATCTTTGTTGTTGCTTATGTATGGTATTTGCACTTTCTGTTATTCGTATTTCCATAAAAGAAGTAACATATTTTCAATGTTGTTCAGCAGTAGCTTCTACATCCACCTGGAAAGCTAAAATTGATCAATTCTAATCACGGAGATACAACGAAATAGAAAAGGATAATTCATCTATTATAGCAAATCAAACAGGTTTTCCTCCTATTTTAAATTGTCTTAATAGATTATATTTTTGTTGCAACAGATAAATCAACTGTTGGGACAAATTTCTACATAAGGAAGACCTATATGATAATTTCCAACAAATGAACCGTCTGTTACAGCAGATAGGTCATCTGTTGGTACAAATAAAAGTAGTACGAAAAGCTGTTTGATATTCTAAAATAGATGAGACATATATTGCAACAGATGCTTTATCTGATGCAACAAGTTAGTCAACTTTTGCAACAGATATATATATCTGTTTGATAATTTTCAGCAGATGTGTCATCTGTTGAAACAGATATATGTCTGTTTGTTAGTTGGAACAAACATATATATTCACTTTCTTTAGCTCATGCTTCTCTTCTTTGGCCAATGTATATTTCTCAATGCAACATACGGACAGAGGAGTTGCAATTTTGTTGTTTTAGATGTTTGATAATGCCTTGGAAATTACTTTCCTTGTCCTCTTAGCCTTAATCTCTAATGGAGTGGATGGATATAAAAACCTCTTTTATGGAATGAAACCCCTTTCAGATGTCAATACCTTTACAAAAATAGTTAATGCATTAATAGCATTAATCAGTACATCATGTTTCACCTCGCGGTCTTGACATTTGCATGCAGAACATTCGCTGGGAAAGGAAAAAGTTGTATGACCAGTATGATCATACTCATAGTGGTTTATTTTAAATACCATAAGAGGAGCATCATTAGCACCAACAGCAGCACCACTACCACCACCAACAGCTCCATTACCACTAAGACCATCAACAACAATAAGCCCAACCTCTAAATTTATTTTTCTTGTAATGGTTGTTGCTCCAAACAATTCCATTTTTATTTTTTCAATGACCTTAGGATCCGATAAAGTTTGGACAGACCGTAAAATAAAAAAAATGACATCTTTAACTCTCGATTGGTCGGAAATAGCGACGGATGCACAATCTAATATAAATCATTACATATATTATAATTATGATTAGATCATTCAAAAAAATCATTAATTAAAACAAAAACTTAATTATAATTATACTTACTGCATCCTTTGGGGGGATGAAGAGATTAAGAAATTTTGTATTTTTATCAGTTTTAGCTGACAACCATCTCAAGATTCTTGGACAGGAAACTTCTTCCTAGTAGTTCACTTGTTGTCTCAAATAAGGAATGTCTTCAAATGCTCAAGCCGATAAAATAATGCTAATAAATCAAAATCATTATTGAGTAAAAACATGAATGATATCATAATAAAAGAAAGAAACATTTACCATGAAAGCCCATGAAAAGCCATATAAGTTGACTGTCTTTGGCGCTAACGGGTCAACAAATATTTGATAGTCATTTTGAAGCTTTCATAACCCCAAGGATGACTGTTAAATGCCTCAAAATCCTTAGAGAGATTTATTAAACCAACGCATATGTTTTTGTTAACTTCTCTCACCGAAAGAATATTATGTACAAACCAAACCAAGCACAATAATTGTTTGTGCTTCTTTGAAATTCTTTTACCTTTCAATGCTTCTATCAAATTTTTATTTTTGAAGCTTGGACCAATAATGGACACCAGGTTACTATGATCACACGACTTGGCTTTGCCTTTTTTGGGTGTACAAGGTACTTTTTTGGTTTAGAATAGGTATAACATGAGAAGGAGAATGAGGATAACATTTTAGTCCAGTAACTATGGTAAACTCTTTCCAACCAAAACAAACAAGAATGCCACAGTAATTTATCCACACCTTATCCATTTTATCTTTGTTTTCATACATAAACCTACGCTCGAGAAGTTCATATATCATTTTCATTTGGAAATGAGCATTGTTGTCCTGCGGCAAATCAAGATATTTCCTAAAGTAGCTGTCCCTGAAATAAGCATCCAATTTTTGTTCTCGAAGTATTTTTCTGAAGGCGTTAAAAGATTTTCCCATGGCTGACTTAACCACAAATCACTCATTAAATCTATGACACCATCGCATTGCATTCTCTCAGGATAACAATCAATGCTGAAGATTTTGACCAACTCTTTGGTGGAATGGCTATTGCAATTGGATTATTTTTGTAAAGCAAGATCATAGAGTAGTGGATGTGGCCTAGCTACTTCACTTGTTTCTTTACTTGGACTTGATTCGATTTCTGTTCTTTTGGGAGCCATATTATCTAAAATTAACAGAAATATAAAAAATATAGTATAGTTGATTAATACATCATTAAATAAGGATAACTGTAAATCTAATATGTAAAATCATAAAATAATAGTTGCAATAAATCACACATCTGTTGCACCAGGTAGGTTATCTGTTGCACCAAATAACTAACCTATTACAACGAATAAGTAATCTATTACAATAATACAAAATATATCACTCATCTTTTAAGACAGATGAATGGTCTGTGTAACAGATCACACATTTATTACAATATATGAGTGATCTGTTGGAACAGTTAAATAACCTGTTGCAACGAATAAGTAATCTATTGCAACAATACAAAATATATCACTCATCTTTTGAGAAAGATGAATGGTCTGTGCAATAGATCACACATATGTTGCAACATATGAGTGATCTGTTAAAATAGTTAAATAACTTGTAGCAATAGCTGAGTAATCTGTTATGACAATATAGAAATATCACTCATCTGTTGAGAAAGATGAATGGTTTGTGCAATAGGTCACACATCTGTTACAACATATGAGTGATCTATTGGAACAGTTATCAGTGGTCAATATTGTTTAGATTTCTTCCAACAAAAGGGTCGTCTATCGCGACAGATGAATGATCAGCTGGAATAATCAAGTCTTGAACAAGTCCTGTTAGAAGAATTGATAGAATTTTATCCAACAGGAGGTTCATCTGTTGCATCAGATCTTTAATCCAATGGTTCTTCCATTACATCAGATGATTAATCTGTTGCATCTGATTTTTAATCCAATGGTTCCTCTATTGCATTCAATAGTAAATTTATTGCATAAAATGGTTAATCTATTACAACATATGGTTAATTGATTGCATTAGATGGTTAAACTACTACATCAGATAGTTAAAATATTGCATCATATGTTAAATATGTTGCAGCAGCTTTTTTATCAAATGATTAATCTGTTGCATCAAATGATTAATCTGTTGCATCAGATGGTTAATTTGTTGCACCAGGTATTGAATATGTTGTATCAAACTTTAATTTGATAGTTCCTCTGTTGCAACGGATTATTGATCTATTGCATCATATGTTAAATTTATTGTATTAGATAGTTAATATGTTGCACCAGATGGATAATCTATTGGAGAAAAAAATAGTAGCATTATTTTGTTCAATATCACTATTTTTATGAAGAACAAGAACAAATCAACCTAGCAACGGGCGTAACAAATTAAACTTCAAAATGAAACAACAAAAGAGAAGAGAAAAAAAGAAGAAAAGAAAAGAAATATCAGAAATTAAGGTTTTATTTAGATCGCATTTCAAATTAAAGAAAAAAATATTAAAATTGTTAACCAATACTATAAGAGAAGTTGGCTCAAGTTTCTTATTTTCTTCAAAACTAAAAAGGCCATAATTTTACCTGTGAAAGAAGAAAAGGAACGATGAAGAATTCAAAGTTGTTGTGTCCGGAGAGCAAGGCTGTCACATCAATTGATGGTTGAAGTCAAAAAAAAACTCAAAGCCTAACTATTTGTCGTTGAAGGTTGAAGTCATCGGGGATTGAAAGGAGAAATTTGTAGAACTGTTGGTTGAGAGAAGCTGTCGAGAGAGAGGAGAGAGACAGTCGATGATTTGGATTGAAGAGGGGTGTGGGTTGGGTTGATTTGTATTTTTGAAAACACTAGAAAGTTTTTAAAATATTAATCAAATCCACAATTAACTTAATCAAGTTTTCTAATTATATTTGACCCTTTAAGTTTGTCAATGTCACCAATTCTTCATTCAAGACTTAAAAGACACATTTCCTTCAATTTTCTCTACTAACTTTGTAATTAGAGATCTTTTTCAGATTTTTGATTGTGTGATAGTAGTATTAATTACCTATTGAGATTCAACACAGCGATATTTAAATGGAAGAAATAGATATCTACTTATTGGACTACAAGAATAGGTATCTCGAGGTCAAGCATGTTAAATAGCAAAGGTACCTGATTCCATAAGTTGGAAGAAGAAGCTATACTCAAAAATGGAGGCGACGTGACATTAGAGGATATGCTAAAAAGCTTTGTTGGTTGAGTTCGTGAACCCTGCAACAAAATCAAAGGAATTACATCCAAATTTCATATCTTTCTAACTTCTTTCTCTTAAATTTGTTAGTAGTATAAACTTTTCTGTAGTTCAATCCATTAATTTAAAAAAAGGGGGAAAGAAAATATGAGATACAAGGTGCAGAGGATCTTAACTTTAGGATTAAATCTTAAACGATTCAAAATACTGAAGGATCGGTGTTGGCTCAGCAGCATCTGTAAGAGATGATTGATAAACTCAGATCTAAGGAATAATCACACCACTTGAGAATTGATTGGAGCCTGAGATATTAGGATTGAAGATTAAGAGGATATCAATGTCTGGTTTACTTTTGTTGTTGATGGACTGGGTCACTTTTGATCCTAGTATATAAATATTAGGACTCATTTTCTCATTTCTAATAAATGGGCATTTTACCGAATTTTTTTTTAAAAGAAGCAAATAATAAAAGAATTATGAATTAATAAATTATGAATTAATAAATTTGTTTGAAATTTGTTATTTAAGTTTTTACTATGATACAAAATTATTTGGGAGCGTCACTAAAAGTTAGGAGGAAAAAATGAGGCCTTTTCTTATCAAAGCATATATTTGGATTAAAAAAAACGCTCAACTATGTCATTCAATGGATATCTAATGAAGAGTAGAGAGAAATAACTATATTCTCAATAGATAAGGTAGAAATGATAAAGAAAAAATTAAGACAACTATACAGTGAAGATCCATTAAAAGGATGGAAAAAACATAAGATTACTGCAAGAATTGACCTAATAGATAAAAACAGTATAATAACCCAAAAACCATTAACATATAACTTTGATGATTTAAAAGAATTTAAAATGCATATAGATGAATTATTAGAAAAATAATATATACAAAAAAGTAATAGTAAACACACTAGCCCAGCATTCATAGTAAATAAACACAGTGAACAAAAAAGAGGAAAAAGTAGAATGGTTATTGATTATAGAAACCTATGTTAGTTATGAGATATGTTAATTTAATTATAATATGAGATATGTTAATTTAATTATAAGTCGTGTTATTTTGTTAACTATATTGTTATTTGTTAATTATGAGAAGACCATTTTAAAATATACAGGCTTTTAGAGAAGTGAAAAGAACTCTAAATAGTAATTATTCAGAATATAAGAAACTAAATAAAACAAAAAAAAGACCTCCATAGTTTAGATTACCTAATTACTTTGATATCCAGTATTGAAGCAAAATTAATAATCCATTTAAAATCTAGAAGAATGAGGTATATACCACCTAATTATGATAAAATTAGAAATGAATAATATAGACCAATCCCAAAAATATAATGAACTAAAACAAATATTATCTGAGAAATGAAGAGAATTAAAAATACAAAAAAAACAAAAGACTGCAATATAACATAATTGTTGGAGTATGTCAAAAATCAATTAAAACACAAAAAAAAAAATATCATATTTAGAATCTCTAATAGATAACCTAGAATACATATATCAACATGATTTATATACCATTAAATAGATAAAATGAATAAAGAAGAATCCATAATAGATGAAAAAATATATGAAAATCACGAAAGATTAAAAATAAGAATTGTATTTTCTAATTTAGGAAGAAGATATAAGAAAATAGGTGAACATTTATATTTAATATTAGAAAAAAAAAGAATTAAAATTAGAAGATAAATTAACAGTTATGGTAAGAATAACAAAAGAAAATGAAGAAATAGACAGAAAGAAGGAAATAGAAAAAATAAAACAACAAACTACAGATGAAATACAGAAAATATAAGAAATAAAAAATAATAGGATTGCTGAGTTAGAAAAAGAATTACAAATGTTAAAAGACTTATATGAAAAAAGACAAAAAGAAAACGAAAAAGATAAAGAACAAAGATTTTAGATGAAATAAACCAATTTAAGGAAAAATTAGAAATAAAAAATGAAGACTTAGAAACCAAAGAATTAGAAGTAAACGCAATAGACACTAAAGAAACAAACGATTATGATTCAAAAAATAGTGAAACATATACAGAAATTTTAGAAAAAATAGAAGACCTAGAAATAAAGGAAAAACAAGAAGCAATTAATAAAAATATAGAAGAAACAAACACAGAAGTAAATACTCTTGATACAAAAAATGATGAAAATATAATACCTACTACATCAGAAATAAGAAAACCTACATATTATTATAAAGATAGGTTTAAAAGGTATAATCTAAAGAATGAATATAACAAATGGACACAAAAAAAATAATTAATAAAAATTATAACTTCTTAGACTTAGAATGTGTAATAGAAGTAGATAAAATAATACAATTATGGATAGGATATATAACAAAACAATTATTAGACAATGGTATAAATGCAACAGATATACCAGAATATATAGAAAGAACACTAATAGGAACAACAAAATTATGAATTTTAAATTTAACTGAATATAGGAAAAAGGTATTAAAGGCTGATAAAAAAACAGAAGGAATAACAGTAATTAAACTAACACCTATAGACATATTGAAAAAATATGAAATAGCTATAAGAGATGAATTTAGCAGTATGACAACAGAAGAAGAAGAAGAAGAAGAACAAAACAAAGAAAAAGATACAAATAGGAATTTAATGTTAAAACTAGCAATATGTAGTATGTGCTATATAGATGAATATACTTGTGCATTTAAAGAATACTACTATAAGGGAACATATAATACAGAAGAAATTAAAGAAGTAAGAAGATTATATTTTAGTAAAGTACCTGAACCATTTAGTTCAAAAATAATAAAGAGTTAGGATGAAGCAAAAATAGTAGATACCCTAGGAATAAGAATAAAATTTCTACAACAATGGTATAGGAATATATGTGAAAAATACAGAGAAGAAACAAAACTGGAAAAACATTAATAAGAAATTTAGCATGTTGCTAGGATAAAATAGCACTCCAATTTTGATGTGAAGAAAAATATTATAAGAAAAGAAAAAGACATAAGAAATATAAGAAGTACAGAAAGTCACAATATAAGTATAAGAAACCAAGAAAAAGATATTACGTAAAAAATTATAAAAATAAAAGACCATATAGGGAAAAAAATCTATAAAAGAATGTACTTGTTATAATTGTCGAAAACTAGGACATTTAGCTAGAGATTGTAAAATGCCTAAAGCCCCAAAAAAGAAACAAATATTAGAAATAAAGATAGAAAATGCAGAATATATGCAAATAGATTATATAGATTACGAATTAAAAAGTGAAGATAGATATATAAAATTTCGAAAAATGAAACAGATAATGAAACAGATAGTGAATCAGATGAATCAAATGACTGCAGAAGATATAAAAATAATAACAAAGGAAGAATATTTAAATGAAGAAGGAACAAATCGAAAAATAATATTTGATAATATATTTGGATCAAACACACTCTTTGAATATTCTTCTTTAGCAAGACTTGATGAACATGGAAGAACAAGATAAATATTTAAGAGTTGACCAAAGTTTGACCCCTAACCAAATGAACCCCAAATTTGGATTTTCTTGTAGATCTAGGTTCCTTAGGCCAAGGTGAACTAAAATAACTAAAAATCAGCAACAAACCGACGTCCAACTTCAAAACCCACACGGATCTATGCTTAAAAAACTTTAAAACACCATATCCATGGAGGTTCTTAGCTCAAACTCAACCAAATCTTGTTCCAAATGTAGATCTAAACTCCCTAGGTGCTAGGGAACAAGAATATAGCACTTGAAACCAACAAAACACACAAAAAAAAAGTAGATCTAAGATCTAAAAATTTATCAAAACACACAAACGGGTTAAGTATTTTTTTGTGAGATTTTCAATTTTCTACACTCTTTTTTGTTGATTTTCTTCAAGGTAATCAATAATCCAAGACTTAGGGTTGTAGGAACAATCCTAAAACATGGATTTGATATCAAATGATAGCCTAAAATACTATCAAACACTAAATGGACACTAAAGGAACAAAAATCAGCAAGCACACAAAGATAAAACAACACTTAGAAAGGAGATGAAGAAGAAAGATTGCATAAATATAAAGATAGTAGAGTGACCCTTACTTCCACTAGATGATTAACAAAAGGAGATGTATCAAATCTCCAATCACACCTCAAAAATAAAAGTTCAAACCACTCTCTTAGGTAGATACAAAGGGAGTCACCTTCCCCAAGCACCAACCTTTCTTGCCAATTTGTCAATACAAGTGAAATCCATCACTTAGTGTAAACCCTAATTTTAGATTCTCTCTTTAAGAGAGGAAGAAAATTACAACTAAAGAGTATCTCCCAATAATTTCATCAAAGTCTAATGAAAAATAAGCCTAAAGAGTCTATTTATACTTATTATATTAAAGACCAAAATACCCTTAATGAAAAGGGCTCCTATGGAGTGTAAAGAAAAAGCATAAAAAGACCATTACACCCTTAATGAATGGGTGATCATGTAGTGTTTTGATGTGGTCTTCTTCACACTTCAACATATGACTTTCCTTGAGCCGTTTTGGTCTTCACAATTATTCTTCAACACTTGAACCTCTCGGGCATCTCATCAAGGCAAGCTTTTAAGCAACCTTCCATACACGGGATTGTTCTATTGTGGGTTTAAAATGGGTCCCCCACGCATGCTCCCGTTCCCTCAATGTGACCACAATTGGGTTCTTCTTGTGGTGGCCTCGGAAGATGTCTTCAAAAGCTAAGGTGGCCACTTGACTTGTATCACGAGATAAAAGGAAAATAATTAGATTTAAGTGTAGAAAAAATATTTAAAATACCAACAATAAAAAATATATTTAGTAGACGAAAAGAAGAATACTACGTAGTAAGCCAAAAAGGACAAGTAATAGACTATAGATATGCAAAAGGTAAAGCTAGTATACCACTAGTAACAAAAAGAATAATTAATAAAGAAATAAATGATATAAAAAGCAAAGACCCAATAAAATACGTACACCTTGGAGGAACGGAAATATTAATAAAAGCATGTTTTAGAGTAGGAATAGATACACCAATAGAATTATATTTAGCAGATGATAGAATTATAAAACCTATAGAAAAAAAGTATAATAACTGCTATAAGAGGAAATCTAATATACCAAAAGTTTAAATTTATAATAAGTGCAAATTATTCAGTAGCAACAACAGATAAAAACATAGATAAGTCATTAGTGCTATATTAGAAAATATCAAGAATAAAACTGACCCCAGGAAGTAAAATACTTACAGCAAGATGTAAAAATCTATATGTATTAACAACAAAACATAAAATAACGAGAAAAAATAAAATTAATAAAATACAAATAGAAAGTCCTTCTGAACAATTTGTAAAAACAATTGATAACAATGATTATAGTTACAAAGACATAGATATAGAAGAAGATTTAGAAATAATGAATGATAGAATAAGCACAACAAAAAGAATAGCTTTTGAAAAACCAGAATCATCAGGATCATCGAAAAAAACAAATTATGAAATAACTTCAACAGTTAATTTAACTCAATATTATATAATGGGAACAATAAATGAAAAAAGAATATTTAATACTTCTAAATACAGGACAAGAAGAAAACCATATATCAAAATACCTGGTGAAAAATGAAGAAATAAAATCTAATAGTAATATATGCCCAGATCTACCAAGAAGTTTAATAACTATTAAAGATACAACTGAAAAAGAAATGGTAATAGGAGTTAGAAAAATAAAAATAGAATTTGAAATAAAGGAAGAAATGCAAAAAGAAGACATAATATTAAGGATAAAATGGTTAGAACAAATAAAACCCTACAATATAGAACATACACAATTAACCATAACCTACAATAATGAAAAATTATTAATAAAGAGAGCTTTAACATGAAAATATATGTACTTATGAAAATAATATTAGAAGGATATTATAATAGATATTATACACCTATAATAGATACAGGAGCAGAAGCCAACTTATTTAGATATAACTGTTTACCAGAAGACAAATGGGATAAGCTGAAAAAACCAATAGTAGTCAAAGGATTTAATAATGAAGGAAGCTTAATTATCTATAAAGCTATAAATATAAAAATACAAGTATGAGATAAGATATTAACAATAGAAGAGATCTCTAATTATAAACTAACATCAAAAGATATGCTTTTAGGAATGCCATTTTTAGATAAACTATACCCACATATAATAACTAAAACACACTAGTGGTTTCCAACACCATGTAAACAAAGAGTACGAGCAAAAAGAGTTATTAGTAAAATAAGAAAGAAAGCTGATTAGATAAAAGGAAGTGAAAAAATCACACAAAAATTAAAAATATAAAAAATACTGAAGACACAAAAGAACTAGTTATATTTTCAATAAATAAAGAAGAAAAAACTATATTTTCAATATATAAGGTAGAAATAATAAAGAAAAAATTAAAACAACTATACATTGAAGATCCATTAAAAGGATGGAAAAACATAAGACTACTGTAAGAATTGAGCTAATAGATAAAAACAGTATAATAACCCAAAAACCATTAACATATAACTTTGATGATTTAAAGGAATTTATAGGCATTTTAAATTCATTTTCTTCCTTTGTTATTATTTTTATATCTTCTTCAGTTATTTGATTTATCTGATTCACTATCTATTTCATTATCTGTTTCATTTTCTGAAATTTCATATATACTATTGTCACTTTCTAATTCGTAATCTATATAATCTATTTGCATATATTCTACATTTTCTATCTTTATTTTTTGATATTTGTTTCTTTTTTGGGTCTTTAGGCATTTTACAATCTCTAGTTAAATGTCCTAGTTTTCCATAACTATAAAAAGTACATTCTTTTATAGATTTCTTTTTCCTATATGGTCTTTTATTTTGATAATTTTTTACATAATATATATTTATTGGTTTCTTATACTTATATTGTGACTTTCTATAATTCTTATATTTCTTATGTTTTTTCTTTTCTTATAATATTTTTCTTCACATCAAAATTGGAGTATTATTTTATCCTTACAACATGCTAAATTTCTTATTAATGTTTTTTCCTTTTTTGTTTCTTCTCTGTATTTTTTACATATATTCCTATACCATTATTGTAGAAATTTTATTCTTGCTCCTAGGGTATCTACTATTTTTACTTGATCCTAACTCTTTATTATTTTTGAACTAAATGGTTCAGGTAATTTACTAAAATATAATCATCTTACTTCTTTACTTTCTTCTGTATTATATGTTCCCTTATAGTAGTATTCTTTAAATGCATAAGTATATTCATCTATACAGCACATATTACATATTGCTAGTTTTATCATTAAATTTCTATTTGTTTCTTCTTCTTTGTTTTGTTCTTCTTCTTCTTCTTCTGTTGTCATACTGCTAAATTCATCTCTTATAGCTATTTCATATTTTTTCAATATGTCTATAGGTGTTAGTTTAATTACTGTTGTTCCTTCTGTTTTTATTAGCCCTTAATACCTTTTTACTATCTTCAGTTAAATTTAAAAACCATAATTTTGTTGTTCCTATTAGTGTTCTTTCTATATATTCTGGTGTATCTTTTGCATTTATACCATTGTCTAATAATTGTTTTGTTATATATGTTATCAATAACTGTATCGTTTTATCTACATCTATTACACAGTCTAAGTCTAAGAAGTTATAATTTTTATGAATTATTTGTTTTGGTGTCCATTTGTTATATTCATCCTTTAGATTATACCTTTTAAACCTATCTTTATAATAATATGTAGGTTTTCTTATTTTTGATGTACTAGGTATTATATTTTCATCATCTTTTGTATCAAGAGTATTTACTTCTGTGTTTGTTTCTTCTATATTTTTATTAATTGCTTCTTGCTTTTCCTTAATTTCTAGGTCTTCGATTTTGTCTAAAATTTCTGTATATGTTCCACTATTTTCTGAATCATAATCATTTGTTTCTTTAGTGTCTATTGTGTTTACTTCTAATTCTTTGGTTTCTAAGTCTTCATTTTTTATTTCTAATTTTTCTTTGAATTGGTTTATTTCATCTAATAATCTTTGTTCTTTATCTTTTTCGTTTTCTTTTTGCCTTTTTTCATATAAGTCTTTTAACATTTGTAATTCTTTTTCTAACTCAACAATCCTATTATTTTTTATTTCTTCTATTTTCTGTATTTCATCTGTAGTTTGTTGTTTTATTTTTTCTATTCCTTTTTTTCGTCTATTTCTTCATTTTCTTTTGTTATTCTTACCATAGCTGTTAATTTATCTTCTAATTTTAATTCTTTTTTTCTAACATTAAATATAAATGTTCACCTATTTTCTTATATCTTCTTCCTAAATTAGAAAATACTATTCTTATTTTTAATCCTTCCTGATTTTCATATATTTTTTCATCTATTATGAATTCTTCTTTATTCATTTTATCTATTTAATGGTATATAAATCATGTTGATATATGTATTCTAGGTTATCTATTAGAGATTCTAAATATGATATTTCTTTTTTTTTGTGTTTTTATTGATTTTTGACATACTCCAACAATTATGTTATATTGTAGTCTTTCTTTTTTTTATTTTAAATTTTCTTTGTTTCTCAGATAATATTTGTTTTAGTTCTTTATATTTTTGGGATTGGTCGATATTATTCATTTGTACAGTATTTGTAATATTTTGGTGGATCTCTAAATCTAATTTTATCATAATTAAGTGGTATATACCTCATTCTTCTAGATTTTAAATGGATTATTAATTTTGCCTCAATACTAGATATCAAAGTAATTAGGTAATCTAATCTATAGAGGTCTTTTTTTATTTTATTTAGTTTCTTATATTCTGAATAATTACTATTTAGAATTCTTTTCACTTCTCTAAAAGCTTGTATATTTTTAAATGGTCTTCTCATAGTTAACAAATAACAATATAGTTAACAAGATAACACGACTTATAATTAAATTAGCATATCTCATATTAGAATTAAATTAACATATCTCATAACTAACATACCAATATCTCTTCTTTAACTTTAAAGAACATAGCTCTGATACCAATTGTAGGGGGGTGCAGATATTGCTCCTGTATCTATAATTAAATATATTTATGACAAAACCTTTCCATATTAGAAGTCATCAAAATTAAAGTATTTTCCTAATATTTAAGTGTTGAAAATTAAATAAATATATTTATGATAAAACCTTTTCTTATTAGATGTCATAAGAATTAATGTCAACTAAAAAATTTTAAATTAATTTAAGAATTCTAAATCAACTAAATTTAATTTAAGAAGATTTAAAAAAATCTAGAAATAAATGTAAAAGCGTTAGAATAAGAGAAATTTAAGAAGTACAAAATTTTTAAAGTTTTAAGTACATAATAAGAATGTAATCAATGATTTCGTAAAGATTTGACTTTAAAAACAAGAAAAGTTTTAAATATAGAAAAAAATTGATCTTACAATAGATAAAGTTCAAATTGATGTGCCTCTCTTAGCCTCTGGTAGCAAGGGAAAGAGGTACTGCATGACAAGCACAAAAACGATGATTGATCAATCACTTGAAACTTCTAGTGGTAAAATATATATGTGCTTACACTAAAATATATGTTTATATTTATACTAGTTTCATGAGGTCCATGCTAAGCCCAAGCCAAAATTTAAAGTATAAAATTAATAATTTTAAGTTACAAATATAATTTATATATATATATATATATATATATATATATATATATTCTTTTTTTTACTTTACAATCAATATATCTAATGATCTGTTAAAAAGTCTTGTTGATAATTTTTCATAATTATTAGAGTTGTTAATCACATAATTGGATAATTTTAAATAAAAAACATTATCTATGAGGAAGAAAATATTATCAGATAATTAGAATATATCAAAAATTTACAAGTAATTATATTGATATGATTTAAAATATTTAATAATTACTCTTCAATAAAGATCATAAATAGAAAAAGAATTTTGATATTTTGTAAAATTTGCGAGTATTTATTTTCTTAGTTATAGAAAAAATAAATTTATTTTGATATTTATTATATAAATTAACTTAATAAGGATCTATAAGAATATTAAATTATACTTAAACTACATTAACAATTACTTGTAAGGACCCGCAGAATTTCAAGCCTAACTCAGTCTCTTAGAGCTTTATGAGGGGTCCCAGACTTAGAAAATTTTAACTATGTATTCATACTTAGAGTTAGTTTAGCCTTCGTAAGTTGGCGATCCTTTTTCACAATCCTTATGACTTGTAAATATCAACTTTTTGGTTGATTCATGATCAGTAATGTTAGTAGTTATTTTCGGACAAGATTTGAATTTTTTGAACCACGTATGATTCAAGTTTGGGCGTCCAAACCAGTGGGTCAACGCGATCTCGACGCGCCGCATTGCCTATCGCATTGATAAATGTTGTTCCCAGTTTCCAGCGTCAGATTTTAGTGAGTTGACGCGGACTCAATGTGATGCGTCGGCCATAGCGTCAATCACATCGATGCGTGCGTCACCCTGCACGTTCTAAATCCATTTTTATTCATTAATAACCCGCATCCTCAGGGGTAATTGGGTCTTTTTTCACCGTATGTTAGCCCCCAAAACACGAGATTAAACCTCGTTAGAAGTAAAAATCCATTCATCCTTCTCAAAATTTCTATAGAAGCAAACCCTAGGACCTCCAATTCAAGATTCAGCCTTCAAGAACACTCCATCATTCTTCGCAAATTTGAATACCAAGGTATGTGAAGTGTTCATCCAAGAGTCTCCTTCCACCCTTGGAGTTCAACAAACTATTTTAAAATACAAGATAATTGATTTCGTGGATTTCATGTTGGATCTTGAATATAGTAATGATTATGATGTTAATGGTGATCTAATTCCATGACTTGTCCCAAGTTTCATGCAAATTAGTTAATTGTGAATTGAATTTTGTAAGCTACATGTCGAACTCTTGAATTGCAAGTTAATATAGAATCCATGATATTACTACATGTTTATTGATATGTGAAATACCCCTGCTCCCCTAGTGTTTGTCAAAATGCTTATGTGAATTAACTAGTCCAAGCATAATATGTTATTATGTGATTTCAATCATGCACAAGCTCATGTATATCAAGTGTTTGAAAAAAATGTCTAAGTGAATGTATTATTAGTAAGCTAGTCCCGTTATGCTATTAAAGTGATGTAGTGATATACTTTTCATGCTATTGAGTCTGGGGGTATTTAATAACCGATAATTTAACTATATATCTAGAGCTAGTGTCAGTTGCAGAATAGTACCATTCATATCATGATCAGTGGTTCAATAATCAGTTTCGAACTTAATCAGTAATCAGTTTAGGACTCAGTTAGTAATCAGTTCAGAACCCGATGAACTCAGTTGAGTTCAGTCAGTTAATAGAATTAATAACTATTTAGTCCATCCTAGAATAGTTTAGAAATCAATCCAGTGTCTATTCAGTTGGAAGTAGGATTCAGTACCGAGTGAACCCAAGGATGGGGACTCACCTGCCAGCAGAGGGTGTGATCCTTAGAAGTAGTCCTTGCGTTCCAGAACTACATAGCCAACTTTTGTAGGTCGAGACATCAACCTACCAGTTGAGGGTTGATGAGGTGTTTTAACCTGCCAGTTGAGGGTACCACCGTTCTCATTCAGAGCACCTGCCAGATGAAGGTGACTCAGCTTGTCTTTACCCATGGCACGATACTTACACCCTTCCAGCTGGGGTTATAAGTTGGACCCTAATAAAATTAGAGAGGGGTATGTCAGTTAGATAATTACCTTCCACCATCTCAGTTTCAGTCTACAGAATAAAAGTCAGTTCAGTTCTACAAAAATTAGGACTGTTAGACACAGTTACTCAGTTCATTACAAAACTCAAAATAGTTCTACAGAATCAGGATGATCAAATACAATCAGTCAGTTAACAGTAATATAGTATTAATAAACTCGGATATCAGTAAACTAATGATTCAGAACTCAGTATTAAGTGTTACCATGACCTCAGTTACAGTTTAAGCATTTATGCATGTACTCTCTTTTAGTTATGTTCACGTTATTCAGTTAGTTATGGTTCATGCATATGAACCCATGCATATCATCCTACCTCAGTTAGCATACCAGTACATTCAAAGTACTGACGCAAACTTTTCTTTTGCGCTATGATGTCTTATATCATAGGTTCAGACGCATGGGATCCTAAACGTACTTAGCAGCCCAGACCTTTCAGCAGCAGATTTAGTGGTGAGTCCTCATAGTTTGAGGACATGATTATTACTTTAGTATCTCAATTTATCAATTTTCAGTAGTTAGGATTAGTTAGGGGCTAGTCCCATCAACTCCTTATTCAGACAGTTAGAGGCTTTTCAGACTAGAGTAATTTTTCAGACAGGTGTTCTGTTTTTATTATTGATTTGAGTATTCAGTAATTGATTTTTAGTTTTAAACCTTATGGCTATTTCTGCCTAAATTTCATATTTTACAGTATTGTTATTAAGTTATTACAGCAGGTACCAGTCATGGGTTAGATTGTGGTCCTTCAGGATTATAATCATCGTGTATCATTCGGAGTACAGACTCAGGGCGTTAAAAACTTGGTATCAGAGCCTAAGGTTCAACAGTGTCCTAGGAAGTCTAAAAGCTGCATCACGTAGAGTCTTGTACATGGGTGTGTAGCGCGCCACACTTATGGATAGGAGGCTATGAGATGTTTTTTAGGAAAAGTTTCCCTTCTTTTAGTATTCATGTCGTGTGGGTGAGCATAAGCTCAAGTTAAACTCCCTATCTAATCCAAGTTTCTCTTTTGTTTATAGAATATGCCTCGAAAGAGAAGTAAGAAAAGAGAAACGAGAGACCAGCCAGCACCTCAGCCCGTCCAACCAGATCCTCTGGATGAACATGTCTCCCACGCTAAATTTAGAGCATATTTCACCACCCTAGCTCATTTTGTGGTAGCCTAGAATAAATGCCCATCTGTCATTCTGGCCAACCCAATGGCCATTACTGCTGCAGCCAGGATTTGTGACTTCACCCGAATGAACCCTCTATTTTTTACTGGGTCTAAGTCAGATAAGGACCCTCAGGAATTTCTTGATTAGGTGCAAAAAGTTATAGATATTATGGAGGTGACCGCTATTGGGAGCGTTGAGTTGGCCGTATATCAATTGCAGGATATGGCTCACTCATGGGTTAAACAGTGGAAAGCAAAAAGGGTCGCAGATGTAGGGCCCATGGAGTGGGATGAGTTTGCCACTGCTTTTCTTGATAGGTTCTTCCCATTGGAGTTGAGGGAAGCAAAGGTTTTAGAATTTATTAATCTGAAGCAGGGAAACATGACAGTGAAAGAGTATTCTCTCAAGTTTACTCAATTATCTAGATACGCTCCTCATGCGGTAGTAGATAGCAGATCCAGGATAAGTAAGTTTGTGTCTGGGTTTCTAGCAGTGTGGTCAAGGAGTGTAGAACAACAATATTGATTAAGGAGATGGATATATCCTGGCTCATGGTCCATGAAGAGGCTAAGAATAGGGAGAAGGAGAGGGAGAATAAGAGAGCGAAAATAGGTAGTTTCAACTTCGCTCAGCCTAAGTCAGAGGGTGGGAATCATTCTTAGTTCCACCTAAAATCCTCAGTTCCAGCTCTATCCTCAGCCAGTTCTTTAGTGCCAAAATTCAGAGATGGCAACAGAGATAGAGCAACAGGCCCTAAGCCTCAGGGTAGTGTCAGCAGCCCTCGAACCAATCCCCTTTGCAAGAAATATGGCAGAAACCACTAGGGTATATGCAGGAATGGTAGTGATATGTGTTTTAAGTGTGGAAATCTATGAAACAGAGTCAGAGATTGTCCCCAGTCAGGTTTCCAAGGTTAGCATAATCGTCCCTCAGCTCAGTCCGGTCGCTCGAATCAGCAGGGTGCTGCTTCCAGTGCCACTAGTGGGCAACGCCCAAACAGACTCTATGCCCTTCAGTCCCGATAGGATCAGGAAAGTTCTCCTGATATGGTCACTGGTACATTACAAGTTTATCATTTGCATATTTATGCTTTGCTAGATCCAAGAGCTTCTTTATCTTTTGTAACACCATATATAGCTGTCAACTTTGGAGTCAGTCCTAAAATCCCAACAGAGCCTTTATCAGTCTCTACCCCAGTGGGTAAATCCATCATAGCATGGCGGGTATACAGGAACTGTCCGATTATGGTATCTCAGAAAGTCACTTCAGCAAACTTAGTAGAATTAGAGATGACAGATTTTGATGTTATTCTCAGCATGGATTGGATTCATTCATGTTATACCTCAGTTGACTGCCAAAATAGAATTGTTAGTTTCAGTTTTTAAATAAATGCATCCTAGAGTGGAGGGTAGTACTTCAGCACTTAGGGGTCAGCTTATTTCCTACCTAAGGACAAGAACAATGATATCTAAGGGATGTGTCTACCATCTCGATCGAGTCCAAGACTTTGGTTCAGAAACCCCTAATCTTGAATCTGTGTCAGTAGTATGTGAATTCCCAGATGTATTTTTAGAAGATATTCCCGGAGTTCCTCCCAAAAAGAAAGTTGACTTCGGAATAGACCTTCTTCTAGATACTTAGCCTATCTCTATTTTGCCATACAGCATGGCTCCAACAGAACTTAAAGAGTGAAAAAAATAGTTGAAACATCTCTTAGATAAGGGATTCATTAGACCCAGCATATCCCCGTGGGGTGTCCTAGATCTATTCGTGCGAAAGAAAGATGGTTCTCTCAAAATGTGTATTAACTACCGTCAGTTAAATAAATTCATGGTCAAGAATAAGTATCTACTTTCCAGAATTGATGGCTTGTTTGACCAACTTTAAGGGGCCATTTACTTCTCTAAAATAGACCTCAGATCAGGCTATCATCAGCTCAGAGTCAGGGAATGTGACATCCCAAAAACGGCCTTCAGAACTCGATATGGTCACTTTGAATTCCTAGTTATGTTGTTTGGTCTTACAAATGACCCAACAAATTTTATGGACTTGATAAACCATGTGTTCAAGCATTACTTGGACATGTTCATTATAGTCTTCATAGATGACATTGTTGTCTACTCTTGCAGTGAGAATGATCATGCAGACCATCTCAAAATAGTATTATAGACTCTCAAAAATCATCAGCTATTCACCAAATTTATTAAGTACAACTTTTGGCTAAGGTCAGTAGCTTTCCTCGGCCATGTCATTTCTGGTAATGGCATTAGAGTGGATCCCCAAAAGATTGAAGCAGTAAGAAACTGACCCTGAACCATATCTCCATTAGATATCAGGAGTTTCTTGGGCTTGGATGGCTACTACCAATGGTCTGTCGAGGGATTTTCGTCTATTGCATCCCCCATGTCCAGATTGACTTAGAATAAAGTCAAATTCTAGTGGTAAAATTCTTGTGAGAAGAGTTTTCAGGAGTTGAAGACTCGACTCACTACAGCCCTAGTTCTGACTCTACCAGATGGTACAGATGGCTTTGTTTTATATTGTGATGCTTCTAGAGTTGATTTTGGCTATGTTTTGATACAAATAAGTAAGGTCATAGCCTATTCCTTTAGACAGCTTAATCCCCATGAAAAGAACTGTCTAACTCATGATCTTAAGTTAGCAGCAGTAGTATTTGCCTTAAAGATTTGGAGGTACTATTTATATGGAGTGCACGTTGATCTGTTCACTGACCATAAGACCCTACAGTATGTATTCTCTCAGAAATACCTAAACCTCCATTAGATAATATGGTTGGAGTTGTTGAAAGACTACTATCATCCGATCAAGGCCAATGTAGTGGTAGATGCTCTTAGTAAGATGTTGTAATACCCCAAAAAATACAAACCAATATTAGTGCCATTTTCCAAGCTCATGCATATTAAATCATGGTGATTTTATAGTTTTATGAGCAATTTAGTTGTATATTAAGTCTTTAAATAACTCCCAGCTATCAGATGAATCAAGATATTCCTTATCGATTGAATTCTTGGGAAGGATATTGCTATAGTCAACTTCGAATAAGTATATTTCTCGTTATACTATGAATTTTTGAGCTCATGAAATACCAAAATATATATAATTGAATTATATTTCCAACAATACCAATTTTGACTAAATATGATATCGGAGCAAGGAGTTATGCCCATTTTACTCCAGCATGTCAGGCTGGGAAACTAAGTGACGACATTCGTGATAAGCTATCATAAGCGTGAGAACTTATCACCAATGTCGTCAGCCCTGGGTAGATTTCTAATACCAATGATGACATTTTGTGACAAGACATCACGCTCGTGATGACTTATCACCAATGTCGTCAACCTTAACCAAAAAATTAAGATTTCACCCTTTTGTGACGACATTTCATGACGACTTATCACCAGCTTGACGACTTATCACGAATGTCGTCAGCTATTTTTTTTCAGCAATTGAGGGACATTTTTGAAAGGGTATTTTGGTCTTTTCCTTCACTTCCCACAACTTATAATCCTCAAGGAGCGTATTATCTTTCATTCTCTTTAGTTAAACTTCTCAAAAAACTCTATCATACACTCTCAACTACAAGATTAGGGTTTTCTCTTAAGATTATCTCCTCAAGAACAAGAACATTCTCTCCCAAAGGGGTTAAACCCTAGTCAAAAAAAATCAAGAACAAGCCTAAGGATTTCTTCAAAAACCTTCAAGAAATAATAGATCTCTTTCAAGATCAAGCTTTAAGGTATGTGTGGTGTCTATCCATGGGTCCCTTTGATCCATGGAGCTCAAGAATCATGCTTTAAATTATAAATTGTGATTTTCTTGTTGTGTTTTGACTATATTCATGTTGATGATTGTTGTTTGGATTCAAGGTTGTATCTTGATGTGTTTTTCATGAAGCATGTGAGTACGTTAGTTGAAACCCATGAATTTTGGATGGATTAAGATTGTCAAACTGATAAGTACACCTATGCCCAAAGTTGTGCATGTAAGGTGTTTGATAAAATGTCAAGAATGATAGAATCCATATTTTTATGACTTAATAGTGCTTAAATGACAAGCCCATGTTCTATTCTTTCTGATTCCACATGAACTCTACATTATTATTGTGTATTATTGTTATGACATGGAATGAGCATGATATTAAAGCAACGTGAGTATATATATGTTGTGCGCATCCCCTTCCATGTATAAGATGTTGAGAACCAAGTGTAGTATAAAATCCCCTACTTATGATATTGTGAATTGTGGACTCTATTCTTATGATCAAGTCAGTCATGTGTGTTAGTTTCCTTCCATCGAGTCCTGGGGGTACTTGTACTCGAAATAATATAGTTGTGTGCCTAGTGCCATGTCATGCTATTACGATAATCTCAATCAAGCCATGGTCTATAGAATTCAGTTAGTTATGTGACTCAGGAAAACTCAGAAATCTCAACAGTCTCAGTAGTTTAGTAACCTCAGTACTCACTAATCTCAGTGATCTCAGTAACAATAGTATTCCTAGCAATCTCAGTAATTTCAGTACTCTCAATCAGTCCTCATAACTCCGTATATTCCTTCAGTCAAGGGAACTCAGTAAACTTAGTTTAGCTTCGCTAAATAATACAACTAGTATCAGTTCAGTTAATCAGTATCAGTTCAGCTAATTAGTTTAGTTTAGTTATTCAATTTAGCTCAGTTATCTAGTTTAGTGTCTTTTAGATGGGAGTAGGATTCAGCATCGAGTAAGCCTAGGGATGGGGACTCACCCACTAGAAAGGATGGAGATCCTTAGAAGTAATCCCTAAGTTCCAAAACTACGTAGCCAGCGTAGATACGAGATGTCACCCATTAGATAGGACTGGCATACTCAGGGGTCACCCGTTAGTATATTTATATGTATAAGACTGATCCCAGGAGTCACCCGCTAGATTAAGACTGAATCCACAGCAGTTGTCTTTACTGGTGGTGTGGTACTGACACCTTTCTAATCAGGGTAGAGGTTGGACCCCAATCAGCTTAGCATAGGGCATGTAGGTTGGATGAATATATCCCACAGTTTCAGTTATAGATTCAGGACTATCAGATACAGTCAACTCAATTCAGTAGTACAGATTCAATACTGTTAGAGACAGTCAATCCTTATCATTATAAATAGACTTCAAGATCACCCATTAGACAGGACTGATCTCAACTATAGTTAATCAGCATTAGAATCATCAGATTTAAAGATCACCCACTAGATAGGACTGATCTCAAATTCAGTTACTCCATATAGAGCGGAACTCAGATAGTTCCATCAGAACTCAAACTGTTAAATATAGTTTCTCAGTATCAGTTACATCGATCTTGTTGATCATCACAGTTATATTAGTTATGTCGGTTGTCATAGCTTATGTTATTAGTATTCAGTTTTAGGACTGTTAGACACAGTCAATCAGACCAGTTCTTCATAATTTGAACGGTCAGAAAAAGTCATTCATCTATTCAGTATCTTAGTATCAGTAAAGTCATGTCGTCAGTATTCAGACTCAGTAGTCAGTATCACCACGAGTTCAATTATAGTTGCTTATGCATGTATGTATTCTCACGTTTATATTAGTCAGCATTGTTCATGCATATAACCCTCTGCATTTAGCCTACCTCACTCGTATACTCAGTACTTTCAGACGTACTGATGTATTTGCGCTATGGTGCTTCCTCTTATGTTACACCATTAGTTCAGAGGCACGTGTTCTAGATCAGTAGTAGCATTCCAGTTGCAGAGTTGTAGTGAGTCCTCATCTATTCAAGGACGATATTATTTTATTTCATTTATTATTTCAGTTCAGTTTTCCTAGATGGAGTTAGTTGGAGACATGTTCCTTCAACTCCTTACTCAGAAAGTATTTAAAGGCATTCAGATTTAGTTCAGATTTGATTCAGACTTTAGTTTTTTTGGGTATTTGCCACCCATATGGATATTACCTTTGTCAGATATTTTATTCAGTTGAACCTTATAGCCCATTGTTCATGTTTTTCCGCATTATTATGTCATATATTGCAGTGTACAGGTATAGATATTGGTCATGGGTTAGCTTGTGGTCCTTCGGGGTCATAAGCACTGCGTAGCATTTCAGTTCAGAAAATTAGAGTGTTACAAACTTGGTATCAAATCCTAAGGTTTAATAGAGTCCTAGGAAGTATGAAAGCCGCATCTAGTAAAGTCTTGTACATGTGTGTGTTGTGCACCACACTTATGTGCAGGAGGCTATGAGATGTTTTATGAACAGTTTCCCTTTTTTTAGTATTCATGTCGTGCCAGTGAGCATAATCTCAAGTTACTCTCAATCTAATCTATTTCTCCTTTTCTTCTACAAAACATGCATCCTAAAAGAAGAAACTGGAATTAGTCAGCCCTTCAGCCCAAAGACCCTTTGAGCGATCAGGTTTCTCATGCAGAGTTCAGACCGTATTCACCACTCTTGCTTAGTCAATTACTGTCTAGAATGAATGACCAACTGTCGTTTCGGCCAATCCAGTGGCCAATTTAACTGCAGCTAGAATTTAGGACTTTACCCAAATGAATCCTCCTTATTTCATGGGATCTAAGTCAGATGAGGACCTGCAGGAATTCTTAGATCAGATTCAGAAAGTGATAGATATTATGAGGGTGACTACTGTGAAAAGTGTTGAATTAGCTGCATATTAATTGCAGGATGTGTCTCATACTTGGTACAAATAGTAGAAGTCAGAAAGGTTAGATGATGCAGGTTCTATAGAGTGAAAAGAGTTTGCCTCTGCTTTCCTTGATAGATTTTCCCCGTTAGATCTTAGAGAAGCTAAGGTGCTAGAGTTCATCAACCTCAGGCAGGGCAGTATGACAGTGAAAGAGTATTCTCTTAGGTTTACTCAATTAGCCAGATATACCCCTCATGTGGTTGTAGACAGTAGATCCAAGATGAGTAAGTTCGTGTCAGGGGTGAACGATGGCGTGGTAAATAAGTGCAGATTTGCTATGTTGAATAGTGATATGACTTTAGCCAGACTTATGACTCATGCTCAGTAGATACAGGACCAGAAGATTAAAATAAGGGAGAGACAGAGTAAGAGAGCAAGGACAGATAGTTTTAGCTTTGCAGCCTAAGTCACATGGTAGTAACCATTCTCAGCATAGTCAGAAGTTTTCAGCCCCAGCTCCATCCTCAGCTAGTGCACCAGCACCTAAGTCTAGAAATAACTGTCATGATTGAGTGCCAGGCTCTGAGGCTAGGGTAGTAAGAATAGAAGTCTTACTTATCCATTTTGCAAAGAGTGTGGTAAGAATCACCTAGGTACATATAGGGCAGGTAGTGATGTATGCTTTGGGTATGGCAAGCCAAGCCACAGGATATGAAAGTGTAGAGTTCTACCACAGAGGGGTAAAGAGTTGCATCAGCAAGGCACCAAGAGTTGTTAGCGTCAGAATAGACTTTATGCACTCCAGACCCATCATGATCCAGAAAGTTTCCCTGACCTAGATCCGGGTACATTACCAGTCTTTCATGTTCATGGAATGCATTGTTAGATCGCTTTCACTGATTTGTACATATGTTTCAGCATGAGTTAGTTAGTAAAGCCAGCAAGTCAGCTTAGCAATCGAGCAGTCAGATTAGCATAGTTTGTTTCCTCATCCTTGCATCTATTCATGCTATCCAAGATCTAAGGGAATGTAACTATTCCAAGTAGAACCTTCTAGTAGTTGCAAGTTCAGTTCAATAAATGCATCATGCATTAGTCCCAGACTCCCTAGGTTTAGTTATAATCTTGTTCATAGATGCCTTGTGCATCGCCTCAACTTCCTCGATATCTCAGCAATGTCAGTCCAGCATCCTTCAAGGGACATAGTGTCCCAAGGGAGAGATACACTACAGCCCCCAAACTTTTATGATTTAAACATGTCATTTTCTTTAATGAATCTATCTTAGAGGAAGTGTTACTTAAGAGCCGACCCTCTAGCTCTAAAACTCAGTAGTAAGCCATGTACTCAATGGCTCAGTTTAGTCCATGATACGATACTCTATCCATGTCATGCTTTGCAAACTCAGTTCAGTTCATGTATCATGTTCCAGAATCAGTTATATTCTTATGTTTTCGCTCATGCATATTGAGTGATTAATCTCAGACTCATTGATATTTTTAGTTCAAGGTGACAGTCTTCTTTGATCTTACTCGTTCTCATGTTCAGATTTTAGTACCAAATTTTGTATTCAGTTTCATGCTTAGTTTTCAGTTCAAACTTGGTACCTTTACCATTGCATGTTCAGCCGCATATTCCTGAGCTCATTCAGTCATATATTTACGTATCATATATGCGTGATCAACTTATCAGTACTTTCTATCATGCATTCATGTATCATGTTAGTCGTATAATCATGCATCATATATGCATGGATTCAGCTCATCAATTAGGCATCAGATATGCATTCTTATTATGAGAAACTCAGTTCATCAGAACACTCAGTCGTGCATTCATGAATCAGTTACTCATGCATCAGATATGCATGTTCAGTATGATGTATTCAGCTTATCAGTTATGTCAGTCTCAAAACCATGTTTCAGTAGTGTATGTGTTGTATGTACTTCAGTTGATCTTTTCTTCCATCTTAGTCATTCTCATTCGAGGATGAATGTTTCCAAGGAAGAGATATTGTAATACCCCAAAAAATCAAAACCACTATTAGAGTTATGTTTCAAGCTCATGCATAGTACATCATGGTTCTTTTATAGTTTTATGAGAAAGTTAGATGTATATTAAGTATTCAAATAACTCTTAGCTATCAGACGAATCAAAACATTTCTTACCGATTGAATTCTTGGAAAGGATATTGATATAGTCAACGTTGAATGAGCATATCTCTCGTCATACTATGAACTTGTAAGCTTATGACCTAACAAAAGATATATAATTGAAATATCTTTCCAAGAATACCAATTTCGCCTAAATCTAATATCGAAGAAAGGAGTTATTCCCACTTTACTCCAGCATGTCAGGCTTGGGAAACTGAGTGACGACATTCATGATAAGCTGTCACAAGTGTGATGACTTATCACCAATGTCGTAAGCCCTGGGCAGATTTCTAATCCCAGTGACGATATTTTATGACAATACATCACGCCCATGATGACTTATGACCAATTTCATCAACCTTGACCAGAAAACCAAGATTTCATCCTTTGTGATGACATTTCATGATGACTTATCACCGGCTTGACAACTTGTCATGAATGTCATCAACTATTTTTTCCAGAAATTGAGTCATTTTTTTGCAAGGGTATTTTCATTTTTTCGTTCACTTCCTACGACTTATAACCCTCAAGGAGCGTATTATCTTTTATTCTCTTTAGTTAAATATTTCAAAAAGATCTCCCATACACTCTCAACCATAAGATTAGGGTTTTCTCTCAAGATCATCTCCTCAAGAACAAGAGCATTCTCTCCCAAAGGGTTTAAACCCTAGTCAAGAAAAATAAAGAACAAGCCAAAGGATTTCTTCAAGAACCTTTAAGAAATATTAGATCTCTTTCAAGATCAAGCTTTAAGGTATACGTAGTGTTTATCCATGGGTCCCTTTGATCCATGGAGCTCAAGAATCATGTTTTAAATTATAAATTGTGATTTTCTTGTTGTGTTATGACTATATTCATGTTGATGATTGTTGTTTGGATTCAAGGTTGTATCTTGATGTGTTTTCCATGAAGCATGTGAGTAGGTTAGTTAAAACCCATGAATTTTTTATGGATTATGATTGTTAAATTGATAAGTACACCTATGCCCAAAGTTGTGCATGTAAGGTGTTTGATAAAATGTCAATAATGATAGAATCCATATTTTAATGACTTAATAGTGCTTAAATGACAAGCCCATGTTCTATTCTTTATGATTCCACACAAACTCAACATTATTGTTGTGTGTTATTGTTGTGATATGGAATGAGCATGATATTGAAGCAACGCGAGTATATAAATATTGTGTGCATCCTCTTCCATGTATAAGATGTTGAGAACCAAGTGTAGTATGAAATCCCCTACTTATGATATTATGAATTGTGGACTCTATTCTTATGATCAAGTCAATCATGTGTGTCAGTTTCCTTCTATTGTGTCCTGGGGGTACTTGTACCCAAAATAATATAGTTGTGTGCCTAGTGCCATGTCATGTTATCACGATACTCTTAGTTAAGCCATGGTTTAGCATGGGGAATGTTGGTTAGATGAATACATCCCACAGTTTCAGTTACAGATTCAGGACTGTCAGATACAGTCAACTCAATTCAGTAGTACAGATTCAGTACTATTAGAGACAGTCAATCCTTATCATTATAAATAGACTTCAAGATCACCCATTAGACAGGACTGATCTTAACTATAGTTAATCAGTATTAGAATTATCAGATTTAAAGATCACCCGCTAAATAGGACTGATCTCAAATGCAGTTACTCCATATAGAACGGAACTCAGATAGTTTCATCAGAACTCAGATTGTTAAATATAGTTGCTCAGTATTAGTTACATTGGTCTTGTCGATCATCACAGTTATATCAGTTATGTCAGTTGTCATAGCTTATGTTATCAGTATTTAGTTTTAGGACTGTTAGATACAGTCAATTAGGCAAGTTCTTCATAATTCAAACTGTTAAAAATAGTCATTCATCTATTCAGTATCTCAGTATCAGTAAAGTCATGTCGTCAGTATTCAGACTCGGTATTTAGTTTCACCATGAGTTCAATTATAGTTGCTTATGAATGTATGTATTCTCACGTTTATATTAGTCAACATTGTTCATGCATATAACCCTTTCCATTTAGCCTACCTCACTCGTATACTCAGTATATTCAGACGTACTGATGTATTTGCGCTATGGTGCTTTCTCTTATGTTACACCATAGGTTTAGAGGTACGTGTTCCAGATCAGCATTAGCATTCCAGTTGCAGAGTTGCATTGAGTCCTCATCCATTCGAGAACGATATAATTTTATTTTATTTATTATTTTAGTTTAGTTTTGCTAAACGGAGTTAGTTGGAGATATGTTCCTTCAACTCCTTACTCAGATAGTATTTAGATGCTTTTAGATTTAGTTCAGATTTGATTTAAACTTCAGTTGTTTATGGGTATTTGCCACCCATATGGATATTACGTTTGTCAGATATTTTATTCAGTTGAACCTCACGGCCTATTATTCATGTTTTCCTACATTATTATATCATATATTGTAGTGTACATGTACGGATATCAGTCATGGGTTAGTTTGTGATCCTTCGAGGTCATAAAAACCGTGTAGCATTCCAGTTCAGAAAATTGAGGTGTTACAGATGTCTGAGTAGTATTACTCACGTGGATTATGGTAAGAAAAAGTTATCTCAGGAAATTCATCAGCTTGCCTGATTAGGCATTCGCTTAGTTGATTCAGCAGAAGGCAGTGTATGGGTGCAGTGTAGTTCAGAATTATCCCTGGTTTCTGAGGTAAAGGAAAAGTAGGATAGGGATCTAAGCCTAGCTAAGTTGAAAGTATCAGTTAGAGATCAGAAGGCAGAGGTTTTTTTCCCAAGTGGGAGATAATGTTCTGCGTTGCCAGGGTCATCTATGTGTGCCAAGTGTAGATGACCTAAGACAGTGGATTCTTGCAGAAGTGCATAGTGCGCTTTACTCTATTCATCCAGGGGCCACTAAGATGTACGGTGATTTATGGGAGATCTATTGGTGGAGTGGGATGAAGAGAGACATTGCAGAGTTTGTAGCCAAGTGCTCAACATATCAGCAGGTTAAGATCGAGCATCAAAACCCTAGTGGGGCTATGTAGGAGTTCAGTATTTCCACTTGGAAGTGGGAGGAGGTGAACATAGATTTTATGACGTGTTTGCCTCGTACTCATCATCAGCATAATTCAGTTTGGGTCATTATAGATAGGAGGACCAAATTAGCTCATTTTCTACCATTCCATACCTCTTTTTCAATCGAAGACTATCCCAAACTCTATGTCAGAAAGTTGGTCAGATTGTACAGAGTTCTTTTATCTATTATCTCAGATATAGGTACACAGTTCACCTCTTATTTCTGTAAAGCATTTCAGAAGGGTCTTGGTAACCAAGTTTACCTCAGTATAGCCTTTCACCCTCAAACAGATGGTCAATAAGAAATAAATATGCTGCGAACATGTGCGATAGACTTTAAAGGTAGTTGGGATGACCTCTTGCATTTGGTTGAATTTAGATATAACAACAGCTATCATTCCAGCATTTAGATGGCCCCATTTGAGGTACTTTATGGGAGGAGATATAGGTTTCCCATTGGTTGGATTGGGGTAGGTGAGGCCGCAATGGTAGGGCCTGACTTGGTATTCGATACCTTGGAAAAGGTTTAGTTGGTCAGAGAAAGGCTTAAGACAGCTCAAAGCCGATAGAAATCATACGCTGATATGCACAGAAAGGATCTTGAGTTCGAGATTGGTGATTATGTGTATTTGAAAATCTCTCTTATAAAAGGAGTGAAGATGTTTTGCAAGAAGGGAAAGCTCAGTCCCTAATATGTCAGTCCTTACCAAATTCTCAGTCTTTAGTGCGTCCAGTATTTCATATCTCCTTACTTAAGAAGTGCATATGTGACCCAGCAACCGTAGTCCCGATAGAGGGAGTAGATCTTCAAAATAGTCTCTCTTATGAAGAGGTCCCCATCGAAATCCTTGACTATCAAATTTACAAATTAAGGAACAAAGAAGTCCCTCTAGTCAAAGTCCTTTGGTGGAACCAGTTAGTTGAGAGAGCTACTTAGGAAGCAGAGTCATATATGTGGACCAAGTATCATCACCTCTTCTCTGCAAACTCAGACTCAGCCCAAGGTAACAGTTTTTCCTTGAACTTACTCAGTTCTATGCTCAGATTTTCCTTTAGACTTTGTACCAGTTACCGTTGCATATTCAGTTGTGTCTTCATACATCAGATATGCATGTTCAGAATAAAAAAACTCAGCTTATTAGCAATCCCCGTCATACATGCAGGAATTATGTTAAGCTATGTACTCATGCATCAGATTTGCATGTTCAGTATGAAATTTCAGCATATCAGTACTATCAGTTATGAAATCATATTGCAGTTATGCATATCAAGTATCTAAATTCAGTCTATTAGTATTCTCAGCTTAGTCGGTCTTATTCAAAAATGAATTATCCCAAGGGAGAGATATTGTAAGACCCCACAGAATTCTAAGCCTAACTCAGTCTCTTAGAGCTTTATGAGGGGTCCTAGACTTGGAAATTTTTAACTATGTATTCATACTTAGAGTTATTTTAGCCTTCATAAATTGGCGATCCTTTTTCATGACCCTTATGACTTGTAAATATTAACTTTTTGGTTGATTTATGATTAGGAATGTTAGTAGTTGTTTCAGGACAAGTTTTGGATATTTTAGACCACGTATGATTCAAGTTTGGGAGTCCAAACCAGTGGGTCAATGCGATCTCAACGCGCCGTGTCGCCTATCATGTTGATAAATCTTGTTCCTAGCTTCCAGTATCAAATTTCAGTGAGTCAACATAGACTAAACGCAACGTGTCGGCATAGCATCGACCCCACTAATGCAATGCATCTGCCTGTGCATTACTGGACCCATTTTCGGTCATTAAAAAGCCGCATTCTCAGGAATAGTTGGGTTTTTTCCCACCTTATGTCAGCCCCTAAAATATGAGATTAAGCCCATTTAGAGGCAAAAATTAGGACGTTCAATTCTACAGAAATCAAGACTGTAAGACACAGTCACTCAGTTTAGTACAAACTCAGAATAGTTCCACAAAATCAGGACTGTCAGATACAGTCACTCAGTTAGCAGTAATACAGTATCAGTAAACTCATATATCAGTAAACCAGTGATTCAGAAATCAGTATTAAGTGTTATCATAACCTCAGTTACAGTCAAGCATTTATGCATATACTCTCTTTCAGTTGTGTTCACGTTATTCAGTCAGTTATTGTTCATGCATATGAACCCTTGCATATCAACCTACCTCACTTAGCATACTAGTACATTCAAAGTACTGGCGCATACTTTTCTTTTGTGCTATGATGTCTTATATCATATGTTCAGACGCACGGATTTCTGATCGTACTTAGCAGCCAAGACCTTTCAGCGCAGATTTAGTAGTGAGTCCTCATAGTTCAAGGACATGATTATTACTTTAGTATCTCAGTTTATCAGTTTTCAATAGTCAGGGTTAGTTGGGGGATTATCCCATCAACTCCTTATTCAGACAGTTAGAGGCTTTTCAGACTAGAGTAATTTTTCATACAGATGTTATGATTACAGTACTGATTTCAGTATTCAGTAATTGATTTTCAATTTTGAACCTTATGGATATTTCCGCCTAAATTCTTTATTTTACAGTATTGTTATTCAGTTATTGCAGCAAGTACCAGTCATGGGTTAGCTTGAGGTTCTTTGGGATTATAAGCACCGTGTAGCATCCGGGGTATAGACTCTGGGTGTTACATTACTCAATTCAGTCAATTTACTTATTTTGCTTATTTTTCACGCATCCCTTACAAGAATAACCTATTCATCCCATTTTAATTATTGTTTAATACTCTTTCACGTCCACTGCAAAAAACAATAAATACAAGATATTATATATTATATTATAATATCAAAATGACTTTATATATATATATATATATATGATATGGGATTGTATTTGAAAATCATTGAAAACTTTAATTTTGTAATAATAGTTTGCTTGAACTTTTTTTTTGAGTGAAAGTGATTGTTGATTTAAAACGAAAGGAGTTTTAATTAAATATTAATATAACGAGTGGCAAGAAAAAATCAATTATAAGAATGCAAATGGAATTTTCTTAATAAAAAGAATAAGGGCGAAAATTGAAATATGTATTAAAAAGACACTATTATTTTCAATGTGTAATAATTTCATTTTATCAAAAACTCAAAATACCAAAAAGGCCCTTATGAGTACTACCAATCTCAAGATCCTCTCTTATATATAAGAACTAGATTATGAAGGGCCCGTTTTACGAGGCAATATTACAGTTTTAAATATATTTATCTGTATTTAATTAGTTTATCACAAAAATTAAATTTATATTTTTAAATAAATATGATAGAAAATGATAATAGAGAACACTTTTAAAAAATTATATTTTTTATTTTTATAAAATTAAATAATAGCTTATAACTTGTTTAAATTGTCCTAATTAAAATTAAAATATAATATGCTTTAATGCTTATTTTAACATCAGGTCAAACACATGTTCTTGAATTAAGTAACTAATTTTAATGTTTTCATTTATCAATTTTATTTGAAAATTAAACAAGATTATAAGTTAAAATTAGAAGTGTTTGTATACTAACATTTTTTATAAAATCTTACAAGCAATATTTTCTTAAAATATGGCCTTTTTACCTAATATCCTATATAAATAAAAGTAAATAGTGTATTTATATTAAGGAAATAAAAGATTGGTCTTATCCATATAAATATATCATACATTCGTTTTCATAATAAAATAATATAAAAATACTAAAGATACATTATTGGTAGAAGAAAATTATCTATAAAAAATAGAGCACAAATCAAATTAACATTAGGGGAGTTAAAATTTTTATTAAATTGTTTACAAAAATATATGTCACTTAATGTTAGTTTACAGTTATTTTATATGCAGGTTAATTATCTATTATATCGTACTTTTTTCATTTCTTTTTATTTGCTTTATTTAGGTTTGACAGACACCTTAATCTCTTATTCCTATAAAATTAAAAGTAGCTTTACTAATATACCCCTAGTTAAATTTTATACCTCTTTTCAAATAAAAATGATTACATTTATTGAACAATGATATAATAGAAATATTTTGTTCAAACTATTCTTGAAAGATTAAAGGACAAATGCGTAAAAAAAATAACCACAACCCAAATGGAGCAAATAAAAAGGAAGAATGGAGTATCATATATCTTATTTTTAAAATTTCAAATCTCAATTTTTATGAAAGCTTACATATAAATATATTTATGTAATATGGTAAAAGTTTTTTACATTGACCATTTAATGTACTTCAATCTTTTTAAAAAATTATCTTTTAAATATCTGTTTTGCGAGTTGACATGCACAACAATTGTGATTACATCTACAATTTATAAGTAAATACAAAAATTGTGTGTTCCAAGCCTTATATGAATATTACATACATAATTCTTTTTCATTTCTAGTAAAATATTTTTTGTCTGATTTAATGATTTTTTTTGTAAAATTATTTGATGAACAAAAAAATATCTTTAAATAGGTTAACAACTTTAAACTTAAACCCATAAAATTCATGCGTGATAGTATTTTTTGAGAAAAAAACTACAAAATTAAAAACTCGGAGTATTGAAAATTTTAACGAAGTTAGAATTTTTACTTAAAAAGCTTAAAATATAAGAAATAAATATATGAAGAAAATAAATTTAAAATTTACCACATAAAAATAAAAAATAATTTTAGTTCTATATAAACAATATAATATTTCGTGAAAGGTGATTTAGATTATAAATTTAAATTTATTTAAAATATTACTTAGTAAATAATGTGGTTGAATAAATTGGGACTTGAAAGTAAAAATGCTATTAGGTACATAATACGTCCGCTTAGAAACTGTAGACACATAAGCTAGAAAAAAAAAAAAGAAATGGCTAATGGAGTTGTTATTGATGTTACTATTGACTAATGATTGTACCATATAGATCTGAAATGACAAGTATACCCTTAGTCGTCCTTTAACTCACTCTTCTAAATAAAAAAAATATAATAAAAATAATAAAGAATATAAAGAACATTGAAATTTGACCTTTTTTGCTTCTAAATTATAAGTATTCCATTGGTCGTCCACCTACTCATCTTTCTGTACTAGATAGATAAGGATGCCTATGCTTTGCACGAACCCAACACATAATTTTTTTTTTGTGTGTGTGTATATATACCACTATTACAGACATATCATAAGATTCCAGAATATATGTTTTGTACAACCGTGGGAATATCATACTACTGAATGCTCACATGATATTCACATATTATAGTGATTGTTGTTTATTTACATTGGTGTATATGCATTTATAAATTCTACAATAGCAGATACATTTTTCTTTCCTGTTGTGTTCAATCTCTTGAGCATTCATGATCAATATCTGTTAAATTAAATTTAATGATTAAACAAGTTGAGAAGTTCAAAATCTAAATATAAACACCTTTTTCCATTGAAAGAATCCATCTCTTTCCAACCACGATTCACCAATCATGATTCACATTTAGGTGTTATCCTTAAAGGATATGTTAAAATTTCATTCAGTACAAAATATGATAAGACTTATTTATTTAAAGAAGACAAACACAAAAGCTATTATGATAAAAGTTTCAATTATCTAAGTTGTTGTGAACTATATTTGTAAAAAATCAACATAAACAAATAGGTATTTTGATGGGACTCCTTGGGGAAAGACAACATATTGTAACGTATTCTATTTTTTGTTAACATTGATTTGTCAACAATCCATAATTATTTGGTATGCATTTACTATGTAACACAATAATTCAATCCCAATTATAGTAGAAGTGTTGATTCTTTTTTAAACAGATATCTTTATTCAGCAAAAACATTAATAAAACTAAAATATGTTGCGGAAACTAAATCATTGTGTCACGATCTGAGACTACCCCCTAGTCGTAACACGGTGCTTAAAACCACAAGTGATCCCAAGCTAACCCATGAACTGGCATGATACTTGAGCAACTGATTTAGAATATATAAAATAGCAAAATTTGCTGTGCGGAAGCATAATCATGACATAATCTGAATAAACATTATACTAATAAAGTTTACATTATGATAAAACTGAAGAAAGAACTGGAATTTACATTTTCATGACTCTGACTGACTATCTATGAAGCCTCTACTATACTAACTATAGATAGCGGGGACATGCCTCCAATACGTCTAATCAATACATATGAGTAATAAAATAAAGTATATGAACAACATCTGACTGGAGTTCCCATAACAAGGGAACTCATCACCTGTTGGCTAGAAGCTACAAACTATCTGGTTATGACGTGTAGGCCATAACTGGTACCTACATTATGAGACAATGTAGCACATAGACATATATGTGGATCAGTACTTTGGAATGTACTGAGTAAGTGGAGGTGAATACATTAAGTAAAACTGATTACATATATAATCTTAAAACATGCATGCTAAGTGCAAGTAGACTCACCAAGAGACTAAATAAATTAAAAGTGGTAGTATTTTAAGAAAGGAGTACAACATAATCTGATAATCCGGTGAATCACTACACTTAGTTTCTTAAATATTTACTATTATAGAATAAGTATAACTGAAGCTTAAAAGTAGTGAAACATGAATACTGTATGTATATCTCATATAAAGCTTAACATGTTGTAAAACTATACTGAGGATCATGTATGAATTCTAGGTCCGAAATTATAGGATTGGAAACTAACATAACTCGAGGGTTTAAATATACCAATATACTGAGAATGAATGCATGAACATACAAAACCAAACATAACATGTACCGAGCTGATCTGATTAACTAAATAACTGATGCTTGTATGACTGAATGATTGAAATCTAAGTAAATGGATAACTAATGTCCATATAGTGAGTAGCTGATATCTGAATATAGACTAAATAATTTCTGAACACTGAATAACTGATGATTGAATACTGAATAGCTTATATCTGAATACTGATTAACTAGTATCTGTATAATGATTAACTTATATCTGAATGTTGATCATGTAATACTGAACTCTAATTAGCCTGATTAACTGGATTGAAACTGTGGGAGGTATCATAAAATTGATATACCCCAATTTGAGCTAATTGGGGTCCAACCTCTAACCCTAGTTGGAATGGTATCAGCACCGTGCCATGGGTCCTAACACTGGCTATGTGGATCCAATAAACTAGTGCCCCAAAGAACTAAGGAGTCACCCTCTACTGGCAGGTGTTCTCATGAGATATGTGTCAACCCTTAACCAGCAGGAATACATCTCAAACCTTCACTGTCTACATAGTTCTGGAACTCAGGGGCTGCTACTAAAGGTACCCTCTACTGTCAGGTAAGCCCCTATCCCTGGGTTCACTCGATGCTAAATCCTACTCCCAACTATTACACTGACTGAAATAACTTCAACTGAACATTATTTTTGATAGTTCTCATCACGATCATATATGTCTGAGTAAAATGATAAGATTCGTGTCTTAACTGACTCAATAACACATAGGTATCGGGTGTTCATAACCCTCCAGTACTGAATGATTTATACAATACGATATCAATGCTTAAAACTGTAATATGGGAGTCATGATTCAAGACCCAAGGAATAAACATTTTACCAACAAGTGAGAAGTATGAATTTGAATATGGGAATGTCTTGCACATGAGAAAACAACATGATTACATGGCTAATTTCATCATCAGGGATTCAAGAGAAAATTAATGTGCTACGACATGGAAGTAAGTGAACTTGAAAAAGGGATCATGTATACAGGGATAAATACATGAGTTTAAGAATTTGACTTGGTAATGACCAACCATGACATGTAAGTTTGGGGTTTGAATAAGATAGAGCCATAATTTACATGATAAAGCTAATAACATGGCTTGAATGTAAAATTAGTGAGGAAACATGGATATAAGTAAATATTAATGCACTTAAAGCCTTTAATCTCATGGAAATATCGTAATTCAAGAATATAGATAATTAGGTATGAACTCTAATTGCAAATCATGAACTTTAATCTTTAAAGTAAGTGTTGGGCATAAGGATGAGAGAGGATCCTTTTTAATAAACCCCACATACCTATATTGAACGAATTAGTGAAGGAATCTTGAAATTGAAGCTTGAATCCTTGAAGAAAAACTTGAATTTGGAGCTTGAATACTTGAATTCTTGGAAAGAAAGTTGAATATTTTGTTCTTGGGAAGATGAGGGTTTCTACATGAGAAAATTTGAGGTAGATGGGCAAATAATGCCCTTTTGGGTGTTATAATTCGTGTTTTGGACGTTGGGGGTTGATGGGAAAGGACCAAAGTGACCCTTGAACCTTAAGGAGCTTAAACTATGGGGGAATAAGATCCACATCGCGCCACAGCCATATCGTAGACCTTTACTGTCTCTCACAAAAATGGGCATAATGTTTTGCTTGGGTATCGGATTAAGGCAAAATCGGTATCATTGAAAAGATAATTAAATTATTTATTATTTGGTGGGTGTTGAGATAAAAAATTCCTCATACATAAAAAGGTATACCCATTCAAAATAGACCCTTGTAGAATCAAATACAAAGATTTGACCGAATCAAAGACTTTTAGCTCAACTTTGCTCTAAGTGATTCCTATGAATATTTTTCACCTCAAAAGCACTTCAAATATTAGGATAATGATCATGACATATGTATTCACATACAAATCATGGGATTAAATTTTACACACGTAGGAACAATGATTTAAAGTCTAGCCAGAAAATACGGGATGTTACATTATCTCCCCCTTGGAATCATTCATCCCCGAATGATAGATAGGAACTTGTTGAAGTCTTATAAGTATGGAATAATGTACACATAACATGTCTAGTAATGAAAGATATAGCTAGCTGAAGCATTATAACTTTATCATGAAACTGATTCCTGAACTAACTTGACTTTACTTACCATAAGGAGTTGATTTATGTTGAGAGTTTAGAACTCGCTTGAAGTATTCATGATACAATGATGCACATAGAACTACGAGGTAATAAATTATGCAAGCACGAATCATGAGATAATGAGACTAAGATTGTACAAGGGGTATTACACTGTTTGAGTTGAAATACATGGAAAACTGAGATTATTCACTGAACACTTATAAACTTAATCATGACTACATAGATGAATCTGAAACATGATGAATGAAGTGAACTAAATCCGTAACTTGCATGTACGTGAATGAATTACCTCATAGACTATCCATATTCATGAACCCCGCATGGTAAAACTAGATGGAAAGATGGAAAACAGTATAGGCATATCTGTATGACTGTTAAACTGAATTGCTGGCAATGAGAACTGAATTATACTGAAAGCTCATACTCAACTAGAGTGTTCTGAATAAGATATCTGAGTAAGAAATCTTAATATGGTTATAACTCTATAACATGGAACGTAGAGCTATAAAATTTACTAGGCCTTAGCTGATGCAACTTCTAATGCTTAATATTAGCCCCAAGTCTGAGTTGAACTACATACCCTCACCATGTTCAAGCCTAACTCAAAATCACAAGGTACTGTACATAACACCATAACACTAGTATGGACCATGAATTCAATACCCCACATGTGCTCACAACTTCTCAGCTCAAGAATAATTCTTCTTACCCCTTTAATAACTAAATTCAACCTCTTACTAGGAATTCACTAGCAAATGATGCACCCATCTACTTAAATACCAACATGACATTCAAGCCTATCATTATAACCATATATGGACTTCTAGGAAAACACACATAAACACATCTTTCTCATATACTCTAAACCCCTATCAATAACAACTTTTTTACACTATCCTTAGGAAGACACATAAAATTTCCAACTAACCATGACATATATAAAAATATCTACCTCAATCATCCTTTACACTTGTAGATTGAGATATAATAAGCATGTAACAATCATTCCCCAACATGAGACATTTACTCTCAATACTATCATTTCACAAGGAAAGGTCACTGAAAGGTTAGAACATGAGGATCTGAAGTATGAAAGAATACTATACGTAACTTGGACACTTAACTAAGGCATGAGGAATAAAGTATCAAAAGAATGAATTCATTAAAGAAATCAAAATTCAGGACATACATGAAATGATCTGAATATCGCTGATCTTTAAGAGTGTAGCATGAATACCTGGAACTGGACATACTTCAAAATATGAGTACATGAGTCATGAGCTGCATGACCTGAGTTTGGAGTTCATAAATTCATAGAATATAATTTATATTGTTGAGTGAATTGGAAATCCTCATACAAAGATCTGGAAGCGTACATGATTTTATGGAATGTGCATGAATATGAACTATGATCATGAAGCTGACATATAAGGCATAAGTAGATCTCGTGATGACTAAAATACAATACTTTAAACTGAGATAAGAATGGGTCGGGCATCTTTCTTCCCTACTTTTGTTCTACAATACACCCGCATCACTACTAGAATCTAAGAGCTTGACTTGGTTTCTTATGTTATCATCTACCCTTTAGCTTCAAGTTATCACTCTAAGTCTGTGGACCCCTTAATAAACTCTAAACTGAACTGCAACCATTTATTCTAGAGTTCAAGATATAACAATACACATATATACTAAACTCACCCTAAAAGACTACATCTGAAAGTGTAAAAGTCGCTGCTAGTACTTTCCTCTAAATTCACATGATCTAGAACTGCATATCTTTTTTTTATTAGCTCATTTAACAAAGATTCAAACTTTTCTAACACTTAACATGGATATTCCCAAAAATATAATGAACCATACTAATTTTCTTCATAGCCTACTAATGTCACACCTCTAAACTTATATTTTTTGCTAAACTAGGAGAATTACCATTACACTAACAAACCCTACATCAACAACATATAATTTTGAATTAATATACATAAACTCTTGCATACAATATTTTAAGCCTTCTAGTTCACCTTTCATACAACTAGCTCCATAGATACATAATCTACTAAATTCAGATAACACTATCCCCACTTTACTACCGCTAAACTTCTGCATTCATACTTCTTACTGTAGGTCATATGCTGTCATAGGATTTTGAGAAAGTATTTAAGAGCACCTATGAATTTGGATAAGTGCACGACTTTCATAAAGATGAATGAAATCATTCAAACTTTAAAACTTAAAATCACTAATGGGATACTTTTAAGCCTATGCGCGATCCCATAACTGTCTATGGGGACTGTCTGAGAAAACTCTATCTATAAAAATTTAAGCTGGCTATTTCTGTTGCCTCAAGGATAAGGCATGGCAAGAATGGAGTAAAGTAGAAATCTACATAAGTTTCTTAGAGAATACTTCTACTGCACGATCTGGGATATGAAAGAAGGAAAATATTTAAAATGTTTGATAGCCCCTCGAAGAAAAGTATAGACACCTTTGTACTGTTCTACAAGATTCTACTAAACACAACATCATTGACACCCTAGGACACTTGAAATGTGTACTCTGATTCCAAGTTTTTCATGACCGAGACTACCCCTTAGTCATAACACGGTGCTTAGAATCACAAGTGATCCCAAGCTAACCCATGAAATGGCATGATACTTGAGTAACTGATTTAGAATATATAAAATAGCTAAATTTTTTTGTGCGGAAGCATAATCATGACATAATATAAATAAACATTATACTTATAATGTTTACATCATGATAAAACTGAAGAAAGAACTAGAATTACATTTTCATGACTCTAACTGACTATCTATAAAGCCTCTACTATACTGAATATAGATAGCTAAGATATACCTCCAACTACCACTAATCAATACATATGAATAATAAAATAAAGTACATGAATAACATCTGACAGGAGTTCCCAAAATAGAGGAACTCATCACCTGTTGGTTGGAAGCTGCAAACTGTTTGGTTATAACGTGTAGGCTACAACTCGTACCTACATTATGAGACAATGTAGCACATAGATATATATGTGTGGATCATTACTTTAGACTGTACTGAGTAAGTGGGGTGAATGCATTCAGTAAAACTGATTAAATATATAATATTACAACATGCATGTTAAGTGTAAGTAGACTCACCAAGAGACTGAAATAAACTGAAAACGGTAGTATTTAAGACATAAGTACAACATAATCTGGTAAGCTGATAAATCACTATAGTTAGTTTCTTAAATCTTTACAGTTATAAAATAAGTAGAACTAAAGCTGGAAAGCGGTAAAACATGAACACTATATGTACATCTTATGTAAACCTAAACATATTGTAAAACTATACCGAGGATTATGTATGAATTCTGAGTCTGAAACTATAGGATGGAAATAGACATGACTCGAGGATCTAAATATAACAATATACTGAGCATGAATGCATGAACATATAAAACCAGACACAACATGTACCGAGCTAATCTGATTAACCGAATAACTGATGCTTGTGTGACTGAATGATTGAAATCTAAGTAAAGGGATAACTAATGTCTATTTACTGAGTAACTAATATCTTAATACGGACTAACTAATTTTTGAACACTGAATAGTTAATGATAGAATACTAAATAATGATTAACTAGTATCTATATACTAGTAACTGTATCTGAATGTTGATCATGTAATACTGAACTGTACTTAGCCTGAGTAACTGGACTAAAGCTGTGGGAGGTATCAAATAATTGACATGCCCCAATTTGAGATAATCGGGATCCAATTTGTAACCTTAGTTGAAAGGGTGTCAGAACCATGCCACGGGTACTAATATTGGCTGTATAGATCCACTAAACTAGTGTCATGAAGGACTAAGGAGTCACCCTCTACTAGCATGTTCTCTCATGATATATGTGTCAACCATCAACTGGCAATAAGATATCTCAAACTTACACTGGCTACGTAGCTCCAGAACTCAGGGGCTGCTACTAAAGGTCAGACCCTCTAATGGTAGTGAGCCCCCATCCCTAGATTCGCTCGGTGCCAAATCATACTCCCAACTGAACTGACATTGGTACACTGACTGAACTAACTTCTACTGAACATATTTCTGAGAGTGATCATCATAATCATAAGATTTGTGGCTTATGATTCGTGGCCTAACTGACTAAATACTTGAAAATATGAAATCATATAAGATACATAGGTATCGAGTTTTCATAACCCGCTAATACTAAATGATTCATAAAATATGATATCAACGCTTAAAACTGTAATATGAGAGTCATGATTCAAGACCCAAGGCATAAACACTTCACCAAAATAAGTGAAAAGCATGAACTTGAATATGAGAATGTCTTAGACATGAGAAAATAACATGATTACATGGCTAATTTTATAATTCAATGATTTAATATGAAATTAATGGGCTACAACATGGATGTAAGTGAACTTGAAAAGGGGATTATGTTTACAGGGCTAAATACATGAGTTTAACAATTTGACTTGGTATTGACCAACCATGACATTTAAGTTTGGGCTTTGAATCACATAGAACCATAATTTACATGATAAAGCTAATAACATGGCTTAAATGAAAAATTAGTGAGGAAACATGAATATAAGGAAATCTTGATGCACTTAAAGCCTTTAATATGACTAATTGGGTATGAACCCTAATTGAAAATCATGAACTTTAATCTTTAAAGTAAGTTTTGGGCACAAGGATGAGAGAGGATCCTTGTTAATAAACCCCGCATACTTCAATTGAATGAATTCGTGAAGGAATCTTGAAAGTGAAGCTTGAATTAAACCCCGCATACTTCAATTGAATGAATTCGTGAAGGAATCTTGAAAGTGAAGCTTGAATTCTTGAAGAAAAACTTGATTTTGGAGCTTGAATACTTGAATTCTTTGAGAGAAAGTTGAATATTTCCTTATTGGGAAGCGGAGGGTTTATACATGAGAAGTTTTGAAGAAGATGGGAAAATTATTCCCTTCTAGATGTTATAATTTATGCTTTGGACGTTTGGGGTTAAGGGGAAAGGACCAAAGTACCCCTTGACCCTTAAGGAGCTGAAGCTGTGGGGGAATAACTCTGTATCGCGTCCCTTATTTTTGGGAGTGGGGGAGAGAGCTCCGCATTGTGCCCCTTATTTCGGGGGATATAACGACGCATCGTGGCGATATCACGGACTCTTACCGTCTCTCATAAAAATGGTCATAACTTTTTACTCGGGTATCGTATTGAGGTAAAATTGGTATCGTTGGAAAGCTAATTTAATTATTTATCTTTTTTTGGGTCTTGAGCTAAAAAATACCATATTTAAAAAAATTTATACACATTCAAAATAAACCCTTGTAGAATCGAATACAAAGATTTGGCCGAATCAAAGGCTCTTAGCTCAACTTTGTTCGAAGTGATTCCTATGAATATTTTTCACCTCAAAGGCACTTCACACACTAGTATAATGATCATGACATATGTATTCACATAAAATTATGGGATTAAAGTTTACACATGTAGAAACGATGATTCGAAGTCTAGCCCAAAAATGCGGGATATTACTCATTGTTAGTTGAACCTTCTGACAATTCTTGTCTTTTCAACTCTGCTCTTCTTGCTCATCAATGTGCCAAAAGGGCCTTTTTTCTCAAATGGCATCAGTATATATAATTTATATCTTCTATCAGTTTTGTCGATATTTGCTTTTTTGAAAGTTTGATTAGTTTTAGAATCTCTACTACACGATATTCTTTGCTACCCAAATATTTTTATGAATGCTTGAAAAAAAGCAATAAAAGTAAAAGTTCATTACACATTCATATCAAGTAATAATTATATTTATGCGAGGCATGTGACTTTAAAAAAATATAAGATACACTCATTAATAGAGAAAAATAAGCATTTCATATTTTATATTATAAAGAAATTATGAATAAGAATTTTATAATTTAATAAAGAAATTAAATAAGTTGTACTTACCACAAAGTCAAAAATAGAAACGGATGTGCAAATAGCTATTACCGAAGAGATGAAACTGCAAAGTATACATTTAAAGACATATATATTAAATTAATTTTAAAATAATTATGCAAAATATTTTAAAGAAAAATTGAGCAAATCGTAAAATTGGTATGACAACTAAAAAGAACAAATGATAATGGTTTATCAATACTCAATAGTATAAGGACCAAAGTTCACATTTTGCTAGTAATAATTAAAGGCCAAACTATTTTCAACATATATACATATCTACCCCAAACCCTAATATCTAACCCCTTCAAATCTATATTTCTAGTAGTCGAGCCTCCCCGTGCTGCCTCTTCGCCGTTGTTTATCTATTCCTCAAAAACCCTAAACTCCATCTTCATTTTTGTTTCAAAATTTAGTGAAAATATTGATGTCAAAGAGTTCAAAAATGATTTAATACATTAATATTTGTATGCGTGTTACCATCCAAGATGATTGTCAACTGATCGAAAAACTCATAGCATTCGACCAACACATGAACTTCATTCTCGGAGATCAAAATACACAATATAGATAATTTTTTCTAAAAACACATGCTAAAATTAAATCAAAATTATCCATTCTATCAAAAGTGCATATTTACTAAAAAAAACATAGAAAATTATTGCTTGTTGAAGGAATAAATAAATGTCCAAAAAAAATAATGAATGAGAAGGTAGAGAAACTTACATACAAATAGGGAGAATTGAGAACTGATGAAAAGAGATTATTGTGTAATATGAAAAACACTTTTGCCTATTTATTTGAGTCATCTATTCTATTCTAGAAATGCTAATTCTAGAAGGTAGAGCCATTAATTTATTATTTTTTATTCGAGAAACATCATTTTGTAATGTCATTTAATATCCATGTGGTGGAAACAATAGCCACAAGGGTAGATATTCGTGTGGTAAAGCAATAATTCCTCCCTCCAGCTCCCTTCATTTCATGTTTGTTGACCTTCTTTCTAAAATTATTTATTTCAATTTAGTTGTTCCTTTAATGAATTCAAGAGAATTTTAATATGTTCTTCCAATAGTACCCTTATCAATAAATAATTAAATAAATTGTATATACTCAAATTTATATTTTTAAAACATAATTAATAAGTCTAATTTGATAAAATAGACCCCCAATAATATATTTTCTTAATGTATGTGCCAAGTCCATAGGTGTCAACTAATACGAATGGAGAGAGTATTTTAATTATCATCATTTGATCGGACACAAAATTTAAGAAAAAAATAATGAATTCATAAGATTTACAAAATTTGTAAAGTCACTTTAATGTTTACTTTTTAATAGTCTTTTCTTATTAAGTGGGACAAAATGAAAATAATGACATAAAAATAGTTGTTAAATAAGAAAAGCTAACTTATTTTTAAGGACGAATTTAAAAGAAAATGGTTGATTCATAAAATAAAATGGAGGAAATATAAATTTTGACAGATTTTTTGGCATTATATAAAAATATATTGTAATGTGCATGTGGTTCAACCATAGCCACATGAATAGATATTCACATGTGGTAGAGAAGTAGAAGCATTGAAAGATATTTTTGTACAATTATTATAATAATAAAATAGATATAAAATACCAAAAATACCCTTAATTATTAAAATAGATTTGAAAATTTAAAACTACCCTTGGTCGTCCTCAACTCTCCTTTCTATATAGTAGATAATTATTATATTAAAATGTGAAGGATCTTCGAAAAATGAGTTGAACTTTTAACACGACACTAAAAATCTCCGCAATAGATAAAATTATTTAATTTTAAATAATTAAATATCACACGTGCGAGGCACGTATAGTTAAACTAGTAAAAATAAAAATAAAAACTATTGATAAAATAATATCTCCCTAAATATGTCTTTGTTTGATAATAACATTGTAGATGTTCTTATATTATTTGAGAAAGTAAGAATTCTTAATTATAAAGTTCAAAAATTTTCTTCCAAGAAAGAGTTACCTAAATGTGAAAAGTTTTATCTTTTTCACAAACTATTTATCAAGTAATTATTTTTCCATAAATTTACCATGTAATTTTTTCCCTTCAAATCATCACAGACGCACACACACCAAAACCCGCACCCTACATACCTCTAACTTTTAATGACCCTGCAGGTCATTTTTCAATTTTCATGCATTTTCGGTATTTCGAGCTTCCAAATAATTCTAGCATTATTTATGACCTTCTAGGATAGGTGGTTCGATTTGTGGGTAATTCACTTAAGGATTTCATTAATACCAAGTTTATTTTGAAATATTTAATTTAAAATAGAGTAAATTATAATTTTTATTTTTATTGTCTTTATAAAATATTTTTGATATTTATGAAAAAATTTTATTTATGATATATTTATATTATTTTATAATAGTTATATAATTTTCTAATATTTTAAATAAAGATAGTGAGTCTAATCATGTTGAAAAACTCTTATTATACAGTAGAGGCTTTATTCAAAATAATTTTCTATTCATTATGGTTTATTCTATTTATTGTATTTATTTTACCACAAGCCTATGCAATACTCGAGAACATAAGTAATGGGATTGAAATGATCCTGGGAGTTGCTACTCCACTCCATGTGGAGGTGGATGAAGTGGCCAATAAATCAATTAGAGATGGCTAAAGGCATCGATAGACACTCAAACTTGTTATGTGTTGTTCTTAACATCTTTGTTTTCTGCCTTTGTTAAAGGTAGATTATGAATTCCTTGGTAACCTATTTTCTGTCTTAAAGGTAAGAGTAGAGGTGTTTGGGGGGGTTAATCGTGCCAATCACTTCCTTGTCCAATTATTTGAGGACGAATGATCCAAGTGGAGGAGAATTAAAACACCCTAGTTTTGGCCCTTGGAAATGTCTTGAGCTTTGAGCTCACGGTACTGTTGACGACTTACCATATGAGTAGTATGGTGTGGGTACGGTTCAGATAACCCTAGTCATTGGGCATCTAGTGGATGGTGGTTGGGTTTCGGTCTTGGTAATGACTTGGTGGTATGGGTCATTAAGGTTAGTGATGGTACGTATGGTCGATCTTTCATCAAATCATAAACTTAGTGACTTAACTTGGATCTAAGTACGAGTGTCTCACTAAGAGCTGTGAGGACAGGTTGCGAATGGTAGGCTTGAGTCGCATGTTGTCTAGTGTCCAATCCTTTGAGTTTTATATTGGATACAACTAGACCATACGAGTCGTATGGTCAGTTCATAAGTGGGTCATGGATTTGTATGGTGGACGGTGTATGGTGGTCCAACTTATTATCTTGGTGATGACTTGAGGATGGGAGTCGTACGATGTGGTGACGAGTCGGTGGGTCAGCTTGGAACCAAGGATGATTTTTTACAGCTTCAAGTTGGGGGACTTTAGATATTTCCCACTCAAAACGCTTAAGACCCCACATCCCTATAACACTTTTCGGTCATTCATTCCACATTTTATATGATTAAACATCATCTTTACTCTCTCAAAATCCTCTCAAGCAAAATTAGCTAGGGTTTCTCCCAAGTGGTCATTTAAGGTCTTAAGGATCAATTTCTCTCCGTGAATCTTTGTAATTCAACCATGTGACTCTTCCCTCATTATTATTTTACTAAAGGCATATGTTTTAATATATGATTTTCATGGTATTGTTATTTTTTTGAAATAAAGGTTGGGGGTTTTGGATGTTAATGGTTGATTAATGTTTCTCATGACTTAATTATGCCTTTTCATGTTTTAATTATGGTTTCCACATGTGGGTGCATGGGAATTGTGATATAATTAAAAGTTCATGGTTGAGCCCCAAATTTGATAATTTTAGATTTGGTAATGGCATGCCCTAACCTATTTGTAAAATTGTCAATGAGAATGATTTTGTCACATAATTTGATTATCCTTGGAACTTTTGCATTGTATAAACAGTTAAAAAAACATGAATTGGTTTTGGTTGGTTTCATATGGTTTTGGAAAGGTCTTGGTGGCATGGATTGATTATAAATGGTTTTGATTAATTAGAAATGAAGAAGTTTAATTTGGTTTAATGATTTATATGACATAAGGTGATAGACTTGCAAGCTCTAATTTTGTTATGACGATACCAAGGGTTAATACCTAGTTGAAATACACCTTGGTAAATGATTAGGAATGTGTAAGTGATTTCATGTGGGCTTAAAGGGGGTTGAGTAGCAAAGCGGTGAAAGGTGGGAGTCCCTGAGGGACCGACACTGGAAACTCATGTTTGCCGATGTGAAGGTGGTCTTGGAGACCTTGAGCATGATGTCACACTTTATATTTTTGGGAGATGTACTAGTTATCTCAGTCTTTTTACTCTGTTCGTACGGCTAACACGCACTGGGGCCCTTTCAGCAGGGGAGCTAAACCCATATAGCCCATGGGTGGTTTTAGGATGGCCAAGTTGCACAACCCAGGTTAAGATTTTAAATGCATGCTAAACCTTGTTCACTATCTCGACTCGATATATATATGTATATATGTGGTTGCATATAGTTATTTAATTTGGTTTTGAATGATGGTATTATTTTATCTTTATCCTTGAGTTACATGCTAGTGTTCACCCCGCTAATCATCTTTGGGTGTTGTATCCGAACACGCTGCAAAACTGGTCGTCCTACCATTCCTTCTTCTCAGTGACTTGGATTCGGGGACAGATTTTAGTTAGACTGAAGTGGTGAGCTTCCATACTCTGGAAGGCTCCATTTTATGCTATGGACTTTCTTTCATTATTGATATTTCTTTGATTTTGGTTTTGGCTATGGTTGGGGGCATGTCCTGACTGGTTGTTCTTTGATTCTAGTTAAAGGCTTTATCGAACTACTATAGGCATGGGCGGTCTCAGTATTAGTATTAGCCTTGGTATTGGTATTGGCATTGGAATTTAAAATGGATGGTTGATTGGTTGTAGTTTTTGACTTTGATTTTAAGATTACTTTATTGTCTTTAGATTATTATTATTTTATCTTGATATATGCTCAAAATTCTTTCAATAGAGGGAGTAGGGCGGTTATGATTGGGTATTGGGGATGGTATCTGGTCCTGGTTGGACTTAAGATACCTGACATAACCAGTCCCTGGTTTGTGTTGTGTCACCTACTCTATCCTAAACTAGTCCTAAACTAAGCACCACCCGATGTTTCAGGCCTTGGTCATGCACCGTCTTCAAGTATAACTCTTTCGGGGCATTCTCCGGATAAATCAATACAAATAACCCTCAGGACTTTCCCCATCCAAATGAGTATAGTTGATTCAAATGCTATAAAACAAAAATCATTCAACAACATTCAAACATTCAATAATCCACAACTCCTAAATTTGCCTAACCAACCTATTGTTTGCCTACCAAGTTTGACCGATCAAGATACTATCGCACTCAACAACATCAACGTTTATTCTGAATTAAACCAACATCAATGAATCAAAATTATCAATATTAACCTTTACCACTTTTTCAATTCCCGCCCCAATTTCATTATAAGCAAAAACGGAATATCATTTCACCACAAAATCCATAATCATGAAAATCAAATACTGAATCAAAACAACAAATAATTTACACCACCATTCACATAAAAATCATGAAATTATAAAGAAAGAGATAAAAATTGTACCTCAGACGTTGCCTTAAACCACCAAATTCCTTTAGCAATTTCATGAGTTCATATAAGAAGCTCCGACCAGAACCAAATTCACAAACAGTGAACCAATGATCTCAGCTCAAACCCAACTCGATAATTTGAAAAAACAAAATAGTCAAGGAAGGATGATTTATTTTTTTAGGATGGTTTCACCACTAAAATGAAGCAATGAACATCGACTTAGGTGTAATGACCTTTTAGGTTATTTTTTATATTGTTGCTTATTTCTTCTATTTTATCTTCTCCATAACTACCCTAATTCATTTATGACATGCTGGGACCAATGGTTCGATTATTGGGTAGTTCGTTTGGTTTTTAGAACCAATTCTTTGTTTAGAAGTCTTTGCTGGTTCTAAATGGCCACCGAACAAAAACTCTAATGAAACAATCTCGGATGCAAATTCCAACTATGCCAACAAATCCAGAATATCGATTTTAGGCTAGGTAGACCTTTTGTTTGGGTTCTAATGCATCTGAGCTCATTTCAACCTATCTATTGAAAAGTTGAAAAATAGAAAGTTTAGGTATGGGACCTACACTTGTTCAAAATGATCTCAAAAATTTGAGTTCTCCTACGCTTCCAGAACATCGAATTTAGTTTGGTTACATATTTTGTTTGCAAAAATTAGACTCCAGATGCATCCCAAGGTATTGGTTGAAACTTTGAATCAAATTCAAAGTTTGAGCTGTCATCTGGTGCAACTAAGACCGCGATCGCGGATCCCTTAGCATGATTACGACTGCCACAAATGAGGGCCGCGTGTGCATAATTTCAAGGATCGAGGGCCTAGGCTGGTTCTTTAAATAGACATTTTAGCCGAGACTTGGCGATTTTCTTCCTCCCTTGAGAGCTTAAAACCCTAATATGGTGTGCTAATCACAAATTGGTCATAGTGAGTTTGAGATCTTAATTATCATCTTGTATTGCGATTATCTTAAAATTTAAGGTAAGAATCCCTTGAATTCATGCTTTAATTTTCTAGTTTTGACCCAAAACCTCAATTTAGCTTAAGGCTTGATTTTAGCCCAAAGTATGCTTAAGTTTTACCCATTTATTAAGATTTATGACTTTTTGTTCATGTATTAACATTGTGTTGGTCTCGAAAACTCATTTTTCATAGGTGGGACCCACTTGGGGTTTTGGTATTGTTTTTGAACCTGAAACACAATAGTGCAATATGGGTATTGATAGACTCGTATTGATGAGTAGATTATGGTTTTGTTAGTGTGATAACATTTTAGGGATTGTGAAGTGAAGATGAGCATATAGTGCATGATGTGAGATTTTGCGATTCGTCTTTGAGGTAGGCCTCTGTCTACTTCTCTTCATAGATAACGTGTAATGTGTATTGCAGTGAATATGAATGTTAGGCTTGAGTATGCATAGAATAGCGTAGCATTGATTGCTGATTCTTTAGGGATTAGATGAGGGTTTTGGACCCGTAAGATGATACGTTTATAAGCCTTTTAAATCCTAGTTCCTTCTCTCTCTAGTTTATATTAGTTATAGCATAGTTATGAATTATGATGTAATGCTATGTTTGGGTTGTGATTTTATCATTTGAAATATGAATTATGGATTTGACCTTATTGGACTAGTATGGTAGTTTTGAAACCGTAACTTGGGTAGAGTAGACTTGAGTAACCTTGTTTCTAGTTGAAGCTCCTATTTTAGGCTTGAACGTATCTTACTTGACATCTAGAAGTTTAACTAGATACCTTAGCCTAGTTGGGGTATGGTGTGCCTAATATGGAAATTAAAGTTTAGAGGTGAGATCGTCCGGCCCACTTAGGCCTAGACTAGTGTTAACCTTGTGGGTTTAGTTGTAGATGTTAGACATAGATGGGGTTAGTAAACCTTAGTATATGGTTACTTTGTGACTTGGTAGCTTATATTGATGTTCCCTAGAGTTTGGGCTTTGAGATATGGTTATGATACTCCTTGTTGAAGTGATATTGGGCATTTAGAGATAATATCCTCATTAGATACGTTACGTGGCCTATAGAGATGCTATTCTTCTTAGTTATGATATTGGCCTATAGAGATATTATTTCTTTTTAGATATGATTATTGTGCCTATAGAGATGCTGTCTCCCTTTTGGTTATGATTGTTGGGCCTATAGAGACGATATCCCTCTTAGATATGACAATTTCCCTAGAGAGGTGATATTCCCCATAGTCATGATGTATGATCGATTGATATAAGATATCCTATATAAGAGATGATTACATGCTTATTGATATTATGTCTCCTAGATATAAGATGACTCCTATGTGAAAGATGATTACATGCTTATTGATATTATGCCTCCGATATACGAGATGCCTCCTATATGTGAGGTGGCTAGAGATATGCTATGGCTTATAAATATGATTATTGATATGAGTTCAGGATATGTATATTGGCCTAAGGCTGTGACTATGATGTTGTGATTATTCTTGATATATTATTAGGCCAAGGTCTGTGTTATGATAATGATTGGATATCCGAGAAGTGTTTATCATTGTAAAGGATACGATTTATGTATATGGATTTATATACATATTTTATATATACATCTCTCAGGTATGGGATGAAGGATGATGTGGTATATTGCTTACGACTTATTTGAGTGGATACTGGTGATGACGAGCATAGATTTGGTATATTCATGATTATTGTATTGGTAACTTATATGATTCTTGTTGAAATATGATCTTATGATTGTTCTGCTTAATTAAGTGTTAAGCTATGTAGTAGTTAATTGTCTATTAGAAGACTATAGCACTTGGTGGCTAGGAATCAAGTGTATTGGGTAATGAATCTTTCTTAGTTGAAATATGGTAGTTAGAGATAGTTGATATGTGGCTAATAATGATGTTGGGTTTAGCAGTGGCGAAGATTAGTAGTATTGATGCCTAAGTTTATAATGTAGAGTAGTTTTTAAGTGAGGAGTCATGTATTAACGAGGCTAGATAATAAGTGATGTTGGTAATAAGAGGGGACTAGTTAATATGATGAATAGTTGATAAATGATTAATTAATGAATAGCTAAACAATGATTAGTTGGAGAACGATGGTTAGTTAATGAATGATGCCAGTTAATAAAACATGGTTAGATGATAAGAGGTTATGTGTTGTATAATAATGGTTAACGGATGTATAATGATTAGTTGATAATATAGAATAGTGGGTATATGGCGATTATGGACTAGTGATGAACCTTAGCTAGATGTTAGATATTGGCTAGTTAATAAGTGGTGGTTAGTTGCTATCTCATGAACAAATATTATGTGAAGGGTAATGTTTAGCTAATAACTCGAGGTTATGTGGCGACTAGAAAACTAGTGCTTCTATTATAATAAGTGGTGGTTAACTAATAACGAGTAGTTGGGAAGTATTGAATAGATAGATACTCTATGGTGATATGGCTATGTTTGTGAGTATTTTAATATATATGTCATTCAGTAATAATTATTGTGATGATACTGATACCCAACAAGGCTGGAGGATACTATTATGATGATGTCGATACCCAGCAACGCCGGAGGATAATATTGTGATAATGTTGATACCCGAAAAGGATGGAGGATATATTCATGATATGCAGATACCCGAAAAGGCTGAAGGTTTATTACGATAATAATGGTCACAATGATGACAGTTATGGTGAGTTGTGATATTAATTGTGTATCTTGCATTCATTCCTGCATGTGCATCGGGTATCACCAATATATACCTATGTCTATCAGTCGATTTGGGACGGTTGGATAAACATAGGTGAAGAATATACCTTGTGTTATTATATATTGATTAAACCTTCTGAGTCTGGGGTATTGGGGGTATGCATAGGCTCAGTTAGGTATATTACTCTCCGGAGTAGACAATTATTCATGTTGTTATTGATATTTTTACTATCATTATTATGATCATTATTATGGCTAGCTTATGATAGATTGGCTACTGATTTGGTATTGAGAATTGAGGTATGTTTTTGGCTTTTTTTTAATCAAATGATTGCATTGTTACGTACGATTATATCATGTCCATCCATGTAGATTATAACCCTGGGCATAATAGCCTTTGATCCTGATGGTATTATGATGAGGTCTTAGAATGAGGATATTATGTTCTAGGTTATGCTTGAGATGACCTCATGCTTATATATATATATATATGTATATATAGCTATGTGAAATTATGGAACTTCCATATATCCCTTCCTTCGCTTGTTCATATTGTATATTCGTTTCTTGACCTTGTATATTGCCATATATCTTTCTTTCGCTCTTCATTCATATAATTGCCTTGGATATAGGGATAGTATTGACGTATGTGAATGTAGCTGGAAGAGAATATTTCACCTTGATACTTCCTTGGTCTTGTCATGTTAGACTCTTGGACTTGAATAGGATAGTTGTACCTTATTTGTCTCATTGACTTGTTATATAAACTCTAGACTTTTGGTTGTAGCTTCTATTATGTTTATATGTTGTATATATCTTTTTTATCTTTGGAGTTCAGTTGGAAGTTGCCTACTAAGTACCATTCGTTTGGTACTCGTACTACACTTTTGTAGTCTTCATATCATAGTATAGGTTATTGCCGTTGATGTGTGCATCATGCGGAGCAGCCATGGTTTAGAGACTTGGGGTGAGCTACTGATGTTTGGAGCATTACTTATTCTCTCTTATGTATTAGACTAGTCTCTATGTTGTATTCAGACATAAGTAGTATCAAAACATTTCTTCTTGACATTTCATTTTTGTACTCTAAATATATTAGAAGCTCTTGTACTGATACTACCAGGTTATGGGATGTTTTTATGTATGGATCCTTACTTTATATATTCCTCATTCTTTTTCTTATATTAATTGAGTAGTCCGTTACAAGCCGTTTTGAACTACGGATTGACTTGCCTACTGGTGGGTTATGGTAGGTACCATCATGACTGAGAAAATAATTCGTAACATTAAGGGTGTTTTTACTCGGGTTTCGCCTGTTTTAGGGGGGTTTTTGGTAGGTTTGACTGGAATTTAGGGTTATCATTTATTTTTGGCAAGCTGCACCTAGATCAATCACGATAAGGGTCAATTTTGGGGTTGTTTTGGTCGCTAGGTTTGGAGGTTACCTCATCGGAGATCCGGTGAGGTGGGTTTGGTTGATGGTATCCCGTTTTTTAGTGAAAATTCATTGGACAAACTCCTAAATGGAGTAATCTTGCTTTTTCCCATTTTCTCCCTCAATTCTCATGGTTTTTCTACTGTTTACCCATTTTCTCTGTCTCTCTTATTTTTTCTCTCCAGTTCTCTCTACTCTCTCACTCCTTTCACCCCCTTCGATCTCTCTCTATTCTCTCTATCTCCATATATTTTTTCCTCTCTCTAATATAGTGTATTTATCACTGTGTGTCCATGAAAAATGATGGTGTGGTTTGTGTGTTTATGAAAACTAAAGGAACATGTTGGTATGTGTGCGTTAATGGGTTAGTGTGTTATGTCCATGGAAAAAAATGGAGTTTCTCTATATATAGTGTGTAGTGGATATGTCAATTTTGTTATCCGGAGAAAGGAAAGAAAAATGTGATTAAGGAGGTTATGGGGGCACGTGGGATGGGGTGGTTAGGGTAGGTTGATGTGTCAAATTTTTATAAGGTGAGGTAATGTTAAAAATATTTGGGTGGCTATTTTTTTTTGTTTAATTTAGATTTTATTAATAATCAAATTAATAGTATACAAATGGACCAACCCATCCGAAAAATAAATCCAAAAAACAAAATAAGACCGGGTAGGCCCAAACCAATACCAGGTCCAATAACAAACATATATAAAATGGAGTAGGGTTGCCTAAATGAACTAAGAACAGCTCCCCTAAAGTTCTCTCCACCTCTTCTCCTCTTTCCATGGCTATCTTCATCAATCATCAGTTCAATCTTCTCTTTCTCTGGGTCATCAATTCTGTTCCTTAGAGTGACTATGATGGATGTTTCTCCAGCTACATGAGTAAGTTATTTCTTTGCCTTTTCCTTTAGATTAATTATCTGTTGCTTGCTCAACTCCATCTTTCTGTGTGTATCAGCTGAGAACTCCAATACTAAGGTGTGTGATAGCTTTTTGGTGCTAAAAAAATTGGGTCAAGTCCGCTTAGGTCTGGCATGCATTCTTGGTAACTCTTTCTTCTTTTGTGTTACTTTTACTAAATGAACTAGCAAATAACCTCTCTTTTGTTAACCAGTTATTTGGGTGGATATTATTGTTATGAATTGGTTAATATTTGTTTTTTTATGGAAAAATTATCACCTAGAGTGGGGAGTATGGTAAGGTGATGTAAAAAGGATAAAATTGACTTTTGGAGGGGCAAAATTACGTGTCTACAAGGATTTTTAGTTTTTCTAGAAATAGGCATTCACTATATATGGTAATAAATTCACATAACATGTATGTGATTTTTCCTTTGTTTTTAATACTAAATATCAACGGTCCATGCTAGGACGGGCTCAATTTATGTTATTTTTTTGTTTTAATTTATATGACACAAATAAAATTTAGATAATTAATCATTAAAATAATTTAAGTTTTTAATTATTGTGATTTATAGTACTTTTTATTTTATTTCAATTTAAGTAACACTAATATAATTTCGACAGTATAACAGATCTATTTATTACCCAAGTTATCCGCATCCCCCTACAAATGGTATCAGAGCCTATGCTAATTAAAGTTACGGAAGTAGTATATATTTGGATCTATTTGATTAATTTATTAATTATGATAAAACTAGATTTAGATATCCGCCAAAATATTATAAATATTGCTTAGATGAATAACGTACAAAAACCACAACAATATAAAGAATTGAAACAAATAATATCTGAAAAATGTAAAGAATTAAATATAAGGATAGAAAAACTACAGGATAACATAATTGGTGTCTATTTATTATAGTCATTCTTTGGATTATATCTTTTAAACTTATTTTTGTAATTATAGGTTAGTTTTCTTATTCCTGATGTACTAGGTATTATATTTTATCTACAGTATTTACTTCTATATTTATTATTTCTAGATTTTCTTTATTAATCACTTCTTGTTTTTCATTAATTTCTAGTTTTCCTATATTTTCTAGAATTTCTGTATATGTTTCACTAACTTCCGAATCATAATTATCTGTTTCTTCAGCATCTATTGCATTTATTTCTAATTCATTGGTTTCTGGTTCTTTGTTTTTAATTTCTAATTTTTCTTCAAATTGATTTATCTCAATTAATAATTTTTGTTCTTTATCTTTTTCTTTTTTTTCTTTTTGTCTTTTTTCATACAAATCTTTTAGCATTTGTAGTTCTTTTTCTAATTCAGCAATCCTACTATTTTTAGTCTCTTCTATTTTTTGTATTTATTATGTGATTTGTTGTTTTATTTTATTTATTTCCTTTTTTCTGTCTATCTCTTCGTTTTCTCTTTCTATTCTTATCATGGCTGCCAACTTATCTTCTAATTTTAATTCTTCTTTTTCTAACATTAAATATAGATGTTCACCTATTTTCTTATATCTTCTTCCTAAATTAGAGAATACTATTTTTATTTTTAATCCTTCGTAATTTTCATATGTTTTTTCATTTATTATAAATTCTTCTTTGTTCATTTTATTTAAATGTATATAGGTTATATTGATATATATATTCTAGACTATCTATTGTTGATTCTAAATTTGATATTTCTTCTTTTTGTGCATTTATTGAGTTTTTACTAACTCCTGCAATTATGTTATACTGTAGTCTTTCTATCGTTATTTTTAATTCTTTATGTTTTTCAGATATTATTTGTTTCAATTCTTTATATTGTTGTGATTTTTGTACATTATTCATCTAAACAATATTTATAATATTTTGGTGGATATCTAAATCTAATTTTATCATAATTAATAAATTAATCAAATAGATCCAAATATTGTTTAACTTTAATTAGCATAGGCTTTGATATCATTTGTAGGGGGTGCGGATAACTTGGGTAATAAAACACTGCGATTTATAATATTTTCTTACATTATTTTTCAATAAGATATGAATAGTTTTTCCATCTCAGTTTGTGGCATATATATATATATATATATATATATATATATATATATATATATTTGATTGACTGTTGAAATTTTATTTGTGCACATCGAACAAATTATTAGATTTCTTTAATTAAAATTGTAAATTATATAAGTTTTTAGCTTTATAAAAAAATGAAAAGATATCGAAGCGGACTGATAAATATATGGGTAAAATATGTTTACATAACGTTAAAATTTTCTCATTGATTTGGAGTGATGTAAATTGTTACAAGCCGCCAGATAATTAACTCCTAGAGTTTTAATTTCAAAATCGATTATGTTACTCCTATCAAAATTAACATAATTTTATCATATCCAATACTAATCTTCGATAACTCGCAGGAGTAGTATATTAATCAAATACAGAATGTCATGTTTTGCATATATAAAAGACGTCATTGTTACATGTTATTGGATAGTATGTTATGTTTACTTCTCACAATAGTAAAATCTTATTATATGTTTTTCTTTATTTCTTTTTTACTTAATACATATTGACTTAACACAAATCTTAAGAAAATATTCATTAGAAATTTATTTTATTTAATTAAATTTATTAATTTCATATTTTAAAATTTTAAAGTTAATTATAAATATTAGTATTTCTATATAAGACAAAAAAAATTTAAATTTAAATTTACTAAAATAAATAAATAAAATTTAAATATGAAATTCAATTAACATAATAAAATTTATTTAATTTAAATATTATGTTATAATTAATTTATATAAAATTATCATCTTATTAAATTACTTAAATTTACTAAATTTGAACAATTTAAATTAAACTATGACAAATTTGGAAAGTACTACGGACCCATCCATTATTATATATTAGGAATGTAGTTTCTGGGCAATCGTGAGATTAAATAAAAAAAATGGACTTTTTGAAAGGACATAATTTGTAATTAAATGAAAGAAATACAAATAATACAGCTCAAAAGGCAAATTCTTTAAGCAAATAATCTTGTAAAATAACTAAAATACTATCAACCTTTTATTCAATTTCTACAAGCTAACATTAGGGGTGTACATAGGTTGGGTTGATTCGGTTTTTATTAAAAAAAAAAAAAAAACCAATCATGTCGATTTATTAAAATTATAAACCAAATCAAACCAACATAAAATTGATTTTTTTGGTTTAGGTTTTAATTTTTTTTTTGAGTTTTTCGGTTTTTTCGATTTTTTTTAATAATATTTAGTTTTTACAATTATATTGTGATCGAAGACTAGATCAAATATATTTTCACTCATGTGCTAATGAAAAGTCATAATTATGAAAAAATGAGGAGCGAAAAACTCTCTTGAAACTAAAAAGTGACATGAAGAGTGAAATTTAGGTTTTAAGTTTATATTGGATTTTCGATCATTTAATTAGCAATTAATGGACAAATATTACAACTTAAAGAACCAAATTTAAATATATTTCTACATCTACTTTCAAATTATTGAAAATTACTAAAACTAGTTGAAAAAGTATTTAAAAAGTAGATTATAATTAATATTTTATGCATAAAAAAAGTATTTAAAAAGTAGATTATATATATATATATTATGTCGGTTTGATTAGGGTTCGATTTGACTTTTTTTTTTCGTTAACACCAAGCCAAACAAAAAATGGTCGTTTTTTTTTTCTAATGTCAAATCAATTAAACCAAACTATATGTCGATTTCTTATCTCGATTTGATTTGGTTCGTTAATTCGATTTGATTTGACGATTTGATATATACACCCCTAACTAACATATTGAAAGGAGCTTTTCTAATATATTGAAATTTTTTGGTTTGGCCACCTTAAACTTTTATTTTTTTAAATAACTAAATAGAAAAACCCACCCGTTTCCGTGTAGGGAGAAAAATATAAGGGAAACTAGAGCGACCGACCTTGATGATCAAATAGAAATGGCTCTGGTCTTCCCTTCAGTTTCTGTGTCATTCACTAAAGTCCCAGGTACTCCTAAAAAACATTCTACAAATTTTTATCGCGTTAAATATAAAAATTTACTAAATCAACTCGGTTTTGCTGAATTAATCTCGATATCCCCCAAATGCAAAGGCTCAAAGAACATTTTCTGATTAATTTTTGGTAGGTAAATGGAAAAATTGGAGATACGTTGATTTCTCTAATAAGGAAAGAACATTTCCACGTGTGGCTACAATGTGTGCATCTACATCGTCAAAGTCAAAGAAAATAGTTTGGATATGGACAGAGAACAAGCATGTGATGACGGCTGCTGTGGAGAGAGGTTGGAATACTTTCATCTTCCCCTCACATCGCCAAGATCTTGCCCTTGAGTGGTCTTGTGAGTTTTCTTTTCTTCTTATACTTTCATTTTTACAGTGAGTGCATATGCACACCTGTTTAAGAAAATTTGTAAAAGTGTGTGTGCATTAGTTTGACGACCTATCTTTTGGGTTTTCTGGGAGCTTTTTTTTTTTTCTTTTTAGTTAGAGTAGGGGCTGCCAGAGAGCGGATTGTTATAGCCCATCACCTCTGCCGTAGTCACTACTTTTAATGAAGTATTAAAAGAGTTCCACGTTAATGAGATGCGTGGTTTCCTAGTGATGCTCGGGCAATCCTCCTCTCTTTGAACAATTAACTTAGCTGTGTGAGTAAGGCACAAGACCAGAGTATAGTCTTTTGATAGAAAATACCCCAATTTGACAAACAAGTACCAATCCAAGACTTGCCTCTGAATTGTGAGAATTTCAGTATTCAATGGTATGTGCAAAATTCAGTGTCAGTGCAGATGTTTCTTCCTGTTTAACTATAATACTGAGCATGGATTTCAATTACGCTTTTAGAATTGTGAAGCTCTCTACAATGTTTGATTGTTCTGCTGCATTCTGGTTCTATCACATGCAGCTATTGCATTGATATATCCTCTCTTTATTGAAGAGGGGAGGCTTATTGATCATGACAATCAAAGAGTTGCTGCATTTGCTGAGATTTCTTCCCCTCAGCAGTTAGAACAATTTCAGATATCAGAGGAACTGGCAGATAAAGTTGTTGTTAATCTACTAGATTGGCAGGTGCACAATCAAGCTTCTCCTTCACAATGTTATATGCTGTCAAAAATTCTTTGCAGACTGTCACCACACTAATGGAAAAACCAAATCTTGATTTGTAACAGCAATTCTAAATGATCTCTTTTTCTAAAACCTAAACCTTTTGAAGTTGGTCGCATATAATCATCCGATCAACAATCAAGCAACGATGCCTCAATCCGGACTAGTTGGGTGGAAGAGTTGGTTTCCATGTATATTACTGTATTGAATTTGTCTGGATGCATCTGGATGCTCCCTTTAGTTGTTAGTTGGCTGATATGGGCATTGCTCCAAGTACAATAAATTCTACATCTTATATGAATCCACTTCAATTGCTGGTTTACGTGTATTTGTTCACTCCATAGGTGATACCTGCTGAAAACATTGTTGCGGCTTTTCAAGGCACTCAGAAAACTGTACTTGCTGTCTCAAAGACACAATCAGAAGCTCAAGTCTTTCTTGAGGTACTAGGTTGAACTTTAAGTCAGTAGGAAAGTAACATAAGTTGGGGTTGTGGGGGAGGGGTATTTTATGGTACTTAAAATGGTGTTTATCTATTAAGAAGCACCAAGTTATACTTCGTCTTTTCTGCTTTGCTAGGCCTTGGAACATGGTTTGGGTGGTGTAGTAATGACAGTTGAGGAATTTATGGTACTTAAAGTGGTGTTTATCTATTAAGAAGCCCCAAGTTATACTTCATCTTTTCTGCTTTGTTAGGCCTTGGAACATGGTTTGGGTGGTGTAGTGATGAAAGTTGAGGATTTTGGCGCAGTCCTTGAGCTGAAGGTAGTGCCTTCTAAAAACAGGATTCTTTCTTGGTGAAGAGTTGGTTTTGATGTCAGTTGTCGTTGTTAGGGTTATTTTGATAGAAGACGTGAAGTGGACAGTCTGTTGAACTTGACGAAAGCCAAAATTACTCATGTTCAAACGACTGGAATGGGTGACCGTGTCTGTGTTGATATCTGCAGCCTCATGAGACCTGGTGAAGGTCTTCTGGTTTGCTCCTACTGTCCTTTCTATTTCTGTTTGTCTACAATTTGTAGATAGTCTTATTTTTTGGCTTTTTCAATTTTGTTCTTACTGCATAACTTTTGTCCCTTAGGTTGGATCCTTTGCAAGAGGGCTTTTTCTTGTTCACTCAGAATGCTTGGAATCAGATTACATCTCTAGCAGACCTTTTCGAGTTAATGCGGTGCGTCTCAGATGAAGCCGGTTAAATGCTCAATAAAGTTAACGGAAGGACAAGCACTATTACTAAAAGGACATTTTGACAGTGAAAAGTATCATTTTTTTTATTTAAATTTTACATTAGCATTTCGGTGTTGAATTGCATTAATGCATCTCAAAATATAATGTACAGCCAGTGGTCTTCAGTATGACAATTCTTTGGACTTCAGCAGGGGCCTGTACATGCATATGTTGCTGTACCTGGAGGAAAGACTAGCTATCTCTCGGAACTCAAGTCTGGTAAAGAGGTCATTGTAGTCAATCAAAGGGGTATGCAGCGAACGGCAATTGTTGGGCGTGTAAAGGTAGAGACGAGACCACTGATCCTTGTGGAGGCAAAGGTTTGTGAAGCTTTTCATCTATGCTAAAATAAAAGGTGCTCTGCCTTTTTTGCTTGTTTGTATGATTTTTTTGCTAATGTAACTTTGGCGTAGTGTGTTTACGGATAGAAGCATAATATAACTATTAATCATAAAGTATCTCAAGTAGGAAAATAGAAATCAAATCAGATGTATAACAACGATACATAGCTTTTTCTTTCTCAAGAAAAAAAAAGTTACTATCTGCAAACATTGGTGTTCGTATGTCATACTTAAAGTATTTAACTTGTCGGTGAGACTCCTTGATCAAGACGCAAAAGAATCAGTCACAAGGAATGAGCACACCAGCGAAAGTGCGAGTTGGAAAATACCTTTAGGTTTAGGTGTTACATAATTCATAGAGCTGTTCTTAACACGACTAGGTTCAGCATCTGCAACATGCAAGATGCAACATGTTCACATGAAAATGAAGATCTAGCGTAAATTTCTTCAACTGGTTTAACTTTCAACCAATTACATTTGGCTAATTGTATTGCTAATCCTAACCTGGAAGTTGATAATTATGCAGGTGGAATCCGAAAATGAAAGTTATTCTATTCTCATGCAGAACGTGGAAACAGTTGGATTAGTTTCTCTCCTACATGGTAAATATTCTAGTTGAAGCAGCTTTCTCTTTTTGTTCTTTTTGTAGCTCAACATCCCTTGTATTTCTGCAGGCGAGGAGCCTCAGCAAACTGCAATTCCAATGACTTCACTACGAGTTGGTGATGAAGTTTTGCTTCTAGTACAGGGAGGCGCTCGGCATACTGGAATAGAAATTGAAGAGTTCATTGTTGAGAAATGAATTAGTTTCTGCACATTCATACATTTTGTTGATAGATGAGGGGTGTTAAGCTCTTAATGGCGATACAAATCTTATCTTAAATTCTCTAATATTTGTACCAAAGTCTTTTGACTACTATAGATTGAATCAAATAAAACAAGTTCGGACTGAGTGCTTATCACCTTATCCAATGGTTCGGGCTGACATATCCTCAGAGAAGTTTTGGACTGTCCTTCCAACTCTTTGTTGTATATATAGACCCCTCAACTTGTCCAATTGTTGAGGCGCGTGCGGACTTATAAACAAGTCAAACAAATTCATTGCCAGAAAGCACCATATTTTCCAAATTTGATTTGAACTTACAACATACCCGATATAATCCACAAAGTGAGGTTTGGGAATGGTAGAGCGTATGCAAATCTTCCATCTATCTTAGGGATAGAGAGGATGTTTTCAGTAGATTCACAACATGTAGTACAAAAGAATTAATATAAGTACAAGCAATAACATATAGTAACAAAATAGCAGCTAGTAACAAGATAGTAACAACAACAAAATAGTATGATAGTCGAAATACACGAAACATCAAATATTAGCAGTATATTATAAGGCTGGAAGGGGAAGTTAATTGTCATTTGGGGGAAGAGCAGTACTTACTAAACATGTCCTACAAAGTATTCCCATTCACTACTTTTCAGTCATGAACCCTCTTGCTAGATGTTTGCTCAAATTTTTTGGAGCAATCATATTGGTGGAAAAAGTAGACACTGGGGAGGTGGAATTCTTTATGTTTTCTAGAAGATGGAGGTGGTTTGGGGTTCAGAAGGGTGCAGGATGTGTCAATGGCTTCGTTTTGCAACTGTGGTGGAACTTTAAAACTAAAGACTTTATTTGGAGTAGGTTCATGCAAAACAAATATTGTAGAAAACATCATCCAAACGAGACAATATGGAAAACAGGAGCTGCATCTCAGGTATGGAAGAAAATGTTGCAGGCTATGGATTTAGTGGAGCACTAAATTCTATGGAAGATCAGAGGAGGAGATGCTAATAGCTGGTTTGATAACTGGACTGCCATTGGTGACTTATATAACATTTTGCAGGAAAGTAGGGATTGGAATGACAGAGTTCAAGTGGTAAAGGGTTTAGCTCGAAATCGGTTACGCAACAGGCTAAGCCAGAAAGGAAGAGAGATTGCTATTGTTGTTAGCAGTTACAGCGGAGACAGAGATAAAAGTGTAAGAAGCCCAAGAACCTTTTGGCCGCCTTTAGGTCTTCTTACCTGGATGAAATTGAACTGTCAAAGAAAGACAATGGGATGAGCAGCTGATAGTCTAGATGCTGCCTCAAGAAGTTGTTAGTCACATCTTGAGTAAACTAAGCCCTACAATTATTGCAGGAGATAGAGATATTCCTATTTGGATGCTAGAAACTACTGGAAAATTCACAGTTAAGTCAGCATGACAGTATATTAGACAGAGGCAAGAAAAGAACAGGATCTACGAAGAAATTTGGGTTAAAGGATTACCTTTCAAAATGGCATTTCTATGAGAAGATGGGGATTTGAAGGACCAACTAGATGTTGGTGTTGCACTAATCCTACTCAAGAAACCATTACTCATGTATTTCTGAGATCACCATTAGCTAACAGGACTTGGTCCTACTTTGGTTCTTCTGCAGGTGTTCTAATCGAGGAATTAATTTTCAGGGAAACTATTCTGGCATGGTGGAATGAGGAAGTAAGGGGTAGATTCTGACCTTATTTCCCGTCTATTCCAAGCATGATCATATGGGAAATATGGAGAAAAAGAAATAGTTTGAAGCATGATGGGAAGAACTTGTCTCTACATAGAGTAATTTTCAATATTACCAGAAATGTAGGATTGTTACTCAAGGTAAGAAATCTAAGACAAGTCTTTCCCACTAGCTGACCAGAAATACTGAAGCAACTAGAAGGGAGAAAACCAAAGATGAAGATTCTTAGAGTGATGTGGAAGCTTCCAGAGAATGGGTGGGTTAAGTACAATACAGATGGGGCATCAAGCGGTATCCCTGGAGTTAACTCATATGCTTTCTGTTTAAGGAATGAGGAGGGAGACCTAATATATGCAAAAGGAACTAAAATAAAAGATACGTCAAATGTAGAAGCAGAGGCTTATGCTATTCTAAAAGCAGCAATTCATGTAGATCAAACACATAAGAGAAAAGTGATAATTCAAACTGATTCTCTACTTATGCAGAAAGTACTAATAAGAGAATGGATTTGTCCTTGGAATGTAATAGACTATGTTGAGCAAATATGGAAAATAATAAATAGCAAGCAGGTGCAGTATCACCACATTATGAGGGAGGGAAATCAACTGGCGGATCATCTGACCAATCTAGCCAATGACAATGGGTATTTCACAATTTCAAATTTCCAGCAGTTAAGAGGTAATTGGCAGAAAAATCCTTAACAATGACAAGTTACAATGTCCATACATAAGAGTGAGAGCAACAAGAGAATAAACAGGCTGAGTAGGCTACAGTGTATAGAGTTGATCATGCACAAGACAATCAGAAAAGCAACAAAAATTAGAAATAAGCTGCCTAGCCTAATCTATGTCAGCCATCAAAAATGACTCGCAGCAAAAGTGGAGGATCGTGTGATATACTGGCAGCTGAAACTCCTGAAAGGAGCATTGCAGTCCAATTACTTACGGGTCTGAGCATCCCACTATCTCCACCCTGGCAGTAACTACAACAAAGGTCAGCATAAGGAAAATATATCAATATGGAAGCTGAAAATGAAGATGAAGAGCTTACTTAGATCTGGAATACCAATCAGGGACCTGGAACCCTCAACACAGCACAAAAACAAGAACATCATCCCATCCACCGAAGAACACACCCGAAAGCAACAAAACAATTCGTTAATGGTGGAGAAGATCAAATGAGTGTACAACAGAGGAGGAATACCTACTTCTGAGAGCTGATATGCACAGCAGCAGCTTCATTCCTTGGTACACTATTGATAATCCACAGTAGACACATGATGAAGAATAAGAGTTAATCACAGTGAAGGCCAGTATTTTTTTTTGCTGGAGTAGGGTTTTGCGGCGGAGAAGATAAAAAATAATATTAGGAAACCCTTGGATAGATTTATAGGTAATAACAATTGGGATAGGGCCGGGTATTTATTCCGATTGGGTTGGGCCTTTAGCTTCTGTCGTCTTTTTTAATGAGGATGGGTTGGTCCAACTAGGGTAAAGACAATTTTTGTGTTTTTGTCTTTATTAATAAAATCCTGAAATTAAATTTAAAAAAAGCACAGTAAATGCGCTACTTACTTTCTACCCTAATTTATGTCCTTGTTAACCTCCCCTCTAAGGTCATATCATTGGTGAATTAGATATGTGTTTTCTCCTGTCTAATTATATCTCTCAATACTTATTTGGTCTACCTCTGCCTCTCATTGAAAGCATCCATAACCATTCTCTTACATCTCCACATTGGGGCATATAGACATCTTCTCTTCACATGTTGAACCATCTCAGTCTCACTTCTTTATCTTGTTCTCCACAAAAGGTCACTCTCACCTTGTCCCAAATAACATCTTTTCTAATTCTATCTCTCCTGGTATTCCCATACACCAAATGCAACAACCTCATTTCTGCAACTTTATAATTCTGAATGTAAGAATCATTGACTAGATAAAACTCTGTCCCATACAATATAGTTATTCTAATTATACTCAGTAGAACATGCCTTTATGTTTTGGTTACACCTTTTTATCACAGAAGTCTCTAGATGCGAGCCTTTATTTCATCCACCTTACACATATAGTGAGTGATATCTTTGTCAATCTCCACCTTTTCATGGATAATAGATCCAAGGCACTTTAAACTTCCTCCCTTTTTAGATGACATGTGTATTAAGCCTCACTTTGATATCTACCTCATGTGTAACGTAACTGAGCTTATTCTTCAAGTATTTTGTTTTGGTGTTGCTCAACCTAAACCCTTTATACTCCAAGGTTTGCCTCCAAACCTCCAACTCAGAATTAACTTTGTCATGAGTCTCATCAATCAGAACTATATTATTTGCAAATAACATACACCATGCTACCTCATCTTGAATATGTCACGTCAATGCATTCTTTACCAAGATAAATAAAAGTAAGCTAATAGGTTGATCCCTAATGTATCCCATTAGATCTAAAAAGTGCTCGTAGTCTCCTTCCACCATTCTTACTTGATTCCTGGTTCCATTATCATGTCCTTAATATATACCTTACTTAATTGATAAAACCTTACCTGAATTTATGATTAAGGATGAGGAATTAATTATTTAACCAATAAACATGAAGTATCACTACATTTGTAGGAATTTAAAATTTTAAGGATTTAAATTCATAAAATACTTTAAAATGTATTTTTAAATTAAAAGTGCAAAATAATCTCTTACTTTTGATTTTAGACTCGATGTTATTCATCTTCTTATGGATACATCATTAATCAGAATTATTTAGGTCTCCTCTTACTTATTCTTGTACTTAGGGGTGTTCATGATTTTGTTTTGGGGTAAACTCAAAATCAAATCAATTTAATTGGTTTTTTAATTATTAGATAAACCAAATCAAATATATTTTTGATCCATCGATTTGGTTTAGTTTTTCCAACCTTTTTTCATCAAAATTAAATTTTTTATTTCCAACCAATAATCATTCAATACACAACAACTCATTATTTCTCAGAGATGTACAATTATTTTTCTATGTTTATGCTATTAACAAGAAAATTATACAAGTGTATACTGGATAACTATTTATCTATCTAACACTCCCAGTAATTTAAAATCTTTTTGACTCTTAATATGTATTTAGAGGCAAATATCTCTAATCAATGGTATATTAGACTTCTTTTGATTCAAGAATCTTCTTGCATTCTTTCCATCCATATCTGGTACACTGCGGAAGCAAACAAGAAAATCAGGATCTGCTCTTTTGGTTTGTTGGTATGTAATCCAATATTAAGCCATTTGATCTCATAAGTTCATGGTTGCACCTGCCTATGAAACCCGTCCATTGAATGAACTTGTATCGTATGAATCCTGAGTAGTCAAATTCAAATAATAAATATTGGAGGGTCTCTGTAGCCCTTTTATTACACAACACACATTCGAAATCCATAACTATTCTCTATTTAGCTAGTTTATCTACTGTAGCCAATCAACCATGTCTTGCCAGTCATACGATGAATTGATGTTTCGGGATAGTGCCAGGAGATTATACCAGATCTTTCCATGGTACTTTAGGCTGTTGAGGGAGTAGTGAAGAGTACAAGTTCTTAATACTGAATCTTGTACCCACTGTGAATTGTATGAAATGTTGGATAGGATTAGTAGTTGGGAATATTTTCCTAGCCTCAAAGAACTTTCTAACAAGCCAGTAAGCCTGTCTAGGTGTATCCATCAGAGCCAGGTCTCTTTCTTTAATATAATAATTATGAATCCATTACACCCACAGGGTTTACTTCTTGTGTGAGAGTGACTAAAAAAGCTTACGAATTACAGTCTTGTTCCACCTTTCAAATCCAATGATATTCAAGCCCCAATAACTTTGGGTAAACACATAGTATCCTAAGCCACTAGAGATTTCTTAGAGCTCACATTACTGTTTGTCTAAAGCAAAACCCTGCATACATGAGTAGTCATAGTGATCACTTTCTTGGACAACAAGAAGACTTATGCACAGTAAGTCGACATTTAAAAAAGAACACTTTTAATTAGTTGGAGCCTGCCTCTATACGAGAGTAGTTTAGAAGACCAATACTTGATCCCCTCTTTTATTTTAGTTTTTAAATTTTTAAGAAACATAGTGATTTTCCCCTTTTTTCCCTACAGTGAAGAAGAATTTTCATCATTTTTCAACTTATAATCTCATATTAACCTTTTATTGTTGGGACTATAATTTTTTTAAATTTTAGAGAAATTTTCTTAATATCTATAAAATTTAATCAAGTTATAAAGCTGATAAGTAATAAAAAAATACAAATACATAATCTCATAGTTGTTTCTTTGAAATGAATTTGGATTCATAACTTTTTTAATAAATGATGTTAAGCTGTAAAGTTCATTAGCCTATTAGTTAAATAATATTTTCATGAAAAATTATACAAATTATTTATAACAATAATATATTGTATATACAATTATAAAATTTATGTAAATAACTTATCGATTCGGTGCGGCTTTTTATTCGGTTTGTTTTTAGTTAAACCAAATAAAATAGGTTTTAAAAAGTTTAATCTAAACCAACCAAAATAAAAAAATGGTTTATTGGTTTGATTTTCAGTTTGAATCAACTTTTATAAAACTGTGAACACCCTACTTGAAGTTTGTTGCCTCCCACAAGACATACAAGTGTATAAGGTCGTCAAAATAATAAAGTGACTAAGAGCTAGATATTGAACCTGCAAGGATTACAATTAGCTATTTACTGAACTAAAATAGTTATAATTATTTACTTAAGCTACCAATTCTCAAGATTTAATTTGTTGTTGATTATACTACTTATTCCACAAAAGCAAGTAAATATTGTCAAGGTTGCTCACAGAAAAGTTAAGACCTAGCATTATGATGCTTGGATAATTTCTTCATATTGTTTTATAGTTGATAAGTGTAACTAAGATATCTACCGAATTATTAAATCACATGGTTAATAGTATGGTCATGGGCTCTCGCAATACTCGAACTGTCTATCTGAATAAACCGCTTAACTACATCGTTAAGTAGTGATAGTCTAACTAATTTGAATGTAAATAAGTTGTCTTCCTAATTTTGACCAAGTAGGATGATCTAGATACGTTTCTGTCACAGCCGTTTATACATTCACAGATTAACTCTTCTCCCTTTAATCCATGTTCTATTCCTGGTCTCATTCTCTCGAGTTCTTCTAGGAATTATCCATTTGTCCTACGGTAGCTAAGTAGAACAGTATGAACAAGATAAAGAGTGTTGACACCAAATGTTGGCTCATTTTTTTTCAATAGATTTTTCTATGCTACTTAGTCCTATACAAATTTACTAAAGTAAATTTGCTATTTTCCTCAACCTCATTGTAATGACCCTTTAGGTTATTTTTTGCATTTAGAGCTTTCCTATAGGTGCCCTAAGTAATTTATGACTGGTTGAGATTGATAGTTTGGTTAATAGTTTGGTTTCAAATAGTTTGTTTTTATGTTAGTTTCCATATTTTGGAGCTTTTAAAGTTGAAAATAGGCCTTTGTTCTAAACTTTTTATAAATAGCCTTGGATGAAAATATTGATAGTTTTATTAGCTCCAGAACATAGATTTTAGGCTAGCAGAACCTTTAGTTCTGGTCTCGTGGCTTTTAGGCTCATTTTGGAATATTAATTGGGAATTGATAAAAATAGAACAGTGGGTGTGGGGCCTATATTTTGTTGAAACAATCTCTGCTGGAAATTTCAATGGTTTTATTATGTTTGAAATGCCATTTTTGGTTGAATAACATAGTTTGTTTGTGTTCATGGGGTTCTGAATGAATCATGAGGACCCACTTGGAGTAATTTCTCACATATCATTTTGTTGGGGTTTTAGTAGATGGTGCAGGTCATAATTACCTTTCTTGTTTGCGAAGGGCCAAGTTCTTGACCATCATATTCATGAGCCAATCTTGGCATTCATAAAGAAGGCTGATTGGGTTGGCTCAACTTTGTTCTCCATAATTGCTAAGAAACGGCCGCATTCGCGAAGTTTTGACTCAAGTAAGTATCACATCTGTGATATGGGTACTGTGATTGCAATAAAGGAACCCCCTGGTAGTATGTATTTTCTTTCTCTGCAGTTTTCGTCCATTGTCAAAGTACCCTTTCACCATTCTTGGACCTTGGATCTTGGAAAATCATCTAATTGAACTGAGGTAAGTCACTTCAACTCTCCTTGGTTATTTCCATCACTTGTTTTGTCCAATTCTGTCCTAAGTCTGTGTAATTCTAGGTTTTGGATTCCTAAAATTTTTAACACTTTGGGGCTGATTCAAACCATAATTGGAAGTTTATGTGTGCTCAATTTTTGAGCTCGTATTTATTGTTCTTTGAGGAACTTGATGGCAGGTTTGATTTCTAACTTTCATATGTGGATTCCACAAGCTTATTTTTTATCTAATTTTTAGCCTCGAGTTTATTATTACAATATGGATCATATTTTACTTTTAATGATGCATAAATTATGTTTATGTTAACAATGTAGTGTTCTGAGAAAGAGTAGAGGGGTTGAGTTGTGGATGATTAGAGTGTTGTTCGGCATGTGGGTTGGCTTTAGTGTACTTTCTTCTAGATTTTTCTATACAAGATTTTGTATTGTATAGATAGCATATCAGGTGGGGTCTATAGGGTAGGTTTAAGGCTACTTTTGGACTTGTTTTAGGGTATCGGATGGATTTTGATAAAAAATAAAACCTTAAATATGGGACCATATTTTATCAAAATGACCTTGGATTGGAATTTTAATAGGTTTTATGAGTTTGAAATGCCTAATTTGGTAGAGTAGCATAGTTTATTTGCATGCATGGGGTTTTGAATAATCTCAAGAGCCCGATCGGAACTTGTTAGGACTTAGCCAAATTTTCTATTGCCTAGTACTAGTGCAACCACTTAAGAAGCCTAGACACTATTTTATTAATAACCATTTTAGCAGCTCAATGAGGGCTATAACTGTCAGGGATAGGTCTCTCGAGCCTACAGCTAGGGCACCATTTAGAAGTAGAGGTTGACCTAGGGGCTGAGGTTATGCCAACACTGTAGCCCCAACTTGAGGACATGCGAGGGAGTCTTTACCAGATTCGGTTATTAATCATACGCCAGAGTTATCAGCAGAGGATCTACCACCCCAACAGTTGATGGGCTAGGCCTAGGCCTCACTTAGATTTATATATTTTTTGATTCTCTGTGATGCTTTGTTATAGCTATAGGGTATGGTTAGGTCCTAATCTATGGATGGTCCCTAGAGATCCACTCTAGGGAAAGCCCAGAGTAGACTTGGTATAGGACAAAAACATGTAGTTTTGTCTCTTAAAGTAGAGGTTCCACCAACACCAGTAGTTCCACATCTAGCCATAACTTCTGAGGAGCAGGAGATGCTTTGCTAGTTTCTTAGATTGGCTCTACTGAGGTTTGCAGGAACCCAAAGTGAGGATGTTTTTAAGTTTCTTACTAGCTGTGAGGAGAGGTAGCATAATTTGGACCTGGTTTAGTTGCATGGTGTGGATTACATAACTCTTTAGTTTGACAAAGTAGCAAGATAGTGGTAGAGAGGGATATCTTGGTTATAGACTAGTTAAATATCCTCTTATGTTATGGACTCAATTCTCTGAGGTATTCTTGGATTTGTATATGCCTCACATTATGTGTGAGCATCTGAGGGACTAGTTTATTGAGTTACAACAGGGTTTTTTGTTCGTGGTAGAGTATGAGGCAAGATTTCATGAGCTATCTAGATATGAAACCATGATTATACCTACTTTAGAGGGTTAAGAAACCTATTATGTATTGCTATACAGAGTTTGGTAGCTGCAGGTAGGTCATTTGTTAATATTTAACTATGCTCAGACTATGAAGGATATTTATCATGAGGACCAAAGGGGATACGATAAGAGACCTCATCAGTAGGGAATTTATAGTGGGTGCCATTGTGGATCACTATTTAGAGGTAGATATTTTTAGGGTAGGTACTCCCAACATCAGTTGTATTGACATAGGGGTTAAGTATAGTAGGCTAGTTCAGGTAGCGTATCAAATTTCAAATTGGGCCAGCCTTGTTATAGTAATTTCAACTAGAAGAGTAGTGATCAATATTCAAGGAGTATCCAGTTAGGGTTTTCAGGCTGCTCGATAGAGTATAGTGCTTAGGTTATATGGTGTTGTGGGCCATTTTACTATTGTATCCCTAATGCGAGATGATTGAGTTTGCCACAAAAAGTGTTATACTGATCAGAGTAGTGATGCCCCTAGATAGGGGTGGTTCATAGGGTTGTAGGGGGTGATCACTAGGGTTATGGAAGAGTTTCTTAGAATGTCAGGGTAGGTGGTCAGACATACACCCAGTCCAGAGGTGAGCAGAGCCATTTTTATGCTATTCTTAATAGGCTGGAGGCTAAGGCTTTAGATATTGTTATTAAAGGAATGATATAGATCTATCATTAGCTATCTTCTAATTTATTTGATCCCAATTCCACATATTTTTATGTGTTTTTTACTATGCATTATAGTTAGGGTTGTCCAAAGAGCCATTATTTATGCCCTTTCATGTAGCTACTCCCATGGGTGATTGTTTAGTAGGGATCAAGTATATATATATATTGTGTATGGTGGCTGTTAGAAGTATGACACTTGGGCTGACCTTATTGTGCTAAATATGGTTGATTTTGATGTGATTTTGGGAAGGGATTGGTTATCCCCCTATCATGTGATCTCGAATTTCTTTGCTAAGACTGTTACCTTAGCTATTCTTGGCATAACTTGATTGTTTATTAAGGTTTTTATAGCCGTGTCCTAATGGGTATTGTTTTTTATATTAGCGCTAAGAGGCTGGTTTTGGGGGGTTGCTTGGCTTATTAGGCTTATGTTTGTGATGTCAGTATTGAGAGTCCTTTATTTGACTTCATTTTTGAAGTTCCTGAGTTTTTGATCTCTTTCTTACTAACCTTCCTAGCCTTCCTCTTGAGTGTGATATAGAGTTTTTTTTATGTATCTTGAGACATGCATCCATCCTATTTCTATGGCACCTTATTGTATGACTACTGTCGGGCAAAATGAGCTAAAATTCATCTTCAGTATTTGTTGGGAGGATTTTTTTTGATCGAGTGTATTTTCTTGGGGTGTTTCAGTTCTATTTATGAAAAAGAAATATGGTTCTATGCATATGTGTATCGATTATAGGTGACTCAAAAAGTGACAGTGAAGAATAAGTACATTATACCTCATATCGATGATATATTTGACCATCTTTAGGGTACGACCGTGTTAGATAAGATTGACTTGAGATATAGCTACCATCTATCTAGGATTTTGGAGAACATCCCTAAGACACCTTTTAGGACTCACTACGACATTAAGAGTTCTTGGTGATGTATTTTGTGTTTACTAATAGCCTAAAAATATAATGGACTTGACGAACCATGTCTTTAGGACTTATTTGGATCCTTTGTGGTCAAATTATTGATGAAATGATTGTCTATTTGAGGAGTAGGGAGGAGTACAAGCAGAATTTAAGGACTATGCTCTACACTTTGTGAGATCATCAATTTTATGCAAAATTCTCAAAATGCGAGTTCAGGATTGAGTTTGTAACATTCTTAGGGCTTGTGGTGTTTATGGATGGGACTATAGTAAACCCAATAAAGATTGAGAGATTAGCTGGCTACTATAGGAAGTTCGTTTAGATATTTGCTATTATTGCAGCTGGATTGACTAGGAAGGAGGTTACATTTCAATGGTCTGATGGCTGTGAATCAAACTTCTAAAAGTTTAAGGAATTATTCACTTTATCTCTAATTTTAACTCTTTTAGTTGAGGGTGAGGGGTTTACATTATATTGTGATACTTTTGGTGTTGGTTTAGGGTGTATTATAATATAGCGGGATTGAGTTATAACATACACTTTAAGACAATTGAAGGTGCACAAACATAACTACCTCACTTATGACTTGAAGTTGGCAGGGTAGTTGTCGCGCTTAATTTTTAGAGGCATTAATTTTATGCTGTCACTGTAAGATATTCATTGACCATCATGATCTTCAGTATACTATGATTCTAAACAAACATAATTTGAGACAATGTTGATAGATTAAAATACGTTGATGGATTGAGTTGCTGAAGGACTATGATCTATTTATTCTTTACCATCTGGATAAGGAAAATGTAGTAGGGGATGCCTTAAATCGAAAGGCAGTGATTATTGAGAGCTTGGCTTTCTTTTTAGTTCTAAATCGACCATTGGTCTTGGATATCCAGCCCTTAGACGACTTAATGATTCAACTTAATATTTCAAAACCCAGGAGGATTCTTTCTAGTTTTGAGGCCAGGTCTAATTTGTTGGAGTAGATTTGAGGTTAATAGCTTAAGAATAGTAGGTTGTACATCATTTGAGCTCAGGTGTGGAGGGGTGAATCCAAAAGGGCTACCTTAGGCTCTTGGGTTATATTGAGACTCAACTATCACATTAGTGTTCTGGAGGTAGGAGTCTTGACTCAGTTGATACTTTAGGAGGGTCATAGCTCCAAATATGCTATTCGCCCTAGGAAAGTGATGCGAGGCTAAAACCACATTATTTTAGCGTCTTTTACCTTACATTTATTCTCCGTTTGGTGTCTTCTTGAGCTTAAATCATGTGATTTACCCTTTTGTGTCATGATTTGATTATATAAAAGTGTACTAAAGTATTTGGAGCTTAAAAAAATAAGAAAAGGGTAGCAAGGAATAAAGGAAGAATCTATGTCACAATGCATTGCAAAATGAGTGTGGTAACAAGTTTTTTGTACCTTCACCGTGGATTTATTAGAGTTGAAACTATTTTGAGTTCTTACTAAATTATTCATATTTCACTTTTGTTTGTTGGTTTTGTTTCTTTTAGGGTACGTGTTAGTTTATGCTAAGCACCTTGAGTCAAGGCAATCTTTTGGTTCTAATTGACCACAAGTTTGAACATACTCTTAGAGGGTTAAGAGTGATGGGTGATAACTTGAACAACCATAATAACCCAAATGATGTAGAGGATAGAGTTGAATTGTATCCCACTCCGATACCACATGTTCCAATGTTAAATTTTGTAAAACTAAATTAGCAAAATGCTTCCAAATATATTGTGAAACCAAGTATCACCAGAAATTTTGAGCTTAAAGAAGACATAGTGTGACTAGTGCAGGACACTTGTCATATGAGGGTAAACCATATAAGGACCCCAACAAGCACTTTATATAGTTTACTGAGTTGAGTGACAACTTCTATTACCAAAATATTTTAGATAAATATGTAAAGTTGATACAATTTCCCTTCTCACTAACTCGAGAAGTGACACAATTATTGCAGAATACATTGGAAGGATCTATCGTATCTTGGGATGCTTTGTCTAAATGGTTTCCCAACAGATTCTTCTAATCTAGAAGAAAAAAATATTTTAGAAATAATATTTCTGAATTTGTTTAGAAAGACATTGAATCCCTTCCCTAAGCTTGGGAGAGATACAAGGGATACTTGAGAGATTGCCTACATCACCATCATCACAAGAAGATTATTAAGCATAATTTTATTGAAGGATTAGGGCCAACTGTAAGTCTTTATTAGAAGCTACAACTCAAGATCAAATTTTGTCAAAGAGCTATGATGAAATATAAGCGTTGCTTAACCTTATGTCTGCTGGTCACCGAGACTATTCAGAACCCAATAGAGTGTTCACTTCTACATAGAAAACATTAGCTAAGTTAGAGTTGGATAATGTGTCAGCCATTTGGGATGATGTTAGGTAGTTGTACCTTAATAAAACATAATTATTAGCTCTAAGTATAGGTCAAGTTCAACAAGTACAATGGGTTTAAGCATTTGCTTTATTTCGAGATAATTATTGTAAGAATCACACCTACTTTGGATTCCCTTTGAATATCTATATATTATATGGGGAAACTAAATCATAGATACCACCTAAAATTCTCTTGGGGTGGAAATCTGCAGGCTCAAAGATACAAGCAGGAAGCTCCATAGGTGAATAATTCTTGGAAGAAAAAATAAACTAGTTTATGGGAAAAAACTCTCAAATTATGGAAATGCAAAAGTCTATTCATGAACTTGAGCATCAAGTGGGACAAATAGCTTCATCACAACATGCAAGATCTGTAGGTGCACTCTCGACTGATATAGAGAATAATCTAAAGTAAGTAATGTCAATTATATCAAGGAATAGAAGAGAGCTGGTTGAAGCTCTTCCTAAGAAGATTTCAAGACGAAAGTGTAGTGTTCCTAGATATAGAGCATCCAAAGAAGAGATTACTTAATTAGGACAACTATAACTATACACCTCCTTTCCCATAAAGGTTAATTCCTACATCAACTCTAGTGATATGGCTTCTGAAAGTAGGAAAAAGTGTAAACGAGGGTACTGAGCAGCCTAGGATTGTAATTAAGAGACCCCATTCCATTTCCCATAAAGATACTAGAAAAGTTAAGAGGATGCAAATTTTAAGAAGTTCCTTTCTATCTTCAAGCAACTTATATCAATATCCCTTTGATTGGTGCTCTGAGAGGCATGACTAAATATGCTAAATACTCGAGAGAAATAGTGGATGGAAAAATAAAACATGTAGAATTTGGGACGGTTGCAATCACTTAAATGTAGTTTAGGGGTATTGACCAAGATTTCTAAAATTTTAAATATCACAGGATTTTCACCCTTCATATATTAATTGGTGAAGATGAGGTTAGGTATGCACTGTGTGATATTGGATCAAGTATAAACTTAATTCTCTTATCTGTGTTTCAGATATTTGGTTTTGGAGAGCCACACCTAACACTATCACTCTATAATTGGTAGACTGCTCTCGTGTGCAACCAGATGGAGTAGTTAAAGATGTGGTCATTAAGATAGGTATGTTCATGATTCTTATCAACTTTACTATTTTAGAATCTGAAGCAGGTGACAATTATGTTTTGACACCTATTCCTATCCATTAGTAGATCCTTAGTTGAAGTATGAAAGGCGAGATTAAGATGAGGGTCCATGATAAGGAGAATTTTTTAAAGTTTATACGTCCCTCTCCACTTCTTGACACTATTGAGACTTGTATTTGATCACAGAGGTGGTCGGTGATAAGTGGTGAGTAGAAGAGTATAGGCATAAAAAAGTGGAAATCTAAAGACAAAAAGAGTGAATGATAATGGTGATCCTCCTAGAGTGAATAAGAAGTCAAATTTGCATCATATAGGGAGGAGAGATTGAGAGAATTTGGTTAAATCAACCGCTGCTTGGGAGACAACCCAAATTGTAATAGTGTATTTTTTATATTTATAATGTCACTTCTTATTTTTGTTTTTATGTTTGATTTGTGCAAATTTAGAGAAGTCTGAGTACCTGTATTTGGCAGCTGAGACATGGATGAAGTATATGTGTGGGGTTATTCACCCATTTGATGGAAATATTGAGAAAAATATATTACTATCTAGGCCCTAGAGGGCCCCAGGAAGTATTTCTAACCATTTTTTATTTTGTTTAATGCTTTAGAGAAAAAGCATAACTTTAAGTCTGGGGTGAGATTATTTTGATATTTGAAAGGGTTAAGTATGCTATAGGAGTTGCTTATTAGATACTCGTTCTAGTTGAAAAAATAATGGAAAAAGAAGTAAAAGTCAGAAACACATAAATATTTTTCTTTAACTTTCTAGATTAAAATAGTTGGTGTTGGGCTTTTGACTTTTTAGTTCTTTAATAGAGGATACTTCACCCACCCCTTGACTTTTATCTTTTGTTCTTTTTCACAGGGAGGCCGTATGAATCGACTATTACTTTTATTTTTACATTATTTTTTCTTTTATTTTTATGTAGAATAACTTTTTCTGATGATGTATAATTGATGACCGTCTTGAGGGAAGAGTTAGTCATTTGGAGTTTGAGAGTCATTAGAACCAACTAAATGTGACGTGCTCCTGTTAGGTTCTGTACATATACTGAATGATACGAGTTGGGTTTAAATTTAAAAATGTTCTAAAGAGAAATGAATGACTTTTGTTAAGACATCTATGCTCTTTTACTTGACTTGTATGTGATTTTTTGTTTAAATCTAAACTCTTGTTGTTTCTTGATTGAAAGTCTGCATGGATCCTTCTTGAGTTGAACATATGCCATGTGTGTTATTGATTTATTCTTATTTTATCCTTTCACATTGATTTCTAGAACTTATACGGTGTGTTTGCAAAGCAAAATGAGGATTGTTGAGTTTTGGAGATGGTATAAGCATCTTTTCACTAACCTATTTCTTATCCTTTATTTTATCTACATACAATAGATGATTTAGTTAGCCTTGTTGAACCTTTATCATATGCTATGGTAGCCACATATAAAGCTTAATCCTTTTCTTTCAATAGTCCTTCAATTTTATCATAAACTCCTAAGAGTGAGTATTGAGAAAAGGGAGATAGTTGAAGTGGGAAGCATGTAGAAAAGTCTATGGTGAGAGTGATTAAAATAACCATATGCTATTGGTAAAAAGTAGAGAAATAATAAAATAAAAGTGAAAAATGGTGTTCGATAATTGAGTACTCCTTGCTAGTTGTTTATGAACTTGCTTAAAAAGATGGAAAAACAAAGAAATCTAGGGGTGAGAAGAGTAAAAGGAAGAGTTGGTTGATTGAAGAGCATGAAAATGATGAAAAATTTGTGATGTATGAAAGCGCTTAGAAAAGTTAGTCACTATTTGAGCCAAAATAGTTCCTACCCATCCCTTAGCCTACGTTACAACTTGGAAAGTCATACTTGATCTTATCTTTGACATTATTATATTAGTGAAGTATTAAACTAAGGCCGTTTTTATGGGTCATCATATGTTGAATATGAATTATTTATGATAGAAGCCTAATTTTGTTCTTATACATATTCTTGATTTATTTTGTATACTTGTGAGTGAATATAGGTAACTCTCTTATTGTGAGGGCATATAGTTGACAAAAATTAGGTGAAGTATATGATCTCTTGGTTGAGTGAATTGTATGAGTTTACAAATATCATAGATTCGGTTCTTGAGGCTAGAAAGTGTTTGAATAGTTGTTTAATTGTATGATACGAATGAAGCATGTTTAATAAGAACTTGTCGTCTATTATAGTAGTTGTAGTCTTAGCCAGAGTAATCTTATTTCAGTTGGTGTAGTTGTAGTAGAGTTTATGTCATGTGTGTATAGCTTACTCGAAGAAGAGTAAGGGTATAAGTGTGGAGTGTTGATGCAAGGTTTAAAACCACACTATTTTACCATTTTTGCCTTACATTTATTCTCTTTTTGGTTTCATCTTAAGCTTAATTAATATGATTTACATTTTTGTTTTATGATTTGCCTATATAGGAACATATTGAAGTATTTGGAGCTGAAATAAGAAGAAAAATAGCAACAATGAACCAAAAGATACTAAGAAAGAATTTGCATCACAATGCATTTCAAAGTAAGTGTAAAAGGATGCAATAAACAACAAATATTTATAAATATTTGAGGCAACATTACTGGAGGAGTGGTAAGAGGAGAGATAAAGCAGATCTAGAAGTTTGGTAGTTGTGCTATAAGTAGGTAAAGGCCAAGCATCTAATACCATGTGATTTTCTTCAGAGGCTGCCGAGTGGGTTACTATAGACTTCGTGGGTGGTTTGCCTTATACTTATTATGTTTTGATAGCATTTTAGTAAATATAGATCAATTGAACAAGTATACCTATTTCATCCCTATTTGAACTTTCTACAGTGCCGAGAGGTTGGGCTCAAACCTATGTTTGAGAGGTGGTTCACCTTCATTGAGTGCCCATTGCTATTATTTTAGTTAGACGTTCCCAGTTCACCTCTTAATTTTGGAGGGTATGCCAGAAGGAATTGGGTATGAAGGTTGATCTTAACATCCCTTTCCATCCCTAAACTGACAGTTAGTTAGAGCAAACTATTTTGGTTTTTGTGGATATGCTCAATGTTTGTGTCTTAGACTTTAGAGGTTAGTGGGAGAAGTTTATGTTCATATCAGAATATTCCTATAATAACAAATACTATTTAACAATTTAGATGACACTATTTAAGTCATTGTATGGTAGACATTATTGATCTTCAATTGGTTGGTTTAAGACTTTAGAGGCTAAGACATGAGGTACCAACTTGCATTAGGAGTCATTGGACAGAGTTTAAGTGGTTCAGAATAGGCCATGGGTAGCTTAGAGCAGGTAGAAGCATCATGATGATTGTAGGCTTACGCCTTGAGATTTGGAGTTGGTGACTGAGTTTTCCTTCAAATGTTTCCCAAAAGGGCTTGATTAGGTTTGGGAAGAAGAGCTAAATTATCCCCATGTATATCGGGTTATTTGAGATTCTGAATATAGTTTGGGAAGTAGCTTATAAGTTAACCTTGCCTCCAAACTTTTTAGTTATTCATCTAGTCTTTTATGTATTTATTCTTCGGTGCTATATTCTAAATAAGTCTCATAGAATTCAGTGGAATTCAGTTCATTTGAATGAATGGTTGACCTTTGTAGAGGATCCAATTTCTATCATAGCCCAAAAATGTTAGACAATTATGTTTCAGAGATATTCCTATGGTTAAGGTTTAGTGTATACGACATCTAGTCGAGGATGCTACTTGGTAGACTGAGCATGATATAGAAACTCACTATCCACACCTATTTGATTCTTCAGGTACTTACAGATGAAAGTCCTTTTAGTAGTGGATGTTGTAATGATCCTCCTGGTCATTTTCTATGTTTTTGTGTCTTTTCTATTTTTAGAGCCTTTCCTAGCTACCTATAACGACTCGAGATTGTCCCTAGTCGTAACATGGTGCTTAGAGTTACAAGTGACCCAAATCTAAGCCATGGTTTTGCATAACTCTACTAAAAAAGTAATAAAATACAGGGTGGAAGCTAAACTAATATAACTTATGGAAATAAAATAGTGAAAATACTAGATATCAACCAAAATCTGTCAATAAAACTGCCTAAAAATGAACAAGCTAAAAATCTAATCAACTGTCTGAAAGCCTCTAAATCATAGTGAGTTTTTGGGACAAGCCCCCAACTAACTCCAACTGATTGAAACTAAAAGAAAGTGGAAAATAAACATTGATAACTAGTCCTTGAATGACGAGGACTCGCCAAAACTGCCATTAGATGTGGTGCGCAACGTGCTTAGTGCGATTCAAGTATTGAGAATCCAAACTTATATTACGAGACAATATAGCGCAAAAAAGTAGATAAACAGTACTCTGAATGTACTGAGTATATGAGATGGGAAACTAACTAGTAAATCTGACATGATTGCATGAAACATGACATGTTGAATGAAAGAACAAGTATTTACATGTACTGTGTAAAACAGAATATCTACATACAAGGTCATGCATATCCGAATTGAAATATAAGATGAACATAATTTGAGGACTCTAGGAGCTGTTAATAACTGACATACCCTAATTTGAGAAAATTAGGGCCCAACCTAAAACCTAGTTGGAAGGGTGCTATTACCTTGCCAAGGGTACCAACACTGGCTACCAGAGATCCACTAAAATGATATCTCGAAGGACTAGGGTGTCAATCATAACTGCTGGGTGACCCCTTATAAGCTATGCAGGTATCATAGTTCTACAAATTAGGGATTTCTACTAAAGGTCTTAGTCCTAACTGACGGGTAAGCATTCATCCCTTCGTTCACTCGGTGCTAAGCACCACTCCCAACTGAATGATACTGAAAACTGATATATTTGCTCAATATAGTAATATTCTTGAAAATAGCAACATATGCATAATCTGAAATGCTCAAAATATTTCAATTGATACATGCATGAAATCCTAGGTATCAGGTGTTCATAACCCATCAGCTCTAAAAAATGCAACTGAACATGACAATACTAAAAAGGTGATCATAATTTGGAATTTCATACTTCCATCTAGAAGTCAATCATTTATCAAATAAAGAAGCTAGCATTACTAGCTTGAGCTATATGTTTGTCTAGTCTACCGTGTTGGGTTCGAATGTGTTTAATGAGTTTCTAAGGTTGTTATTATGTATTTATATGTGAGAAAACTTGTTGATAATGCTCAAGGGTCAATTATATGAATCCAATGGTCAAAATAGTGAGTTAAAGATCAAAGTGAAATTAGCCTATGCTTAGCTCGTGTTTCTAGTTCGTCCGGTTGGATGTTGTGCTATTTTGAGCTTTAAATTATTTTGTTTAATGCTATAGGATGCTTGGTGAATGGATTATGATGATATATGAAGGATATACAAGCTTCAAATTAAGTGGGAACAACTTAAAAAGGCTCAACGAAGGCATAATACACAGATTGATGCACTTTTGGACCCCAGGAATGTCTTGAGCACGTGTAGACTTATGTAGTGACCAATAGATGTATGAAAAACACCACTGGATTCAGAAGAGGCCAAAAATTATAACCAATAGGCGCGTGGTAGTCCTAAAGGTAATTAGCCCGCGACACAGGCTCATTTTGGTGATCCTATGCCTTAGAAAAATTCTGAAGAGAAATTTCCAATAGCTTAGGGCGATTTATAGTTGAAGTTTTTTCTCGGAATAGACGACGACATTCGTGATAGCTTATCAGGAGTCTGACAACTTATCATAAATGTCGTAAGCTCCTCTGCACTTTTGGCTTCTGCTGTCTAATATTGGCGACAACGTTGATGCCTTATCACCAACTTGGTGGCTTATCACTAATGTCGTCAGCTCCTCGATAATTTTGGCTGTTGCTGCCTAAGGCTGACGACGCTGATGCCTTATCATTAACCTAATGGCTTATCACAAACATTGTCACAAAAATATCATCAACTCCCATTCTCTGTTTAATGCTGACGACATCCTTGATAGCTTATCACTAGGCTGACAACTTATCATAAATGTCGTCAGCCAAACTTGTCCTTTATTTTGCTTCACTTTTCAGCCTTTTTGCTTCCATTATTTTTGGATCTCCTATATCTCAACATTTACTGCAAAAATCAAAGTAAACTAATAAAAAACAACTAAAGTTACTCAAGACCTTATAATTATTTAGAGTTAAAAGCCTCAAATGTGTTAGCGCAGGCTTACACATCAACACCCTCAACTAAAACAATTACTTGTCCTCAAGAAACCATAACATAACTGAGAGAATACAAAGTACAATTTGGCAGCTAACTACTCATACTAGTTCAGAATACATTCACCACCTCCAAGGTCAGTCAATTTTAAAGCTCACTATTGATGTCTTGAAAAATAACCATGCAACTCACAAGAATCAAGATACGGCAAAAATTTAGCAATAACAACCATGTCATACCAAGATTACACTCATCTAAACAAGTCAGTGACTAGCAACATACACAGTGTGCCCTCACAAAAAAGAAATCCCTTTTTCACTTATATCAGAATTCAAATACATAAACAGAGGGATAAAACAAGACACACTCTTAGAATGAAGTTCCAAACACTGTATGTCAAATGCCATAGGTTTTCCCTTATAGTCAGTACCGAAGTTTTCAGACAGGTCAGTTAGGATCACTATAGGGATTTTCTTAAGCTTGTAACATAGGCCAGGGGCTGGTATGATATTCGTGGATGTTTTAGAGTGACTATGCCTCCTTGACACTACACTTAAATCTTGGGGTTTCAAATCTCAACCTTCTGTTCTTCCTCTCTTTTATTGATCACACATGCTCAAGATGGATGCGGTCTTTTCAATTATCACATTATCTTTTTATCATCTTTTACACAGCTTTCTCATTTTTTATTCCTTTTTCACTGCACCCAACTTTTTATTCTTTTCTTTCATTCTTCCTCTCTTCATACTCATTTTGTATCACGCACCCTTATGATAACCACCCTCAACTTAGGATATTTGCCTAAGTCAAGGTGCATAGTGTCCAAGGAGGACCAGGGCCAAAATAAGTTCATTATGATATAAATGGGAAGGTGAGAGATGTCATAGAAAGAAATAAGCTAATTAGGCTCTAACAGGGATCAAGGGATATTATTCATATTGGAAAGGTCATTTAGGCTAAAAGTGCACTATTCATAAAAACAGCCTGTGATCCTGCCCTAATTCCTATCCTATGACCATGGCAAGACTAACTGGGTAAGTTCTAGATTCAACACATAGCGGGAACTGAGTAAGACCTTACACACACATGGCACAGAAGTATCTTGCATATCACTACTTATCCGGTTCATGTACTTGTTTAACAAAGGTTATTCAGTTGCCAGATTAATGCTACAAAAAAATGCACAATGGTCACAAATGGATTCAATTCACACAGTAGACAATATATCAGACCAATGGAGAGGTACTCAAAAATCACAAAACAAGCTAACTGCCTCAAGTACTAGTATTACTCCTAATTATCTACAAAATATTCTACAACAACAACCTACCCTACACCCTCAACTTAAAATAAAAAATAAATTGCTCTAAGGTTTAGGGTATACCTGAAGGCAATCAAGCACATAGATCCTGGGTCTCCAACCCTGCTACTGCATCATCTACTGTCTTTTCTCCATCGGGAGCATCTGGCTTTGCAGTAGCTGAAGCCCTGCTAGATGAGGCACCTGTAGCCCTAGCTCGGATGAATGCCTCCTATTTTTTGTTATCAACTAAGGACTCAATTTCTGCCCTTTTCAACTCCTCCTTCTCTTTTTTCTTTCTTGACCTTTTCTCTGCTTTTCGCTCTTCATCATTGTTAGGCCTCTCTCTCTTTCCCTTACCTTTCTTCTCACTTTTTTTTTCTTTGGTGAGTTTCCAGTGAGTTCAAGCATTGGAATTTCTTTCTCAGATTCATGCATGGCCTGACCTATTGGCATTATAAATTATTGTTGCTGGAACACCCCGACATTTGCCTTTACCTTGTCCAATGCCGCTCTGAATCTAGCAAGATCAGCTCTTGATATTTCTTTTGCCCGCACATCAAATTGGTTCTCCAAATCTACAACCCGCTCAGGCAAAGTCACAAAAGGCTTAAGAGCAACCTTGATTCTCTTGTCAACTATAGCAACAAACTATTTGGCAAAAGCATGTAGCTGTGCCTCACACCACTTAGCTTGTTTATCTATTTTTCGAATATCGACCGAATGAAATACAAAACCTTCTGCTGCTGTAGGAACTGAAGAGCAGGCTTCAGTCTCAGGAACTGATCCTACCTGTGCTGAAGAAGTTAGCTGCACCACCTCAGAATCTTGTACTTCTACATGAGTTGCTGCACCGGTATCTATAATTGGATGGTCTGTTGCTACCTCTGCACCTCTATCGATTCTCAATCCTGATTGATTTTTATCATACCATATGGGGTTATGAGTCTTTCGGGAAGAAATGTTATCATCAACCCCTGTAATCTTTAGCACATTAGCAGCTCGGCACAATTCTGTGATAATATAAGGGAAAGGGTAAGCAGTGTCAGTTCTCGACATTCTAATCTTCATCTCATCAGCAATGATTTCTCCAAAATTTAGGGGAAGCTTCTACACCATGCTCGCCACTAGAATAGCTCAGTCATCACCCAGAATGTTGTCTCCATCAGTGGGCATCAACCAAACATGCACTATACCACACCAAAACTTTGCCTTTTGAGTCAAAGAGGACTTACAGATTCTTTCATTCGGTTTTGTTACCCATGCTGGTTCTCCTTCAGCTATGATATTGGCCAACCACGGACGTTGTTTCTCCCGGTTCCTAATTCGAGCATAGACTGATGGTGCAATGGCTTGAGGAGTGAAGTTGGGACCATGCAAGAACTTTTTGATGGTTCTGATTAAGACATCAACCCTTACGCCCCTCACTTGCACCCTATCCAACAGGGGCCGATCTACTACTCTTTCACCTGGCCGGCACATGTTTTCCAACTGAGCCTGGTAGTTCACATAGAATTCCCAAGCCAGTGCAGGGCAAAATAAACCTCCTCCTTTTGTGGTTCGTCCCAAGCCATACCCTTGGAACTTCTATTCCACTTCAGGGTACCTGCTTAACCCTCTGGTGATAATCATCTTTTCTTCTTGAATTGGCCTCTTAGCACTCCTTCTATCAGTTCTACGAAGAATTTGCCACCTAGCATTATCTCAAACTTTGGGGTTCTTACATTTGATAAGTGCTTCCTGAGCTGGAGACTCTTTATTATTTTGTTGTTCAGTGGACGGGGATCTAGATGATGTTCCCTTAGACTCAGACTCCTCAGACCCTTCTTGTTCCACTTTTTCAGATTCAGCATGGTCAGACTCATGTTGTTTAGAACTCTCTTGCTCAGAGGCAGTATGTTTAGAAGCTGCACTTTCTGGTGGTGTTGTAGTCTCAGTATCATCACTATTCTCCACTTTAATAGGTAGAGGTGGTGAAGGTTTCTTCGGACTTTGCTTCTTCTTTTGCTTCCTGAGCAGGGGTTCCTCCTCCTCGTAATTAGATTCCTCATTGATAAGCTTACGATGTACACTTTTTTTGGTCGCTTTATTTGGTGCTTTGGGGATATTTATGTTTTATGCCATTTTAAGGTTCCTGTAGCAGTAGAAAAACCATTGGTTAGTCTGCAAGAGCACAAACATAAACACATTAATCATTTCAATTTTTTCATGCTTCAGGTTCCAGGTGTGACGATAATTCTTGATAAGACATCATGACTGTGATAGCTTATCACAATGGTCTTCAACCTTAGACAATACCTTTAAAATTTTAATAACTTCTGACGGCATTCCTGATAAGCCGTCATAATTATGATAGCCTATCACGAATGTCGTTAGCTCTAAACAGAAACTACTTTATTTTTGTCAGCCTTTGACGACATTCTTGATAAGCCGTCATAATTGTGATAGCCTATCATGAATGTCTTCAGCTCTTATTAGAACCCACTTTTGATTTGAACTCAATTTTTGGTCCCCATTATTTGTCAAAATCCACTTGAATTTTGAGTGTGAGCTGTCTTTTTAAAACTTGGGCCTGCATAGCAGACCCTAAGTGCGATTTTAGCTCCTTTCTAAGTTGAACTTGGTTTAAGTATCTTGGGGACTTAGATTGTCATCTATCAATCACTTACCACAAGAAAAGAAGAGTTAAAGTTAGAGTATACCTGATAGGGTCCCTTAATCTTGTTACACGCACAAGAGGGAGTAGGAAGTAGGAAGAATCTCTTGATTGTGAATTGCAAACCCACGCACAAGGGAACTTGTGTTCTTGAAGTGTTTTGTAAAGAGTAGGAAATAAAATAAGCAAAGAAATAAACTAAAGTAAAAAAATTAAAACTATCGGAAATTTGAAAGGTTCCTGTACTGGGCGGGGTCGAATCTGATTTAAACTGGGCCTAGAATTTAGCTTTTAAGGCTTTAGGATGATGACGACTTATGAGGGCTTATCACAAGTATGACATCCTATCACAAACATCGTCACCCCTAAGTAGAAGTTGACTCAAGTTTGGCCTATTTGACGATATTTCTGATAGCTTGTCACAGTTGTGACGGCTTATCAGAGATGTTGTCATGGCCTTTTAGATGACCTTCTTATTTTTGACCTTCTCTATACTATATCCTAATTATAAAAGTAAATACACTTTCTTAAACATAAAAACTTTGGGTTTCCTCCCAATACGCCTGATTTACTGTCGCGGCATGACTTGGTTGTCTTGACTACTCAGACTTCGCCAAGACAACCTGTTGATACCCCTTTACCATCATCATATAAGATGTCAACGATTGAGAAAACACTCTTCTCATGTTTATGAGTCATGGATGAGTGTATTTTGAAGTGTGATTCTTTGTCATTGAACCTGAACTTTAGCTTGTTCAAATCCATGTCTACTAGCACTCTCCCAGTTGCAAGTAATGTCCTACCCAAGATGATGGGCACTTCAAAATCCACTTCGCAATCTAGGACTACAAAATCAGCAGGCAGAATAAAATCGGCTACCTTTACCAAAATATCGTGTAGTATGCCCATAGGATACTTCACAGATCTATCTGCCATTACTAACTGTATATTTGTTGGGGTAGGATCCGCCAAACCCAATTTCTTATACATAGCCAGTGGAATTAAATTTATACTGGCTCCCAGATCGCATAATGCTTTTGTGAACTTCAGGGGGCCAATAGTATACGAGATGGTAAACGCTCCCGGATCTGCCTTTTTCTGCACTAAAGCCCTTGTAGAGATAGCGCCACAATGGAGAAGATTGTCCTCCGGCTTATGGCTAACCTTCCGTTTCTTGGCTACAAGGTCATTCATGAACTTTGCATATCCTGGCATTTGCTCAAGTGCCTCAACCAAAGGCACATTAATTGTCAATTGCTTGAGCGTGGCCATGAATTTGCTGAATTTTGCATCATTAGCCTTTTTCTTCAATCGTTGAGGAAAGGGAGGTGGTGGTCTTGGGATAGATTTCAACACCACTTCCTCTTTTTTCTCTTTTTCTTTCTCTGAAGCATCAATAAAACTATCCAGCCTCTCAGAATCCACTAGTTTTCTTTCTTTGGATTCATCAACAACCACCTCACCATCTACAAATTTGCCCACAGAAGGGCCAGGTAAGATCTTACCACTCCTAGTGGTAATATCCATACATGAGCCATTATTCCATGGATTCCGAACCGTATAAATAGGAAAGTACCACTTTTTCTTTGGTTCAGTATTGCGGAAAGTTGGCTCATCTGCTGCTCCAACTGCTTGATAGAAATAAAGTGTGAACTAACCAACTGACTCAGAGTAGAGAATTCACTCTTCATAGTGGTTACCCCCGAGTTGGTAGCATCAACTCCCTTCAACAATTTTTCCATCATGTCCTCCACGAACATCTTGCCAGATCTAGTTGGTGCAATATCCTTTCTTCCAAGAGGAACATACAAACCACTCCTATCATTATTGCTTCTCCAGTTTCCTTGCTCCCTATCTTTATAATCATTCTTGTCATAAAAGTTCCGACCTTGATTCCCTTGGCTATTGCCTCTGAAACCCCTCTGATTATTAACATAACTTGCCTCCTCATCTGCATCAATAACAATGGTGCACTGAGATTCCACAGCCTTAACCTTTTTAGTCCTGCCTGACAGTAAGTGCTTGGTCAGCAAGTCCATCTGAGTCTTTAAATGGGCTATGTCTTGGTCTCACTTCTCATCCCTTCTACGCTGCTTTGCAGTCATACAACTAGAAATATTTGGGCTAGCTACCACAGAATCCCTAGTATGCCAAGCCCAACTCTGTTTGGTCATTAGATTCAGTATGTCTGAATCATCTTAAAAAGAAAGGTCAATGAACAAATCACCTGTAGCATTATTTACAATTGGATTTGTCACAGAGTTAAAATCTCTGTACAAAGTCTCCATCAAGTGCAAGTCCATCATGTTGTGGTTCAGACATTGTGCCATCTTCTTCTTAAATCTCTCCTAAGTTTTATGAAATGCTTCAGTCGGGAGCTGCCTGAAGCTACTGATTTCTTCCCTCAACTGTACCCTCCTGGAGGGTGGAAAGACTGTTCTAGGAGCGCCTCTTTCAACTATCTCCAGTTGGTTATAGAATTAGGCTCCAGCTCATTTAACCACATTGTTGCCGCCCTAGACAGAGACAATGGAACATTCTGGCTCACTCCCGGATTATGAAAAGATTTGCAAATGGTGATAAAGTTCTCCAAGTGTATGTTTGGATCATCACCAGGAAAGCCTCCAAACAACCCCTTCAGATTCAGGAGATGAATCATAGTACTTGTTATGTTGAATTTTACACCAGGTGCCAACGGTGGAAGAATGATAGCACCCGTTGCACCTGCTCTATCTATTTCTTCATCATCATCATCAACCTCATAATGGACAGGTTATTGATCGTACCTTCCTTTGACTGGACGATTTCTGTCAAAATTTCACTATACTGGTGCAGCAATTTGCTCAGCTCGCCTTGAGTTTTGAGGATTCAGAAATTGCTCAACACCCAAGTCTTAAACATCATAGTTTGGGTGACTTACTTGTTGACCCTAGTTCTGTACGTTCACCTGAGCCCTGGCTAAGGCTGCCAGTCTGTTAGCCTCTTGCTATTCTGCCGTTCCCTCGATTAGTTGAGGTTCCAGATTAATTAGTAATAATGATTCTCCGAAACTTCTTGTTTTTGGCATAAACAACAAGGAACCTATAATAAACAAAAACAACAAATAAACATAAATCTAGGAAACCTAACTAACAGTCAATTAGCGCAAACAACTTTCAGTTTACAATCGTGATCCCCGACAACAGAGCCATTTTTGATAACGCTCAAACTATACTCTTGAATGGGTGTAATCGATCGTTGTCAATATAAAACCCAACTAGGTTGGGTTCGAATCCCACAAGGAATATGGTGTGAACTCAAGTCGTTTGTGATTTAATTCATTGATAGTTTAACGTTTTCTGAAATAGGGGTTTAAGTTTCACAAATGATTGTTTGTCACTTTAATTTCGATGTTTGTAACCAAGATTTTATGAAATAACCAGAATTATGTTCACTAGGGCTAACGGTACATGACAGATTTTAAAGGTGACTCAAGATTCTCACGGTGGTTAGGATAACAAGCTATTTTTATCGATGATATGCTCAAATGTCTCTCGACCTATTTAAGCGTCTAATTTCCTAGTCTTCTCTGACTTAGGAAATCTCTATTCACTGCCTATATTTTACCTCAGGTTAACCAACCTTGTTACAGCGCTGATTATTAAATGAAGTATTTTCGAGTCCCTGTTGATAATTCACTTCCTACTATATATGATTTCTTTCTCAAGCAAATCAAAGTAGGTGTGTCTACTGTTTGCAACCAACAGACATTAATTAAAATCTCAGAATTATCAAGAAATCCTAACACCTATTAAATCTTGAGTGTTTAGCACATCATCATGACCTAATCCTAGATCCCATAATTCAGGTTAACGAAGTTTAGCCACTCATGATGTAAAGAGCGAAACACATAATTGAATTCATAATTGCGAAGATTAACTTACAGAGATGAATAATAATTAGACCATCGTAGATTAGATCACAAAGGAAAATCCCCAAAATAGTTGTATTGTTCGAATCCAAAAAGATAGAGAAAGAAATATCAGAAAATATTCTCCAAGACTCAAATTATCGAACTCTCTTTTGAATAATGATGATGATGAATGAATGCCTGAATGCCTCCTAGAAAACCCTAAAATAAAGCTTTAAATAGTTCAACCTAAATAAGGAAATAAAATTAAAGTTGCAGCTTTTTCTCAGAATAGACGACGACATCCGTGATAGCTTATCAGGACTCTGACGGCTTATCACGGATGTCGTCTGCTCCTCTGCACTTTTGGATTATGCTGTCTAATGCTGTTGACAATGTTGATGCCTTATCACCAACCTGACGTCTTATCACTGATGTCTCAGCTCCTCTACAATTTTGGCTCTTGCTGCCTAAGGCTGACGACGACGCTGAAGCCTTATCACCAACCTGACGGCTTATCACGAACATCATCACAAAAATGTCTTCAACTCCCATTCTCTGTTTAAGGCTGACAGCATCCTTGACAGCTTATCACCAGGCTGGCGAGTTATCATGAATGTCGTCAGCTACACTTGTCCTTTATTTTGCTTTGCTTTTCAGCCTTTTTGCTTCCATTATTTTTGGTTCTCCTACATCTCAACATTTACTGAAAAAATTAGAGTAAACTAATCAAAAACAACTAAAGTTGCTCAATACCTTACAATTATTTAGAGTTAAAAGCCTTAAATGTGTTCGCGTAGGCTCACACATCAATTTTATCAAACAAATTAGGGGCATAGTGTTTCCAAAACCAAAGTGCATTCCCAAAGAACTACTCCCATGAATCCAATTATCCAAAACCACCATTAATGCATATAAAAGTATAATTAAAACATGGGAAAACCATAACAAAACATTTATTACAAAACCCCCCAAATCATATTTGAAAACCCAAAACCATACAATATTTAAATCATGAAAACAAACCCAAAAGCATACAATATTCAATTCATGAAAACATTGCATAAAACCATGCCTTTAATTTGAAACTAACTATGAGGGAAAATAACATTCCTTAATTGACAAAGTAGATAGAGAGAAACCACCAACAAGATCCCCAATTCAGTCCTCTAGTTGAAACCCTAGCTTCCTTGCCCAAAAGCTCTTGAGAGAATTATTAAGTGTTTCAAAAGAGTTTCTAAGTGTTAATAAATGGATTAATAGAGTAAATAGCCTCCCAAGTGAGTTAGAAGTCGTAGGGACTTATTAGTGTAAGTGGGAAATATCCAGAATACCCCCACTTAAGTTGAGCAAAAGTCCCATCACACGAGTACGACTGACCCTTATGAGTTGTACCCTTTGATACGAGTGGTACCCACCACTCGTATCCTAATCCTCAACCCTTGGATCCAATACTGTACAGTGTACGACTCATCCAACCCAAGTCATATTGATAGTATACTATCCATAACCTTCACCTGTATCCCTAGCAAGATAGATTCACAGGAGGTTCGAGCCCTATCAACCATACGAGTCCTTGGTATGACTCGTACCCTGGGTTATGACTCCTGGTGAGCCACTCGTACTCAGATCCAAATTAATTTACCAAGTCGGAGGTTAAGTGAAGGAACTAAATGATCCGTATCCAACCATAAGACTCATACCACAAAGTCATACCCATTCTAGTGACCAAAACCTATCCCACCAACCAATACTGGTTAACATACGATTGGACCATACTATTCATACCCTAACATACAACTCGTACCCATGAGTCGTATTGAGTTTAGAGATCAAAATTCTAGGAAAATTTCTAAGGTCCAAAAACAAGGGTGTTTCAAATAAAGTTAGAAAACAAGGATGTCAAGATTAACATATACCTTAAGCTCGACTTTTTGGAAGGGGAAACAAGAACAAATATTTGAGCCTCATGTACTTTCTAACCTCCAGGAAAGTTTTCTTCATCCCAAATAAAGCATCTAGTAACCCGCACATATAACTATGCTTCTCAACTATTCTTTAGCTATGAACATAACATTCCACTATTTCAATCTCTTAATTCCCTCACAAAACACAGAACTACGGGGGCCTGAGTATAACTGTGTATTGTTCTATGATAAAAACTAACTCGGAATTGAAAGTGATTGGGTAGGTTATAGGAACTACTACTTTACACCCCTCAAATATCACTACCCCAACTTTACTTTCTATCACAAAGGTTTCACTATATATCCCCTTCTAAACTATTTCACATAACAAAAGTTCGTGTTACTCTCCCATCTTTATCTGTGGCCTTAGCTCGAGTAGTTACCCCCAATGATTGCACATCAGAGACCGTCCATTCCCCTATTTATAGAACTAATACACTCCCAAAACCATTACAACACTACCAAGAAGAGGTTTACTGCAGAACTAGAGCTCAAGCATCAAGAATAGGAGAGTTAATGCTCAATTATGACCCCTATTAGTTGTACTACTCAATACGAGACCCGTGAAAAGAGATACGGTACCATAGGCACTTAATCGCTCTAGAATAAACCTAACATTTCATGTATCCCTTAGGCTGGGCATGGTGAGAATGCTAATGCATATATTATGGGTCATATTGCATGAAGCGGAAATTTGTATTTTTACAAAGTAGGGAAAGTTTTTCTGCTTGGAACTATTACCTTTAATTCTAAGGATTGAGAATGGCTGCGAGTTTGCATATATAGGGTCACATAAATACTCTAACTGAAATCCAAGAATATTTGGTCGGGACAAGCCCTCGACCATAGCCAAAACCAACGTTCAGAAAAGAAACAAAAGTATAAAAAGAAATCTATAGCATGAAATAGAGTCTTCCTGAATACGAAAGCTCAACACTTCAATCCAACACAAAGCTATTCCCAAATCTAATATCACTGAGAAGGAGGAGATGTATGGCCGGTTCCTACATTGCGTGAGGATACAACACCCGAAGATGGGTTAGCGGGTGAATGTGGGAGTAAGGATAAAATAATTCCATTATTTAAAACTGAAGTAAATAGTCATATGCAATCACATACATATATATATACCATGTCGGAAAACGAAACTGGGTTTATCATGCGTTTAAAACCTTTAACCTGGGTTATATAGCTTTACCATCATAATCCATCCATGGGCTATATGGGTCCAGTATTACCCCCTAAATGGGACCCAGTCTGTGTAGCTGCATGAACTAAAGATATTATAGGGGACGGGGATTCACGTGTACCCTTCGCCCTCCATGATACATATGTACAAGAATAACTTAGGGGATTCCCGTGTACCCCACAAACATATGGTCACCATGACCAACCCTCATGTAAAAAAAATGAGTTTTTAGTGTCCGTACATCGTACTCATACCTTCACAGATTGATATTACACCCCACCATTATTACCCAATTAAAATATTTAGTACATAACTAAACAACCAATTCCAAGAGTCAATTTTCAAGGCATTATGATGTGGTATCATCATACCGACTATAACTTGCAAGCGATGTTTTTAGCCAAGTCTTAGGGGATTTCCATGTACCCAATTATCAACCATGGATATCAAGGCCTTTTCAAACCATTTAAAACCAACCAAACCAATTTAAGTTCCAATACCATATTATACAATGCAAGGCTTCAATCATAGTCAAACTATGTGACAAAATCATTCTCATTGGCATTTTAACAAGCATGTTGAGGGCATATAGTTTCCAAGACCAAAACCAAGAATCAATTGAACATTCCCATGCAACCATATCTTCAAACCATAATTATAACATGAAAAACCATAAGAAAAACATAGGAAAACATTATTCAACAAAGAACAACCAAAACCCCCAACATAAATTTTAAAACCCAAATATTACCATAATAATATCATGAAACCATTCATTAAAACATGCTTTTAGTCGATCTAACAATAAGGGATGAGTAACATTCCTTAGACAGCAAGTAAGAGGAACAGAAACCACCCCTTTAGAGCCTTAATTGATTGCCTAAAGGAAAACCCTAGCCTTTCTTGAACCAAGAGCTTGAGAGAGATTTGAGAATTTTTAGAGAGTGTTTGACTGTGAATAACAGGTTAAGAAAGCCTCCAAAGGTGTTTTATGTCATGGATTCAAAAGAAATTATTAGGGGGAAACATCCAGAATACCCCCAACTTAAACTGTAAAAATTCCCGTAGGTGGTTACGGTTTGGACCACTCTCTCGAACCTACATCATACAAGTGGTACCTTCTAATCATACCTTGATAAAAAAGTTGGACATCATATTCTGTCTAACATACAACTCCTTAGCCTAATTCGTACCCTAACCATACGAGTAGTACCCTTCAAGTCTTAACCTATGCAGAAATATCTAGTCTAGACACTGCACAACATACGGTTGGACCCTACATCTCATATTATGTACATATGACTTGTATGAAGTACACTTATACCAAGAATAAAAACTCAACCACCAAATACTGGATACCCTACAAGTTGGATTACCCGACCCGTATCCACACCATACTACTAGTATGGTGAGTTGTATGATCACTAGAAAGCTCAGGAATCATTAAATTTGTAAGGACCAGAACCCAAGGTGTTTCAATTCTCCCCCACTTGTATTAATGACGGAACAAGGAAGTAATTAACATAATTAGATCCTCAAACGTCTCTACCCTTACCTTAAATCAAGTTAGAAAATATGGATACCAAGGAAGTCAATCTTTCCTTTAACAAAGTTTGAAAACAAAGACATTATAAAGAATAAATACCTTCCTTATGAATTTATGAAGCAGAAAATAAGAACAAATATTTGGACTTTATGTCCTCTTTAGCTTCCTAAGTAGCCTCTTTGACCTTGTGGTTCTTTCATAGAAAATTTATTGAGGCCACATCCTTGGTTCTTAATCGATGAACCTGATGATCCAAGATCTCAAACGGGATATCTTCATAAGATAGGTAATCTGAGATACCAATATTCTTGAAAGACACAATTTGCAACAGATCACTTATACACTTTCTCAACATAGAGACATAGAATACCGGGTGAATGGAGCTCAAACTAGAAGGCTACTCCAACTCATAAGCAATATTGCCAACTCTTCACAAAACCAAGTACGGACTAGCATACAGGGGACTAAGCTTCTCCTTCTTCCTAAACTGCATCACTCCTTTTATAGGAGATACCTTCAGGAATACCCTATCTCCAACCTCAAACTCCAGGTCCTTTCTCCTCATGTCTGCGTATGACTTTTGGCGACTTTGGGTAGCCTTAAGCTTATCCCAAATCACCTTTACCTTCTCCATAGCTTGTTTAACCAAACCAGGGCTAAACATATCTGCCTCTCCAACCTCAAACCACCTAATAGGAGATCTATACCTCCTACTATACAAGTTTTTAAATAAAGCTATCCTAATGCTAGAGTTATAGCTATTATTGTAAGAAAGCTCTACGAAAGGTAAGTGATCAACCCAACTACCACCATAGTTAATCATGCAAGCATAAAGCATATCTTCCCACGTATAAAAATTTCATTCCACTTGCCCATCTGAATGCGGGTGAAAAGCAATACTCAGACTTACCTTAGTCCCCAACCTTTTCTGACATGACCGCCAAAAGTGAGATGAAAACTGTGTACCACGATCAGAGATGATTGAAACAAGTATCCTATGCAACTTCACAATCTTTTAGAGGTACAACCTTGCATAATCCTTAGCTGAAAAGTTAGTCCTCACTAGAAAAAAGTGATCCAACTTTTCATCCTATCCACGATGATCCAAACAAAATCCAATTGATTCTGAGACCAAGGGAGGACAGTAAAAAATATATGTTGATCATTTCCCTCTTCCATTTAGGCAGCTCAATTTCTTGATACAATCCCCTGGGCCTTATGTGATCAACTTTCACTTGTTAGCACACCATGCACTTGGCCATAAAATTAGCCACATCCCTATTCATATTATTCCACCAATACATCTCCTTGAGGTCATGATATATTTTTGTGGAATCGGGATGAACAACATAACACGACTCATGCTCCTCAGCCAAGATCCTCTCTCACAAACTATCTACATCAGAAACACATAATCTCACTTGGTACTGCAAAGTACCATCACCACTAATCTCGAAGGCCATTACCTTCTACCCATCTACATTACCCTTGATCCTCATCAAGATAGGATCTAACATCCACTTTTCCTTGATTTTAGAACCAAGAGACAACCATGCCACTTCCTGCACAAACACACCACCATTCCCAAAGCCTAAGATGCAAACTCAAGGTTACCCAAACAGTGAATATCCTTTACCAAATCTCATCTCTTTTTATCCACAAGAGCTGGACTCCTCATGGATAACCTGCTGAGAGCATCAATAACCACGTTAGCTTTACTTGGGTGGTAGTGAAGACCTCAAGCCATCTCCTTTACCCGAGGTAAAGCTCTTTCTAAGTAAATACATAATGCAAGCTCTTATGATCAGAAAAGATATCCACATGCACCCCAATAAATAGTGATATCGGATTTTTAATGCGTATACCATAGCTAGCAATTCCAAGTCATGAGTTAGACAATTCCTCTCATGCACCTTCTACTGTCTAGAGGCATAAGCTACCACCTTTCTATGCTACATCAGAATGCAACCAAATCCCACACGGGATGCATCACAGTAAAGCACAAACCCATTAGTGCCTTCTCGCAAAGTCAAGACCGAAGCTGAAATTAGCTTATTCTTCAGCTTCTTAAAACTTCCCTCACAAGTAATAGACTACAAGCACTTTGCCTTCTTCTGAGCTGACTTAGTTAATGAGGTAGCTATAGTAAAATTACTCTCTAAAAACCTCCTGCACTAACCAAATAAACCCAAGAAACTTCGAATATCAGTTGGAGTCATGGGTATAGGCCACTTCTTCATCACTACAACTTTGTTTGAATCCACCATGATCCCTTCACTAGAAATAATATAATCCAGAAAAGTGATAGCATTAAAATAGAATTCACATTTTGAAAATTTGGCATACAACTCCTGCTCTTTCAAGGTCTGTAATATAATACAGAGATGATCGACATGATCTACCTCACTCTTAGAGTACCAAAATGTCATCTATAAAAGCAATGATAAATAGATCTATAAACTGACAGAAGACCCTATTCATCAAATCTATGAATGCCGCAGGGGCATTGGTCAACCCAAATGACATAACCAGAAACTCAAAGTGATTGTATTGGGTACAGAAGAAAGTCTTAGGGATATCCACCTCCCCAATATTCAACCAGTGATACCTGGATTAAAGATTAATTTTGGATAAAAACTTAGCACCCTATAACTGATCAAACAAAATATTTATACTTGGAAGAGGATACTTATATTTTATAGTTACCTTGTTCATCTACCCATAATCAATGCACATTAGAAGGGAACAATCCTTCTTACATATGAATGACTCCGATGCGCCCCATAGGAACAAACTAGGATGGGTGAAACCCTTATCTAAGAGATCCTTGACTTGCTTCTTAACCTCCTTCAACTCAGCTGGAGCCATTCTATATAGGGGAATGGATATTGGATGAGTGTCCAAAATAAGATCAATCCCAAAATCAATCTCCCAATCAGGAGGAACACCAGGAAGGTCATCAGGGGAGACCTCAGAAAATTCATTCACCACCAAGACAAAATGCAAAGAAGGACCATCCGAGTTAGAATCTTTAACCTATACTAGATAATAGAGATACCTCTTCAAGATTAATCTCTGATCTCTAAGATATGATATGAACTTACACTTAGTATCTAGGGAACCACTCTCCCACTTAATAACTAGTTCAGTGGGGAATTTATAGTGGGTCCAACAGTCTAGAGAACTATAGCACGAGGGCAACTAATTCGTCCCTAATATGACATCAAAATGTACTATATTTGACACGACCCGATCCCCAGGCCTTGTTGTAATAGGCATCCTAAGTCCAACAAGGACTGGGGACCATTCCTTCTTACCCAACCCAACCACCTATATTCAGCCTTAGATGGGCTAAATTTTGAGCATATAACAAAATAACGTAAATGCTCTCAAGAAAACCCTAGGATAGGGTCACAACCATGACTGACCCAAATGAGCCCATCTATACCAAATCAACCGCTCAACCATATCGGTCAAACATTAGCCATAAACCAGGCCATAACCAAAACGAATACCAAAACATAATATGATAATCAATCCAAAAATATAATATGGCAGAATAAGGAGAAATCCTGTGATGTGGTATCAACCGACTAACCTATTCCAATGCCAAGAAGAACTAATACTGGTCTTACCCATTCCAACCACCAAAAGTACCACAAAGCCTTTATAAAAAAGAGTAAATAAATCCAATTGGAACATGCCCCCATGGCCAAAACTAATATCCAAAATAAAGTCAAAATATCTAACAATATCCATAACACGAAATGATGCCTTACAAAAGGATTGACGCTCATCACTTTAGTCCAAATATTATCCTTGAGTTAATAAATATATTAGAGAAGTCAAATAGTCAGTTCCTGCATAGCGTGGGCATATAGCCGTCAGTATATAGGTTAATAAGTGACCGCTAATAGAATCTCAGGATAAGGATAAAATAATGCTAGTTATAAAACCAAGTAAAACCATCCAATGCACACAACCATACATATGTAAGTGTTGGAAAAGGGGATTCGGGTTTAGCATGCATTTAAAACCATAACTTGGGCTGTGTAGCTTGGTTGTCCTAAACTACCCATGGGCTATGTGGGTTCAACTCCCCCTATGAAAGGGCCCTAGTATGTGTAGCCGCACGACTAGGGAAGTATCCTATGGGATAAATAGTACATCCTCCAATAGTATGACATTATGCATACGATCTACTAAGACCAATCCTTGTATCGGCCAATACGAGTTTGCAGTTTTTGTCCCTCAAGACCTCCACCTTCCACATCTTTTCTATACACCACGCCATTAATGCCCAATTAAAATCAATTCCAAATAACCAACCAAACTATTTACCATTTTATTAACCAAAGCCAATATTAGTGGTATCTTCATACCACCTTTACTTGTAAGTAATATCCATAGCCTAACCATTTAGGTTAATAGGAATTTAAAGTGCCCTTCCATATACCATATTAAATAACTTGGGAGACTTTCTTATTCCCTACAAGCATAAACATTTAGCCTTTAGCCCTTTCAAACCATTTAAACCATGCACAATTCCTTTACTAAGTTTAAAATATGCAATAGTTCCATTAAAAGAAGTCAATGCGATGAACATATCTTTATAAGCATTTTATCAAGAACATTGGGGGCATAATTTTACCAAAACCAATTCCAATGACCATTAACCCATTACCATACAATCCAATTGTCCAAATCCACCATTAATGCATATAAAAGCATAATTAAAACCATGAGAATCCATAACCAAGCATTTAATATCAAAACTCCCAAATAATAGTTAAAACCAAATTATAAAATAGTAAAACCATGAAATCAATCATTAAACCATGCCTTTAGTTGAAATTATAATAAGGGAAGATAATTATGCCTTATACCAAAGAATTGATTAAAAGAAATCACCAAGACAAGCCCCAAAGCAATCCTGAAGATGAAACCTTAGCCTTTTTGACCTAAAAGCTCTTAAGAGAATTATGGAGTGTTGGAATAGTTTCTAAGTGTTAATGAATAGAATAATAGGTTAAGTAGGGAAACATCAAGAATATCCCTCTTAAGTTGCACAAAATCCCATCATAGGGATACAACTGTCCTATACAAGTCGTAAACTCCCAATACAATCAGTACACATCACTCATATCCAAGCCTCAACCCTTAGATCAAACATTGTCCAATATACGACTTACCCAGCAGTTATAACCACAACATATGATCCATATCCATAACCCGTATCCCTGGCAGAATGAAATACTAGGAGGATTAAATGCTACCCCACCAAACGAGTCCCTAGTATGACTCATACCAAGCCCTACGACTCATACCCCTAAGTCGTACCTATTCTAGTGACCAAAACCATCCTACCAACTAACACTAGTCACCATATAACAGGACCATACCACTCGTACCCCAATATACAGATCGTACCCATGAGTCGTATTGGGTTCAGAGAATGTAAATTTTAGGAAATTGTCTAAAGTCCAAAACCCTGGATATTTCAGTCTCCCCCACTAGGAACATTCATACTCGAATGACGGATAAGGTAGGGGTAACCATAAACAGAGTCATTTGCATTATCAAACACCCTTTTAACAAAGTTTGAAAACAAAGAGGCAAAGATATTAATCTTTTCTTTAACAAACTCAGAAAATAAGGATATGTTGAAGATACATACCTTCCGCACAAATACCAGAAGTAGAAAACAAATGCGGATACTTGGACTTTATGTCCTCTTTATCTTCCCAAGTAGCTTCTTCCACCTTATGGTTCCACCATAGAACCTTAACCAAAACCATAGTCTTGGTTCGCAACTGGCGACCTTACTTATCTAATATCTCAATTATAACCTCTTCATAAGATAGAGAATCCAAAATACCCAATCCTTTCAAAGAAACAATCGAAGAAAGATCACCAATGCAGTTCCTCAACATAGAAGCATGAAAGACCTTATTAACCAAACTTAAGCTAGATGGCAACTCCAATTCATAAGAAACATTACCAAATCTCCATAAAATCATATAAGGACCAATATACAGAGGACTGAGTTTCCTCTTTTTGCTAAACCGTACCACTCTCTTCATGGAAGACACTTTGAGAAACACTCTATCCCCAATCTCAAACTCTAAGTCTCTACGCCTAACATCCGTATAGGACTTTTGGAGACTTTGGGCAGCTTTAAGCCAATCCCAAATTACCTTGACCTTCTCCATTGCTTGATAAAACAAATTGGGGAAAAAATGTCTACCTACCCAAGTTCAAACCAACCAATGAGAGATCTACACCTCCTAATACACAACCCCTCAAAATAGGCCATACAAATACTTGAATGATAGCTATTATTGTAAGTAAACTCCACCAAAGGTAGATGTTCAACCCAATTGCCTCCATAGTCAATCACGTAGGCCCGAAGCATATCCTCCAATATCTGAAAAGTTCTGTCCACTTGCCTATTCAACTACGGATGAAAAGTAGTACTCAAACTAACTTTAGTCCCCAACCTTTTTTGGAAAGACCACAAGAAGTGAGATGTAAACTGCGTACTACAATCTGAAATAATCAAAATAGGTACCCCATACATCTTCACAATCTCCTGAAGATACAACTTTGCATAATCCTTCATTGAAAAGGTAGTCTGCACTAATAAAAAGTAAGCTGACTTAGTCATCCTATCTAGGATAATTAAAATCGAATCATACTGATTTTGAGACCGAGGAAGACTTATGATAAAGTATATATTGATCAATTTCCACTTTCATTCAAGAAAATCAATTTCTTGATTCAACCCCCTTGGCCTCATATGCTTAATCTTAACCTATTGACACACCATACACTTTGCGAAAAAATTTACCATATCTTTCTTTATGCTATTTCACTAACAAATCTCCTTAAGATCATGATACATCTTTATTGAGCCGAGATGAACAACATAGAACGACTCATACGCCTCAACCAAAACTCTTTGTTGTAACCCAATAATATTAGGAACACACAACCTCTCTTAGTATTATAAAGTACCATCACTACTGGTCTCAAACACTGCTACCTTTTTCCACCAATGTCACTCTTGATTTTTATCAAGATAGGATCTAACACTTGATTCTCCTTAATATCCATACCAAGAGATGACCTATCCACTTGTTGTACCATACCAACCTTGGATTCCAAAAGATGAACTCCAAGATTGGCCAAGCAATGAATATCCTTCACTAATTCCCGCTTTCCTTCCTCTACATGAGCCAAACTTCCCATAGACAACCTACTAAGAGCATCAACAACCACATTACCCTTACTTGGGTGGTAGTAAAGACTCATATCATAATCCTTGAAAAGCTCAAGCCATCTTCTCTGCCTAAGATTAAGCTCTTTCTAGGTGAAGACATACCAAAGACTCTTATGATAAAAAAAATATCCATGTGAACACTATACAAATAATACCGCTATATTTTCAAAGAAAACACAACCGCCAGCATCTCCAAATCATGAGTAGGATAATTTCTCTCATTCACCTTCAACTGTCTGGAAGCATAGATGATCACCTTCCCATGTTACATTAACACCTAACCAAGACCTACCCAAGATGCATCATAATAAACCACAAACCTATCATTGACCTCTGGCAAAGTCAGAATTAGATCTAAAGTTAACTTATCATTCAACTTCTCAAAACTCCCTTCATAAGCATCCGACCAAGTAAACTTAACCTTATTTTTAATCAACTTTGTCAAAAGAGCAGCTATCGAAGAAAAGCTTTCCACAAACTGCCTATAATACCCAACTAAACCCAAGAAGTTCTCGCTATCAGATGGATTCATGGGCCTATGCCCCCTATTCACCATAGCAACTTTTTGTAGATCCACCATTATCTCTTTACTAGAAATAATATGACCCAAAAATGTCACAGTGTTCAATCAAAACCCATACTTAGAGAACTTGGCATTCAACTGTTGTTTTTTAAGGTCTATAGTACCACACAAAGGTGATTAGAATGATCCACCTTGATTTTTAAATGAACTAGAATGTCATCAACAAACACAATGATGAAGAGATATAAATACTACCTGAACACTCTGTTCATCAAGTCCATAAATGATGACAGAGCATTGGTCAATCCAAATGACATCACCAAGAACTCAAAATTCCTATATCGAGTATGAAAAGTTGTCTTAGGGATATCCACCTCCCTAATCTTAAGTTAATGGTACCTAGACTGAAGATATATCATAGAGAAGAACTTGGCACCTTGCAACTGGTCAAACAAGTCATTTATCTAAGAAAGAGGATACTTGTTCTTGATGGTCACCTTGTTTAACTGCCTATAGTCAATGCACATCCGAAAGAAACCATCCTTCTTATGTATAAATAACACCAGTGCACCCCAAAGAGATACACTAGGATGAATAAACCCCTTGTCCTAAAGATTGCTAAGTTTCTCCTTGAGTTTTCTCATCTTAGATGGTCCATTCTATATGGAAGAATAAAAATTAGATGAGCATTCAAAAGAAAATCAAGACCAAACTCTATTTCCCTATCCGGAGGATCACCAAGAAGATCATCTGGAAAGACCTCTGGAAACTCATTAACCATAAGGACTGAAGACAATGAAGGACCTTTCGAGTTAGAACCTTTAAAAAGGACCAAGTGATAGAGACAACCCTTTGAGATTAACCTCCAAGCTCTAAGATAAGATCTAAACCTCCCCCTAGGAGCTAAAGAAACACCTTCTCATTCTATAATCAGTTCAGTAGGAAACCTAAAGATAATCCTATGGGTCCTACAACCCAAGGACACATAATAAGAATGTAACTAGTCCATACCTAAAATGACATTAAAATCTACCATATCAAACTTAAATAGATCCACCAAGGTTTGCTTACCACCAACAGATACCACACCCCCTATAGACTCTCTTAACAATAACTGAGTTATCTACCGTGGTAGAAATAAAAAAAGTATCCAAAATAACTTCCAGATCAAAACCAAAAAATACAACCACATATGGAGTCACGTAAGAAAGAGTTTACCCCAAATCAAGAAAATAATATATGTCATAAGAGAAAAGCTATAACGTACCAGTAACGACATTAGGTGCTATCAGATTCCTATAAGGATGTCAAAGCATACAACCTGTTCCAACCAATACTAGAACCAGGAGCAGTAACAGAAGAAGATGCCACACCACCAGGTTTAGGAGTAGAAGATGAAGCCACATAATCTTATTTTCCCCCGTAGCAACTTTATTGACAATTCCCTGAGCTGATTGCCTACCTGTTCATACTTGAAGCATTTGTCTTATCCATCTTCATAATAACCCCAATGGGAATAACTACAAAATAGACAAAGAGGACATAAAGAAATTGATTGATCTCTACTCGCCTAAGATTGGGCAACCTATGCTCGAGAATTGTCACCACCATGATAAGGCCTGTCTCCCGACTGGTAAGAAACACTAGTAGAATAAGAGAAAAAAATTTCCACTTCTTTTTCTACCACTTTACATGATCTTTACCATCTTGAGAATGAGCACCTCCCTGATCAAAAAAGTTGTTTCTTTTTCTTTGCCTATCCCCAAATTTTATCTCATCATCAACCTACTTAATATGAAAAGAAATGATAATGTATAGTAACTCATGGTTATTTTATAGTTTTATGAGTAAGTTGGATGTATATTAAGGCCACAAAAAAATCCCAGCTATCAGACGAATCAAAGCATCCCTTACTGTTTGAATTCTTAATAAAGATATTACCATAGTAAACTTCAAATGAGCATATCTTTTATTCTACAAAGAATTTTTGAGATCATGACCCACTAAAATATATATAGTTGAATTATCTTTCGAATGATACCAATTTTTCCCAAATTCGATATCGGAGCTAAAAGTTATACCTATTTTACTTTAGCATCTCAGCCTGACAAATAAGTGACTACCTGAGATGATGGGCCATCACATATCTGATGACTTATCAGCCCAATTCGTCGGGCATAGGAAGAAAACCATCAATTTCAGCTTCCAAGTGACAACCTGAGCTGATGGGCCATCACATATCTGACGGCTTATCAGCCTTGGTCGTCAACTAAGAATTTCAGCAACTGGGAAGTGGTTTCGTAGGGGAATTTTAGTCTTTTTCCTCACCCTAAACCATTCCCCCAAGACATAAAATACCATAAACATGAAATTCAGCCTCAATTCACTAAAATATGCTCACTTTCTCTCAAACTCTCTAAGAACAAGCCTTAGGGTTTCAATAGAAGATTCAAATCTGAAGAATTTAACTGCCAATATTCTTAAAGTCAAGAATTAAGGCATGTTAGATATTTATTCATGGGTCCCTTCCACCCATGAAGCCCAAGAATCTCCTTTCAAATATAAATATTGTATATTTATGAGTTTTCATGATTTATTTGAATTAAAGTTTATGTTCATGTTGTTGTTGGGTTTTAATTCATGTTTTAGATTACAAGTTCCAAGATTTGATCCTAGTATGTGATGACTTAAAAAATATTCATGATGAACCCTTAAATTTGCAAGTGGATTAATGTAGCCATGATAATTTAGATGTATTGATTGTTGTATGACCAAAGTATGCTCCCCATATGTTTGATAAAATGCCTATGTGAATGAGCAAGAGTCATTATAGCATGATGACCAGAAATCCTCATTTATGTATAAGTTAATGCATGCCAAGTGTTTGATGAAAGACCTTATTGAATGAATCACGAGACATTAGAATGCATCCCTATACATTTACAAGTTTATGACTTTCAAGTGTTTGATGAAATGCTTCATTGATTGTATTGGAAGTGATTGGCTATTGTCATGTTATTCAAGAATTTCCATGTTTTATTAATTTATGCTATCATGTCCTGGGGGTATTTAATACCTGACAATTTAGCTGATTACCTAGAGCCAGTATCAGTTTCAAGATACTCTCAGTCAAGTCATGATCCGTAGAACTCATTTAGTCATAGAACTTAGAAAAATTTAGTAATCTCAGTATCAATCTAGTCAGACTCAGTAATTAAATTCAGAACTCAGTAGCTTTAGTCAGTTAACAAAATTCAGCAATAATTCGTCAATTAATGGAACCCAGTGAACTTTGTTAGATCAGTCAGGTAATATGATCAGTAACAAATTTTTCCTAGTCGAGTATAGTCTAAGAATTAATTTAGTGTCTATTCAGTTTGAAGTAGAATTTAGCACCGAGAAAGAGCAGGGGTGCCGGCTTTCCCGTTAGTTAGGCAGAGTTGTTAGTAGCAGCCCCTGTACTCCAAAACTATGTAGACAGTGCAGGATGAGGAGTCACCCATCAGATTAAATCTTGACTACCTCCTAGGGGTCACCCATTGTATTAGGCTTGACTTCTTATTCAGGGTCACCTGTTAGATAGGCTTGATAACAACAGTGTCTTTACCTGTGGCACGGTACTAAAACCATTTTAGCTGGGGTTATAGGTTAAACCCCACTAGTTCAGATAAAGGGCATGTCGGTTAGATGATTATCTCCCACAGTCTCAGTTTTAGTGTCAGTCTACAGAATAGAACTCAGTTTAGTATTATAAAAATCAGGACTATCTGATATAGTCACTCTGCTCAGTGAAGAACTTAGATAGTTCTATAGATTTAGGACTATTAGATATAGTCAATCAGTATCGGTATCATCAATTTAGGTATTACTCACTAGATATAATACGAGAATACCTAGCTTGAGACCTTTCTCATGAAGTCAAGCATGTGAGTTGCAACGACTCCAAGCCTTGTTCACATCCTTGGCCGTGTGTGAGGCCCTTATGAGCCCATCTAAGGGCCTATACTTATTAAAGTGTGAAGAGGCCCAACAAAATACCCCAAACCTACCTACTTAATGTTAAGGGTATTTTGGTCTTTTGTCCCTCCTTTGTAATGACTATATAAGCCATTTATTAGGGCTAGTCTTTTAGTTAGTTCATTCATATTTTTGAAGACAACAAAACACTTGTAATCTTTTAAAACTTCTCTCTTCCATTGGAGAAGCCCCAATTTCAAAAACTCACTAGTAGAGTGAAACTAGGATCTTGGGGTTCTTTGAGTTTCTCTTGGTCCAAGTAAGAACTTGGTATTGATATTCATTAATCTTAGGGGGCCTTTCTCTTGTTAGGGTTCATAGATCATTGAATATTGTGTGTCAAGTTTCTATTTCTTGTAATTTTGTTATCCTTATATTGTTGAATCTAAAAGTCTAGTGAAGCCATGTGGGGTACTTTCGATTCAATAACATTATTGCCTTGTTATTCATCTTATTTTCTGGTTTAAAAATACAAACTCAAAGTCTTTCTTGTATCATTTGGTATCAAAGCTCAAGGCTTGGTTTTGTTCTTACGAAATGAATCTTGGGAAGCTCTTACCAAAAAGTGTATTCTTGAATATTTTGGTCAAAAATTGGTTGTAGATATACAAAAAAATTTTACTTGTTTAGTTTGTTTCTTGTGTTGGTCTCTTTCTCATCAACATAAAAAGTGTCTAAATCTAAAGTTGAGCTTAATAAGAAGAGACTTGTTGTTATGAAACCTTGAAGTGGCCGTGAGTTTGACTTGTGTTGGATGTTAGAGTGCCATTATGGTGTATTGTTGTTTTGTTCTTGAAGGTGTTGATGTTGTGTTTATCTTAAAAGTTCTCTTTATCCTATGTCTTAAAAGAGCAATAGATCCAAAAAGGTTGTAAGACCAAATTGAAAAGTTGTTTGTGAGAAGACTTGCCAACATCACCTTTCTAGACTTGACAACCACTTTTCTTTAAAACAAGGAACCTTGTCTTGTGGAACTAGTAAGGCCAAACATCACCTTTTGAGTTTGAAAAATTTGAAAAGTTACAAGACTTTACTTTCCCTCCAAAAGCAAAGTCATCCATTACAAAAATTGTGAAGATTAGGGCTTCAAGTTGATGAACAAAATGTATGGACCCGTGACCAATACCATGCTGCTACGTCACCTTAATCACTGTTCACATCATTAATTAAGCTTAATTTGGATATTCTAGTTTCTAATTATTGATTCTTATTTTCTTCTAATTGACTGGAGAACTAATTATCAAGCTAGTATATTCCTACTAGGTTGTCAATTAGTCCTTTGAAGCCTTGTATTCGTGTCATCATTTTTTTGTGTGCTTTTGTCATTTAAATATATTGTAACTCATTGACTCTAGTTTGATGGGAATTCTTTGAGTTTCAAACAATAATCCATTCCAGACAAGAGCATACTCATACCTTAAGGATTCACGGGTTACTAGCCAATCTACAACACTTGTGGAGCTTGAGTGTGAGTGTACAGAGAGAGTGTGAGTGAGGAGAGGGGTTTTAAACTAACTTTTTTGTTGCTTGTGTAGGTGATACCTTAACAATGGAGGGAACCACATCTCAAACCATGGATTCTAATAAAATAGAGAATATGAGGGTCACTCTTGAGGCTATGACCCGAACTCTTGAAAGGTTGAGTACAGAAGTGGGAGCCATAAGGGGAGAAGTGACGACTATTAGTGGGAGGTTAGAACAAGTGGAGAGTCAACAAAACTCTCACCCTCTACTCCTCAACATATTTTGTCAAGTGGACATGATAGAAATTCCTCTGCCATCATTACTTCCGAAACATGACCACAATTGCCAAATCCTTCACTAGCTCCACTAAATGCTGCAAGCCAAACCACTCATAACCCCCTAAACCGAGACTCTAATAGACCAACGCATTCCCAAACTCCTCAAGTTCTGTAAGAGAGACTCGGGAATTCAATACCTCCACTAAATCCAAACTCACCCTTCCAAGCCCCACTAAACGAAAGATCACCACCTCCACAAAATCCAATCCCTCCAAATTGAGTTCTAAACATCCAAAACCATGCTGTATACTTTGAGAAATATGGTAGATAGGATTATAAAGGGTATGTAGCCTTTGACAATGCTTACATGAGGGAGGAGAAGATGAGAAGGAGGTGTGCGGATCCAAGAAGATACCGAAGGTATGGAGACAGGGGAAACCGATGCCAAGAGAGAGACATAGGCATCAATACCATCAAATTGAGCCTACCTATCTTTAAGGGTGAAAGTTACCCCGAGGTATATCTTGCTTAGGAGTCGGTGTGTGATAAAGTGTTTGAAGTGAATGATATCTCGGAAGAGAAGAAGAGTTACTATGCCATAGCTCATTTTGAAGGCTATGCTAATACTTGGTGGGAATACTTTAAGCAATTTGAAAATGAGTTGGTAGAGGGGCAACCACCACTATGGTTTCGGTTGAGGTACCTAATAAGGCAGCGGTATCTTCTCGAAATCTATCGTCATGAGTTGCTTGCTAGATTGTAAAACTTGCGGCAAGGGAAATGAAGTGTTATGACATATTATGATGAGTTTCAACAACTCATGTTGAAACTTAATCAGCTTACGAACAAATTAGTGATGACATCATTCGGTTCAAGTATGGGTTGAACAAAGAGATCTCTACTTATTTGACACTTCACAAGTTTGATACAGTCGAATGTATTTTCCAAGCGACTGTTGAGATTGAAAGGAAACTTAAAGAGAGGTCGTCATTCAAAGAAAAGGGACAATCAACCTTGGGTTGGACGAGGGGCAAGGATATGGTTCAATCCTTTTCGGGTTGGACCAAAAACAAGGACCAACCTACCACTACTAGGCTGTCTAAGCCCAAAATAGTCAACAAAGTCCCTTCGAGGCAAGAAGTTCACAAGTATCCTAATCCTAAAAGGTTTTAATGCTTCAAGTGCCAAGGTTGGGGCATAAAGCCAATGAATTCCCTAACCAACGCAATGTAATCCTAAGGTAAGGTAGATTGTATTTCCTTAGTAAAGAAGTGGGTATTAAGGGTGCTGAGAGTAAGGCCGAGCCTTAAGATAAAAGATATGGATGAGAGGGAGCCACATGATGATTAAAGATGGTGGCCATTGAATTGTTGAAAGGATTGTCTCCATTTCAGGGCATTGAGTACCAAATTGATTTTGTGTCGGGCTCACAATTGCCCAACAAACCGGCTTATAGAAGCAACCTAATGGATACCAAGAAATTGCAATGCTAAGTTGAGGAACTTCTCAACAAAGTGTAAATCAAGAAGAGTATGAGCCCTTATGCGATTTTGGTGCTACTAGTTCCCAAGAAAGATGGGACTTGGCATATGTGTATTAATTATCGAGCCATTAACAAGATAACGATAAAATATCATCACCCTATTCCTAGGCTATATGATATGCTTGATGAATTGAGTGGTTTGTGTTTGTTTTCTAAAATTGATTTAAGGAGTGGCTATCACCAAATCCGTATACAACCGGGTGATGAATGAAAAATCGCCTCCAAGACCGAATTTGGTCTCTATGAATGGATTGTTATGCCATTCGACCTAAAAATGTTCTAAGCACTTTCATGAGGCTAATGAATCATGCTATGAAGCCATTTATCGGAAAGTTTGTTGTTGTTTACTTTGATGATGTGTTAGTGGATAGTAAGTCCTTAGATGAGCATGTAAAGCATTTATAATGTGTGTTTGATGTCCTCCAAAAGGAGAGGTTATGTGCTAATCTAGAAAAGTGTTCTTTTGGTGTCCATAAAGTTGTATTTCTTGGGTTTGTGGTGAGCTCAAGAGGGGTTGAAGTGGATGAATCTAAGATTGACGCCATTAAAAATTAGCCAACTCCCAAAACTATAGGTGAAGTGAGAAGCTTCTATGGGTTGGCTAGTTTTTATTGATATTTTGTCAAAGGATTTAGCTCAATTGTCGCCCGCTTAACCGAAGTGTATAAAAAGGATCGGTATTTTAAGTGGGGAGATGAGCAATCTAAGGCCTTCGAGGACTTGAAATCTATGATCATCTTGTCCCATTTGCTATAATTGCCAGACTTTTGAGGTCGAATGTGATGCTAGGAAAGTCAGCATAGGTGCGATTTTAATACAAGAATTGAAACCTATTGCCTACTTTAGTGAAAAGCTCAAAGGAGCAACTCTAAACTACTCTATGTACGATTTAGAGTTGTATGCCTTGATTAGAGCCTTGACCAATTGGCAACATTATTTGTGGCCTAAAGAATTCATGATCTGAATGGGTCATGAATCCTTGAAGCATCTACGGGCATAAGACAAGCTTAACCGGCGATATGCCAAATGGATTAAATTTCTTGAAACTTTCCCTTATGTTATTCATTACAAGAAGGGTAAAGACAATGTGGTTGCTGATGCTTTGTCCCAAAAATATGTGCTTGTATCTAATTTGTCGTCTAAGTTGATGGGATTTAAAATCCTCAAGTATTTATATCCCGAGGAGCCTCACTTTGCTTCTATCTATAGGGAAAGTGAAGAGTTGGATAAGGATAGATGGGTTATGGATAGGGTTCCCTATCCCTATACCAAATTTGATGGATACTTGTTAAGGGTAGATGATTATATGTTCCCTTAAGTTTGTGAAGAGAATTGTTTGTGAGGGAAGAACACAATGGCTATCTAATGAGCCATTTGGGGTCTAGAAGACCCTCAGAATTTTGGAAGAACAATTTTATTGGCCTAGAATACACAAGGATGTGGCCCGGATTTGTGGCCAATGTGTTAAGTGTAAAGGAGCCAAGTCATGGCTCCAAACCCATATGTTGTACACCCCATTATCCATCCCTTTGCGTCCTTGTCTTAATATATCAATGGACTTTATGTTGGGATTACCGAGAACTAGAAGGGGGCGGGATAGTATTTTTGTCATGGTGGATCAGTTTTACAAAATGGCTCACTTTATTTCTTGTTCTAAATGTGATGATTTTCCTAGTGTAGCCTCTTTGTTTGTTGATAATGTTGTAAAACTTCATGGTGTTTCGAGGACCATAGTGAGTGATAAGGATTCTAAATCCCTAAGCCACTTTTGCAAGTCCATGTGGGGTAGGCTGGGTACTAAGTTGTTGTTTTCAACCTCATGCTACCCACAAACCGATGGCCAAATGGAATTAGTAAATAGGACCTTAGGGTCTATGCTACGGTCCATGGTTAAAGGAAAAATAACTTCTTAAGAGCAGCACTTAACATTGATTGAGTTTGCTTATAATCTTGTCATACACTCAAGCATGGGGATGACACCCTTTGAGTGTGTATACGGCATCAACCCCCTCACCCCTTTGGATTTAACCCGTTTGCCAAGTGATCTTGTGATAAGCTTAGATGGAAGAAAATGGGCCAAGGCCATGAAGAAGCTACATGAGAAGGTGAGGTTGCGGTAGGATAAGAAAAACCAAAAAGTTGCAAGGAGAACCAACAAAGAAAGAAGAAAGCTCATTCTTGAACCGGGAGACTGGGTGTGGGTGCACCTAAGGAAGGATAGATTCCCATCTAAAAGGAATGCTAAGTTAATTCTATGGGGTAATGGCCCATTCTAAGTATTAGAAAGGATCAACGACAATGCCTACCAGATTGGTCTACCCTCGGAATATCAAGTGCACAACACTTTCAATGTGTGTGACCTCTCTCAGGTGGAAACGATAGAGGATGGAAATGATCCGAATTTTAGGACAAATTCTCTTTAAGATGGAGAGGATGATATGAGAATCCCTAGCTCGAGACCTTTCACATGAAGTCAAGCGCATGAGTTACAATGACTCTAACCCTTGTTCATATCCTTAGCCGTGTGTGAGGCCCTTATGAGCCCATTTAAGGGCCTATACTTATTAAAGTATGAAGAGGCCCAACAAAACACCCCAAACCTACCCACTTAATGTCAATGGTATTTTGATATTTTTCCCTCCTTTGTAATTGACTATAGAAGACATTTATTAGGGCTAGTCTTTTAGTTAGTTCATTCATATTTTGGAAGACAACAAAACACTTGTAATCTTTTGGAACTTCTTTATTCCATTGGAGAAGCCCCAATTACAAAAAATCACTAGTAGAGTGCTACTAGTGTTGTATCTTGGCTAGAAACTAGGATCTTGGGGTTTTTTGAGTTTCTCCTAGTCCAAGTAAGAACTTGGTATTGATATACATTAATCTTAGGGTCCTTTCTCTTGTTAGGGTTCTTAAGTCATTGAATATTGTGTGTCAAGTTTCTATCTCTTATAATTTTACTATCCTTATGTTGTTGAATCTAAAAGTCTAGTGAAGCCATGTGGGGATATTTTGATTCACTAGCATTGTTTCCTTGTTATTCATCTCATTTTTATGTTCAAAAACACAAAATCAAAGTCAAGTGAAGCCGTGTAAGGTCTATTTCGATTCACTAGCAACTTGTTGTTCATCTTGTTGTTCTTGTGTTGGTTGGAATCTCTTGATACACACATAGTCTTGTATAAAGGTAGGCCTGATCTCAGGGGTTTAGATAGGATCAACCCCACAATAATCATGAACAATCTAGTACTTGTAGACCCTGTTATCACTATTACAGTGTCAGTAAACTCAGATAACAATTAGACAGTATTCAGAACTCAGTATTCAGTGTCATTATGACTTTAGTTACAGTTTATGTACTCATGCATGTATTCTCACTCAGTCATGTTCATGTTACTTAGTCAGTTATAGTTCATGCATATGAACCCTTGCATTCAGCCTTACCTTATCTAGCATACCAATATATTTCCATGTACTAATGTATACTTTCTTGCGGTATAGTGTTTTATACCATAGGTTCAGACGCATGGGATCTCAAGCACCCTTAGTAGTTCAGACTCAGCCAGCAGTAGTAGACTTAGCAGTGAGTCCTCATCATTTGAGGATATTCCTTATTTCATTATGGCACTAGATTCAGTACTTCAGTAGATGAAATTAGTTGGGGAATTATCCCATCAACTCCATAGTTCAGATAGTTTAGAGGCTTTTCAGCCTGGAGTATTTCAGACAGTTGTTTCAGTTTTGGTATTGTTATACCTTGTTTAGGCATTGTTTTATTCAGTTTTGAACCTTATGGTAAGTTTTCCACCAGATTTTCATATATTTTAGTATTATTATACAGTTATTGCAGTAGGTACCAGTCATGGGTTAGCTTGTGGTCCTTCGGGATTATGAGCACCGTGTACTGTCCGGGGTTTAGAATCTGAGGCGTTACAACAATATTCAATTGACAAATTATGGGAACGCATACAATATAAAGTGATAGACTAAGCCACCAAATTAATATGGAATGCCCAACAACAACAATTTTGGTAGCCACATGCACAAGGAAATTAGACCTCTAGCTATATGGAAGAGATGCTAAAACAAATTTTAGTTGCTCAAGCACAATTAGAAGTAGATATAAAGAGCCAACAAATGGATACAAAGAACTTAGAGATTTAGATTGGGCAAATAAAGAAAGCATAAAATGTCAGGCCTCAAGGTGGATTGCCTAGTAGCACTAAAAATCCTAAACAAGTTATGGCAATTACTTTGAGAAGTGGTAAAGAGCTTAATGAAGAATCTCCAAAGAAAACTAAGGAGGCGGATTCAGAGTTGATTTCCCCATAGGTATCTGAAAAAGCTACTAAAGAGTTGAGGAAGTCTAAGTACTCAAAAACCAAAGTTCCTGAACAAAAAATATAGAGATTACCACTACTTTTCCCATATGGGCTTAGAAAAGCAAAAGGGGATGTTTGCTTCAAGAAGTTTTTTGACACATTCAGAGAGCTGCAAATAAACTTACCTCTTTTAGATGTTTTGCAGGGAATGCCCAAGTACGTTAAGCACTTGATGGATCTGGTCACCAAAAAAGTTAAGCTGCAATATATTGAAACAGTAGCACTCATGGAGAAGTATAATTCTGTGGTGACACAGAAAATGCCTAAAAAGCTTAAAGACCCTGGGATATTCACTCACTCTATTCAAATTATCAATAATGAAGTGGTCTATGAACTTAGTGATTTGGGGGAAAGTATCAACTCGATGCCTCTCTCATTGTTCAACATATTGGGCTTGGGAATGTCGATACCAAGTTCTGTGTTACTTCAGTTGGCAGACCGAACCATAGCCCATATAGAAGGAATAATAGAGGATGTTCTGATCAAAGTTGGTAAGTTTATAATTCCTGCTGATTTTATTATTTTAGATTATCAGGAAGACGAAAGTGTGCCAGTCATTTTGGTACGTCCATTCTTGGTGATGGGAGTAGCATTGACAGATCTGAGAGAGGGCACTCTAACAATCAGCACTTAACACACTATCCTACTACAAAGAATTGTGCATGATTATAGTGATTTAAGGGGATAAGTGTGGGGTGGTAGAGTCTATTCCACCAAATACCTCATTAGATATCCTTATTGAGTAGCCCAAGATGCAATCAGCCCAACCCAAGATGATGCAGATTGATAAGCCTAAAAACACTATTTTTAAGAAAGATATTAACCTTGAGAGTTCAAACTTAATAGGTACATGAATAAAAGGATGGCGTCCGATTCTGAGGAAGAGAATGAAGGAAAATTGATAAGTCGCAGATTAGGTCATGCCACAACAATAAATCAAGCATTATTTGGGAGGCAACCCAAGTTAAGGTAGGTTTATTTTCAGTAATTTTAGTTTTTACTTCACTAGTTTTTATTTTTGTTAAGTCACAGGTTGATGGGAAGTCCGAGTATCGTAAAACCTAAGCTAAGAAGCATGACGAAGACTGTGTGGTCCCCAGACCCTCTAGATGCAAGAAGATGCTATTAGCTAGGCCTAGAGGTCTCATGGAGTATTTCTATCTCTACTTTTAAGTATACTTTGGGATAAAGTAGATATTTAAGTGTGGGGTGGAGAAATTACCATTTGTAGGGTAATTTTAAAATTTATTATATTAGGAATAAATGGGATGCTCTTATTGGTGCTATATTTGATTGCATGATGCAAGTGTTTTGGTTGTAAAGAATATGTTGATTGTGTGAACTGCTACTTTTGTGACTCTTCAGCTCATAATTATGACTCTTGTACTTATTTCCAAAATGTTGAATTCATGCGGTTGCTTTGTTAAGAGTTTATAATGATCTTGATGGGTTTGAACATGTGACATATGTTTGTGAAGTGTTTGTATATTCCTAATTGCATCTGATGTCTTGAAAATGCCTGTTGTGTGTGAAAAGAAAAATAAAGAATATGGGTTTAGGAGATGATATAGGCATTTCTTTGATAGCCATATTTATACCTTCTTTTGTCCTATGCTTATGCATAATCCTAGTAACCCGATTGAGCATTTAGCTTTTTATTTGGAAGCCTTATATGTATCCTAATCCCTTTTTTGATTGATCTTAATTTGATTCAAAGCTCCTAAGTACTTGTATAACAATAATTGAGTAAGGAGTTTGAAATTCAAGTAGGGAAAAGGTGAAAGTAAAGACCCAGAGTAATGGTTATTGGTGTGTAAAATTGATGTGTTCTGGTTGGGAGATAAAGAAAGTTGTGCTGAAAAATTGAATCATGAATTAATAGACAATACTCTCACCATAGTGTATGTGAATGAGCTTGATGAGATGGGGCAAAACAAAAGATGTGTGAAGGTAGTAGAGGTGAAACTTGGTTGTTAGAGATTGGTCTTAATTGTATGCTAAGATGTATTAAAATGCATAGGGAAGATAGTCACTATTCTTGGAAAAAATAGTTCCTACCCATCCCTTATCTTACATTACAACCCATAAAGACCTATTTGATCCTAAGCTTCAACATTCTAATATTAGTTGAGTCTACACTAAGGGCAAGCTTATGGTTTATCTTGCGTAATTTGTAAATTCCTTGTGAGAGAGAGTATAATTAGATTCTTATACTCATCATGATAAAAATTGCATTTATATGAGTGATTAAGGGCAACTCTCTTTGTTGTGAGGGCACATTTTTTATGATAGTTGGGTGAATTATATGATGTTGTTGAGTGAACAATACATATGAGTTTGCCAACTAGGTGAGTCAATTATTGAGGCTAGGATGTTTTTGAGTAGTATTCTTGAGGCTTTCATTTGTACATAATATGCTTAGTGTAGAAACTTGCATTCTGTGTCACCATTGTAGTACTAGCTTGAGTGTCTTTCTTGTAGTAGCATCTTAGACTCTCCTCAGTTTATGATGCTTAGAGTAAAGAGTTTTTTAAGGACAAACAAGGCTTTAAGTGTTGGGTGGAGTTGGTGCTATAGTTGATTGCATGATGCAAGTGTTTTGGTTGTAAAAAAGCATGTTGATTGTGTGAATTACTACTTTTGAGACTTCTAGGCTCATGATTATGACTGTTGTACTTGTTGGCTTAATGTTGAATTCATGTGGTTGTTTAGTTAAGAGTATAATTTTCACTACCCAAAGCTACCCTCTAGTCGCAACAACAGAGCTTACGGCCACTAGTGACCATAAGCTAACCTATAAGCTTGTACCTATTTAGAGCACTGAATAAAATAATAATAAAACACGTATGTGGAAGATAAACTACTGAAGTAATACCAATCTGAATATTAACATATGGTTACATCATAAGTTTACATTTGATAAATACTGAAAACCAATCATCTATCTGAATAACAAAAAAGTACCGACAGAACTGGTAATTTACTAATTACCTGCCTGACTGTCTGATTGTCTGAAAGCCTCTAAACTGACTGAGGAGTTGATGGGATAGACCCCCAACTAACTCCAACTAACTGAACATAATGAAGTACTAAAATAATTAAAATAAATAAATTATGCCCTCGATGGATGAAGACTCACCACTACTGCTTCTGAGTATGCGGAGCAATCTAAGAGCGGTCGGGACACTGAGAGTTCAAACCTATGTTACAAGACAACATAGAACAAAGAAAAGTACGCGATCAGTACTTTGAATATACTGGTACTTAAGATAAGGACTGATTGAAATGCATGAGATACCTAAGAATAAAATCATGAATATATAAAATCTGAGATTGCAAGGACAAGCATAAACATGTTTCCGAGATAATCTGTAAATAAATAAATAACTGAAAATCTGTATGCTTTGGTCAAGCAAACTTGAGCTGAGACATACTATTTACTGATTAACTGGTATCTGTACACTGATTAACTAATGTCTGAATACCAATTAACTGATATTTGAATACTGATCATGTATTACCGAACTATACTTAGTGTGAATAACTGGACTGGAACTATAAGAGGTATCATGTAACTTATATGCCCCAATCTGAGAAAATTGGGGTCCAAACTGTAACCCTAGTTGGAAGGGTGTCATTACCATTCCACAGGTACTAACACTGGCTGTGCAAATCCACTAAACTGGTGCCCCAAAGAACTATGAAATCACCCTTTACTGGCAGGTGCTCTCATGAGATATGTGTCAACCCTCAAGTGGCAGGTAGATATCTCAAACCTATGATGACTACATAGTTCTGTAACTTAAGAATTGTTACTAAGGGTCACACCCTTTACTGGAAGGCAAGCCCCTATCCCTGGGTTCACTCGGTGCTAAATCCTACTTTCTACTAAACTGACACTGGTACTGAATTGAACTAAGGTTAACTAATATTATTTCTGATAGTGCTCATCATGATCATATCAGCGGAATAAATAGGAATATTCATGGTTTAATTGAATCATTACTTGAAAGATCTAAAGTCATGTAAAACACATAGGTATCGGGTGTTCATAATCCGCCAGCACTGAGTGACCATAATTTACTACAATAAGCTTTTAAAACAATAACATGGGATCATGGTTCAAAACCCAAAAGCATAGAATTTTCATCAAATATGTGAGGATCATAAACTTGAACATGGGAATATGTTAAACATAGAAAATCAACATAATTCACATGGCTAAGTTCATAAATTAGGTAATTTATCATGAAATTCACTTAAACAAGACATGGGAACTAAAATTTTAAAGCATTAGGAAATCAAATCTTTCATGGGATCATACATAGGCTGAATTGAATTTGTATTACCATGGAAAAACAAAAATTAAGCCTATCTTGAACATGTAAAATACCATAGTAAAATAAAAATCCATAATTTAATTAAAGAGAAGGTTTTTGGGCTCAATGGGTGAAAGGGACCCATTGATGAATACCCTACATACCATAAGCTTCCTAACTTGAAAGGAAAACACTAATATTGATGCTTTCTTGAAGTTTCTTGAACTTAGGGAGCTTGAATTCTTGATTTATTGGGGAAAAGGAACTCAATTTTGTTCTTTGGGAACCAAGAGGGTTTTCTTAAGAGGAATTTGGAGAAGAAGGGAAAATAATGCCCTACCTGATGCCCCAAGTCGTGATATGAAAGATTACCTTATAGTCATTTAAATTCTGAACTAGATGCAACAGGCTAACCGCAATGTGGTTTTATTGTAGTTGTTGATTTACCTCACCGTGATGCGGTCTACATGATATTGGGACTAATGCTGCATCGCAGACTTATTGCGGTGACCCACTAGTTTCATTATCCAAACATGACCCAAACCTTTTCCAAAAAATCCAAAACTCCCCGCGACATACCTCTTACATCCCTGAACAAGAATCAACACAAAAACCAACATCTCGAAGTTTGGAAGACCATAATAAAATCCTCAAAGTTAGAGGGGTCTTGAAAATGACTAATTCCCCAATACTTGGTGAAAATTTCAAGCCTTAAGCCCCTTATACATACAACTAAAAGATGAATCAAGCCAAGATTAGTACTGGGTATTACAATATCCCCCCTATGGGAACATTCGTCCTCGAATGAGACTGGTTAGATTTAGAGTACTTTACTAAGGTAACTGAGATGACATACTAAGCAAACATGATTTGGAACATGATGATATAAATGAGTATGAAATGTAATACATGAACTGAACTAATTTTTGTGAATGCATGTATGACATGGGGATGGTTACATAGCTGAAACTAAGAATGGAAAAGAGTCAATCTAAGGAAAAATTATTACCTTAAGCTGAATCTGAGTTTGCAGAGAAAAGATGAGGGTACTTGGTTCACTTATCCGCTTCTGCTTCCCAAGTATCTCCCTAAATAGACTGATTCTTCCAAAGGACCTTAACCAAGGGAACTTCTTTATTCCTTTGCTTACGAATCAGATAATCAAGGATCTCAACTGGGACTTCCTCGTAGGAGAGGCTATACTTAATGTAAATATCTTCTAAAGGAACAACTACAGATAAATCACCAAAACATTTTTTGAACAAAGAAACATGGAACACTGGATGTACAGACGCTAAATCTGTAGGCAACTCTAGCTCATAGGCTACCTTCCAAAACAATTCAAGATTCTATATGGACCAATATAGCGGGGACTGAGTTTCCCTTTCTTTACAAATCTATTCACTCGTTTCATAGAAAAACTTTTTAAATTGACCAAATCACCAACCTCAAACTCAAGATCTATTCTCCTCATATTTACATAAGATTTCTGATAGCTTTGGGCTATTTTCAGCCTCTCTCGAATCAACTGAACATTCTCTATCACCTCAAACACTAAATTTGGCCCTATTATTACCACCTTACTTACTTCAAACCAATGAATAAGAGATCTATATCTCCTACCATAGAGAGCCTCAATTAGAGCCATCTGAATACTAGAGTGATAACTATTATTGTAAGAAATTAAATCAAAGGTAAGTGGTCATCCCAACTACATTTAAATTAAATAACACATGCCCTCAACATGTCTTCTAAGGTCTGAATGGTCCTCTCTAAAAAGACTTCCAAAAGTGAATGTACTGAGATGAACTTCGGTCCCAAGACCCTTCTGAAAAGACTTCCAAAAGTGAGAGGTAAACTGAGTACCTCTATCTGAAATGAAGGACAACAGAATCCAGTGCAACTTAACTAACTCTCTGAGATAGAGTCTAGCATAATCCTTAGCTAAAAACAATGTATGAACTGGCAAGAAATAGGCTAACTTGGTTATTCGACCAATAATCACCTAAATCAAATCATGCTGACAATGCGTACGAGACAACCCTATCCCACTTCCCACTTCCAGGTGGGGATACTAAAATCCTGTAATGCCCACTAGGCTGTTGGTACTTAACCTTAACCTGCTGACAATTTAGGAACCTAGCCCCAAACTCTGGAATATCCTTCTTCATACCACTCCACCAATAGATTTCTCGCAAATCATGGTACATCTTAGTGGCTCCTGGATGGATAGAGTATCGCGGACCATGATCTTCTATAAGTATTTGCTGTCTAGATCCACCAACACACAGAACACATAACCTACCCTGACAATGAAGCACACTATCTTCCTCTTGGGAGAAACTTCTACCTTTTGATCTCTAACTACCTCCTTCAACTTAACCAAACTAGGATACCTATCTTGCTTTTCCTTTACTTTGTCAACCCATGAAGATTCTGAACCATTCTAAACCCATATACTAACTTCAGCTTAATCAACCAACCGAACACCTAATCTAGCAAACTGATGAACCAACTAACTTCTTCTTATCCTTCTCAACATGAGCAACACTACCCATAGACAACCTTCTAAGGGTATCTGCCACTACATTTGCCTTTCCCAAATGATACAACAAAATTAAGCCACATTTTTTGATAAAGATTTAAACTATTTTGCGTGAATACAAATAGTAAACTCTTATAGTTAGTGGACAAATCAACATGAACTCTACAAGGATAGTACCTCTAAATTTTTATGGCGAAAACAATTGCTGCCAACTTAAGCTCATGAGTAGGATAATTCTTCCCATGGGGTTTAAGATGTTTAGAGGCATAGTCTATGACCATCCTCTACATCAAAACACAACCAAGACATATTCGGGAGGTATCACAATAAACTGCAAACCCATCAGTGCTATTTGGAAAAGTTATGATTGGAGCAAAAGTGAGTCGAGTCTTCAACTCCTTAAAACTCTTCTCAAAATAATATAACCACTGAAATTTGACTTTCTTCTAAGTCAATGTAGATGTGGGAGATACAATAGAAGAAAACCCTTCAACAAACAATCTGTAAGAGCCAGCCAAGCCCAAGAAACTCTAAATATTTGATGGAAAGATGGGTCTAAGTCAGTTTCTTACTGCTTTAGTCTATTGACGGTCAACTCTAATAACATCATTGAAAATATTATGGCCAAGAAAAGTGTAACGCCCCAGATTCTGAACCCCAGATGCCACACGATGCTTATGACTTCGAAGGACCACAAGCTAACCCATGACTGATATCTGTAACTGAGCACTAAATAATATACTGTAAAATATGGAAAATTGGTAGAAAATTTGACATAAAGTTCAATACTAAAATAAAATTGAATAAAATATAACAATACCAAAACTAAAATAACTATCTAAAAATACTCTAGTATGTAAAAGCCTTTAAACTATCTGAATAAGGAGTCGATGGGACAATCCCCCAACTAACTCCATCTACTGAAATGCTAAATCTAATGTAATAATAAAATAAGGAACATCCTTGAATGATGAGGGCTCACTGCTAAGTCTACTGTTGCTAGCTGAATCTAAACTGCTAAGGGTGCTTAGGATCTCATGCTTCTGAACCTATGGTATAAGATACCATAGCATAAAAGAAAAATATATGTAATTACGTGAGAATATACTGGTATGATAGATGAGGTAAGGCTGAATGTAAGGGTTTTTATGAATGAACTGTAACTAACTACATAATGTGAACATGACTGAGTAAGAATACAGACATGAGTGCATAAACTATATCTAAAATCATAGTATCACTAATTAATGAATTATACTAACTGGATTTCTAATAACTAAGTCTACTGATATTGATATTTGATTCACTGAAGTTGAATCAGGCCTATCTAGCCGGTGGTCTCTGAATCTACTGATAATGAAAATGATTGATTGAATCTGAGATCAAGACCATCTAGAGGGTGATCTCAGAATCTACTAACAATGAAAATGATTGACTGAATCTAAGATCAAACCTATCTAGTGGGTAATCTCTGAATCTATAAAACTATCTAAGTTCTTTACTGAGTTGAGTGACAGTGTCTAATAGTCCTAATTTCTATAATACTGATCTGAGTTCTATTCTTAAGACTGAGACTGAAACTGTAGGAGGTAGTCATCTAACAGACATACCTTTTTCTTAACTAATTAGGGTCCACCCTGTAACCCTAGCTGGAAGGGTGCCAGTACCGTGCCACAGGTAAAGACAACTACTATGAAGTCAGTCCTAACCTAACGGGTGACCCTTGAGATCAGTCCTAAACTAGTGGGTGATCTCTGAGTATATCAGTCCTATCTAATGGGTAACATCTCATACCTACGCTGGCTGCATAGTTTTGGAACTTAGGGATTTCTTCTAGGGACCTAGTCCTTACTAACAAGTGTGCCCCATCCCTAGGCTTTCTCAATGCTGAATCCTACTCCTAACTGAAATATACTGAACTAATTTCCTAGTTCATATTAGGCCTGACTTAGCTGTTACTGATTGTACTATTTAACTAAACTAAACTGAGTTACTGAGTTTCGTTGACTGATGGAATACTACTGAATTTTGTTAACTAACTGAATGCTACTAAGTTCTGAATTAATTTACTGAGTTGGACTGGACTGATACTGAGGTCACTGAGTTATCGAAAGTTCTGTAATTGACTGAGTTTTACTGATTGTGGCACAACTAAGATTGTCTTGAAACTGACACTGGCTTTAGGCACACAGCTAAATTATCGGGTATTAAATACCCCCAGGACTCAATATCATGGATAATATAAAGCATGACAATTCTTGAATAACATGACAATGGTCTATCATTCACAATACAATCAATGAGGCATTTCATCGAGAACTTGAAAGTCATAAACTTGTAAATGTGTAGAGAAGTATTTTAATGTCTCATGATTTATTCAATAAGGTCTTTCATCAAATACTTGGCATGCATTAACTTATACATACTTGGGGATTTCTTGTCAACATGCTATAATGACTCTATCTAATTCACATAGGCCTTTTATCAAACATATGGGGAGCATGTTTTGGTTATACAGCAATTAATACATCTAAGTCATCATGGCTACATCAACTCACTTGCAAATTTAAGGGTTTATCAAGAACATTATGTAAGTCATCACATACTAAGATCAAATCTTAAAAGTTGTAATCTAAGACATGAATCAACACAAGACAACAACATAAACATGAATATCAATTCATATAATTTATGAAAACTCATAAATATATAATCTTTGAATTTAGAAAAAGGATTTTTGAACTTCATGGGTGGAAAAGGCCCATGAATCAACATCTAAGATACCTTAATACTTGACTTTAAGAATACCTTAATACTTGACTTTAAGAATATTGACGGTGAAATTCTTGAGTTTTGAGTCTTGAACTAAGAACCTTAATGCTTGTTCTTGAGAAAGTTTGAGAGAAAACAAGTGTACTTTGGTGAATAATGGCCGAATCTCGTGTTTTAGGACTATATAGGGGTGTGAAAAAGACTGAATTAACCCTAGGGTCATGACTGTTTTAATGAATGAAAACTGGGTACCGATGTGCTGATTGACGCGCCGCGTTATTGGCACCAATGCAATAGCCAACGTACCACATCGATATTGCATTGGCTCACTGGAAATTACCTTGAGCTGAGGAACATTTTATCTATCGATAGAATGGACGATGCAATGCACCAATATCGCCTCGACTCACTATTTTGGACACTAGAATTGATCTAAACGAGGTCCAAAAAATCAAAAACTCATCCAAAAATCCCTTTTGACATCCTTGATCATGAATTAACTATGAGATAGACATTAAAAGGACTTTAAGGTTGCGAAATGTGATTGCCAACTTTCGAAGGCTAAAAATAAACTAAGTCTGAAAACTTTACTACAATTTTCTAAGTCTGGGATCCCTTGGCAAACATTAATGGACTGAATTAAGCTTAGAATTTTATGGGGTCTTATAATATCTCTCTCTTGGGAACATTCATCCTCAAATGAGACTGACTAAGCTGAGATTTCTGATAGACTGAACTTACTTACTAGACATGAACATCTGAAGCATAACTACATAACCAACATTACTAATTTACTAAAATTTCATACTGGACATGCATATCTAATACATGGATACCTAACTTATGAATGTATGACTGAATATGCAATGGTGATTGATATTGAGTTTGTAAGGAAAATCTGAGTGTGAAACTAGATGGGTTTAAGGATATGAAAGCAGTGGGGAAATCATAGGGTATCTCCCCTTAGGACACTATGTCCTCCCTCTAAGAATGCTTACTTCACTAAGATACTGGGGTGATGTACAGGGCACCTACGAACTGAATTGTGATAGAATATCTGGGATATGAAACTAATGCATGATTCATGAACTGAGCTGAACTTGAAACTACTAGGATGTTTTATCTGGGAATAGTTACATTCCTGAGATTTCTAATAATACGACTAAATGGAAAGATGGGAAAAACAAACTATACAAATTTAACTGCTTGACTGCTAAACTAAATTGTGGCTTAACTAATTGACTCATGCTGAAAACTTAAGCTCAACTGGGAGTAAAGGATCTAGCAAAGCATATCATAAATATGAAAGACTCATAACATACCCGAATCTATGTTAGGGGAACTTTCTTGATCATGGCGAGCCTGAAGTGCATAAAATCTATTTTGATGTTGACTACTAGTGGTACTAGAAGTGGCACCTTGCTGACATAAATTTTTACCCTCTAAGCCAAAACTCTACACTCCTGCAGCCTGTGGCCTGGCTTACCACATCCAAAACATACGTCATTGCCTGCTCTACATACACCTAGGTGATTCCTACCATAATCTTCAGAAAGTGGATAGGTACGATCACTTCTCACACTACCCTGGGTTTTGGAGCTTGGCGCTCCTTCATTACTATCATTCCTAAACTTTAGTACTGGTGCACTAGCAAGAAATGGAGCTGGGAATGAAAAATTTTAACTATGCTGAGAACGGTCACCACCCTGTGACCCTGGCTAAGAAAAACTAAAACTACCGGTTCTGGATCTCTTATTTACTCTCTTTTCTTAGGTTTCTCTGCCTCAATCTGCTGAGTGTACATCATCAATATAGAAAGATCCATGTCTCTAGTGAGCATAGCAGTCCTGCACTCCTTAACTACCAACCCCGACACACCTGTCACAAACTTACTTATGCTTTCTCTAGGGTCAGTCATCTGATCAGGGGAATACTTAGACAACTAGTTGAACTTGAGGCAATACTCCTTTACTGTCATAGAGCCCTACCTTAGGTTTATGAACTCTTTTATCTTAGCTTCCCTTATATTAAGTAGGAAAAACTTGTCTAAGAATGCATCTTGAAATATCTGCCAAGTCATGGGAGCTGCATCCCCCCCTCTATTCTTCTTCCACATCACTACCCAATCATAAGCAACATCCTTCAGCCTATAGACTGCCAACTCTACACTCTTATCTTTAGACATATAAATAATTTGGGTGATCTTCTTCACCTTATCAAGATAAAGCTGTGGATCCTCACCTAGCTTTGACCCAAAGAATTCTGGCGCATTCATCCTCATAAAATCTTTGATTCTGGGTATGGCTAAATCCCTATCTTACTGAGGTAGGGCTGTAACCTAACAGTTATCCTAAATATTTGTTATCACAGCTTGGGCTAGTGCTTGAAAAGCTTCCCTAAACTCTACATGTGACACATTCTCATTCAAAGGATATGCGGCCTGAGGTGGCTGGTTGACATTTCTATAGATATTAGCTCTATGAGAAGGCATATTCTGAAAATGAAAGGAAAAAACAGATTAGACTGAGGGTTTTACTGGAGCCATGCTCACTCGTACGACATGAATATTGAAAGAAGAGAAAGTATTCCTAAAATATCTCATAGCCTCCTGTATATAATTGTGGCACACAACACACCCATGTACAAGACTCTACTAGATGCAACTTTTCAGACTTCCTAGGAAACTATTGAACCTTAGGCTCTGATACCAAGTTTGTAGTACCCCGAATTCTGAACCTCGGACACTACACTGTGCTTATGACCATGAAGGACCACAAGCTAACCCATAACTGATATCTGTAACTAAGCATTGAATAATATACTATAAAATGCAAAAAACTGGTGGAAAACTTTCCATAAGGTTTAATACTAAAATAAAACTGAATAAAAATATAACAATACCAAAACTAAAACAACTGTCTGAAAGTACTCTAGTCTAAAAAAGTCTCTAAACTATCTGAAGAAGGAGTTGATGGGACAATCACTCAACTAACTATAACACCCCAAGTCTGTTACCCTAGATTATACACGGTGCTAACAATCCCAAAGGACCACTAGCTAACCCATGAATATTATCTATAATGGAGAACTGGATAATAATAATATTGTAATAATAATATAACTGAAATAAATATGGAAATCTGGCGAAACACTTGCCATAAAGTTCAAATACTAAACAATACTAAATAAAACAATGTATGAAAAAGGTATGATAATACCAAGACTAAAATAACTATCTAAACATGATATAGTCTGAAAGCCTCTAAACTATCTGAATGAGGAGTTGATGGGATATGTCCCCAACTAACTCCATCTACTGAAAATAACTAAGTACTAAAATAATGAAAGAATGAAATAATTATGTCCTCAAAATATGAGAACTCACCACTAACTCTGACAACTGATATCTAAGCTACTAAACACGATCAGGAACTTGAGCATCCAAATCTATGGTATAAAATATCATAGCACAAAAAAAAAGTATGCGGCAGTACATGTGAATATACTGGTACGAAAAGTGAGGTAAGGCTGAATGCAGGGGTTCATATGCATGAACTAAACTGACTGGATAACATGAACATGACTACGTGAGGATACATGCATGAATACTTAACTGTAATTAAAATCATAAGGATTCTGAATACTGAGTTTACTGATAACATAGATTAATGATATCTGATATAACTGATAACTGAGTTACAGTGTCTGACAGTCCTGATTCTAATAGAACTAGCTGAGTTCCATACTTAACTGAGTGACTGTATATGACAGTCCTAAAATCTGTAGAACTATCTTAGTTATTTACTGAAGATTGAGACTAAGACTGTGGGAGGTAGTCATCTAACCAACATACCCCAATTAAGATATTATAACTGATTTGGGGTCCAATCTGTAACCCTAATTATAAGGGTATCAATACCATGCCACTAGTAAGGATAAGCTGAGAGTGACCCTCATTTGTCAAGTTTCTAACGAGAATGGTAGGGCCCTCATCTGACAGGTTAAGCCACCTTATCAACCCCCATCTGACAGGTTTTGATGTTTCAACCTACGCTGGATACGTAGTTCGGAACATAATGACTGCTTCTAAGAATCACACCCTCTGCTGGTAGGTAAGTTCCCATCCTTGGGTTCACTAAGTGCTGAATCCTACTCCCAACTAAATAGACACTAAAATGATTATACTGGACTGAACTGGACTGAGTTCACTGAATTTCATTAACTGACAGAATGTTACTAAATTCTATTAACTGACTGAGTTACTGAGGACTGAGCTGAATACTACTGAGTTTTCCTAAATTTTGAGACTGAATAAATTCTACTGATCGTGGCTTGACTAAGGTTATCTTAAAAATTGACATTGGCTCTAAGAACACAACTAAATTTTTGAGTATCAAATACTCCTAGGACTCGATAGCATAAAAATAAATGAGACATGACACTACTTAAACACATGACCATAGTCAACAGTTCATAATACTATCATTTAGGGATTTCATGAAGCATTCGCAAATCATAGGCTCACACAAATGGGAATACATGCTAATGTAATATAATTTCACAAATCCATACTTATGAGTGTTCCACCAAATCATTACAAAACATAGCTTTAAAATAGGAGTCATTTTGAATGTGTGGGTACATCATAATTTCATCATATAGGTCACAATTTGGTCATAATGCACAATTCTTATTCACTTAGGTATTTGTTACAAACATATGGAAGGCATAACCTTTTCTAGGGCATGAATCAACAACTAATATGTTATGGCTATATCAAGCAATTCAAATTTAAGGATTTCAAGCCACATACTAATATAATGTCATGAGAATTCAATAAAGATTTAATCTTGGGAATCATATCACAACATAAAAATTTGTACAATCAACCCACAATGTAGAATTTAAAATTCATATTTTGAAAAGAGTTTCTTGAACTCCAAAGATGAAAGGGACCCTTGGATGAACACTTTACATAGGTTAGTTGACAATTTCTTGAAGATTGATGGAAGAAAGCTTAAGTTCTTGAATTGAAATTAATCACCTAGGCTTATTCTTGAGCACTTGTGAAATAATGAATTATTTAGCCAAAAAAGGGATAAATTTCGTGTTATAAGTGATGAAGGTTGAGGGAAAATGGCCTAATTAACCTTAAGGACGTGGTCATTTAATGACTCAAACTAGGCACTAATGTGTTTGGCGACGCGGCATGTCGATGGAATTGATGCGCTACTTGACGCGTCATGCCATGATCACTCCATGTCTTAGGATATTTGACTGGTAGTCTAGTAACAATATTAACCAATGCGATAGGTGGCACAGTGTGCCAAGATCACGTTGGTCCACTATTTTAGACTTTCAAACATGGTCTAAACGAGGTCTGAAAAATCTGAAACTTGTTAGGGAACACCTATTGACCTTCCTAATCATGAATTAACAAAATATAAACCATTAAAGGAAACTAGGGTCATGAAATGACATTGCTAACTTTCGAAGGCTAAAAATAAACTAAGTCTGGAAACTTAACTAGAATTTTCTAAGTCTGGGACCCCTTGACAAACTTAAAGGACTAAGTCAAGCTTAGAAATTTTGCGGGGTCTAACACTAATTCTATTTAATAAAATGTTAAATTTAATGAAATAATAAAATAAGAAACGTCCTCGAATGATGAGGACTCACTGCTAAGTCTAGTGCTGCTGGCTAAATCTAAACTGCTAAGGGTGCTCAGGATCTCGTGCTTCTGATCCTATGGTATAAGACACCATAGCGTAAGAGAAAAATATGCGTCAATACATAAGAATGTACTGGTATGCTAGATGAGGTAAGGCTAAATGAAAGGGTTCATATGCATAAACTATAACTGACTATGTAACGTGAACATGACTGAGTGAGAATGCAGGCATGAGTGCATAAACTATAACTGAAATCGTAGAATAACTGAATACTGAATTCTAATAACTGGATTTATGATAACTGAGTCTACTGATAATGATATCTGATTGACTGAAGCTGAGATAAGGCCTATCTTGCAGGTGATCTCTAAATTTACTGATAATGAAAATAATTGACTGAATCTGAGATAAAGCCTATCTAGTAGGTGATCTTTGAATCTACTGATAATGAAAATGATTGACTGAATCAGAGGTCAAGCCTGTCTATCGGGTGACCTCTAAATCTATAGAACTATCTAAGTTCTTTACTGAGCTGAGTGACTGTGTCTAATAGTCCTGATTTTCATAATACTAATCTGAGTTCTATTCTGAAGACTGAGAATGAAACTGTGGGAGGTAGTCATCTAACCGACATGCCCCTTTCTAAACTAATTGGGGTCCAACCTATAACCCTAGCTAGAAGGGTGTTAGTACCGTCCCACGGGTAAAGACAACTACTATAGAGTTAGTCCTAATCTAACGGGTGACCCCTGAGATTAGTCCTAAACTAGCAGGTGATCTCTGAGTATGCCAGTCCTATCAAATGGGTGACATCTCATACCTACACTGGCTACGTAGTTTTGGAACTTAGGAATTTCTTCTAGGGACCCAGTCCTCACTAATGGGTATGCCCCCATCCCTAGGCTCGCTCGGCGCTGAATCCTACTCCCAACTGAAAGACACTGAACTGATTTCGTAGTTCATACTAGGCATGACTGAGCTGTTACTGATCATACTATTTAACTGAGCTGAATTGAGTTACTGAGTTCTATTGACGGATGGAATACTACTGAATTCTGTTAACTGACTAAATGCTACTAAGTTCTGGATTAATTTACTATGCTGTACTGGACTGATACTGAGGTTATTGAGTTATCCTAAGTTCTGTAACTTACTGAGTTCTACTGATTGTAGCATGACTGAAATTATCTTAAAACTGACACTGGCTTTAGGCACACAGATAAATTATTGGGTATTAAATACCCCCAGGACTCGATAGTGTGGATAATATAAAGCATGACAATTCTTGAATAACATGAAAATAGTCTATCATTCACAATACAATCGATGATGCATTTTATTTAGCACTTGAAAGTCATAAACTTGTAAATGTATAGAGAAGCATATTAATGTCTCATGATTCATTCAATAAGGTCTTTCATCAAATACTTGGCATGCATTAACTTATACATACTTGGGGATTTCTTGTCAACATGCTATAATGACTCTATCTCATTTATATAGGCCTTTTATGAAACATATGGGGAGCATTCTTTGGTCATACAACAATTAATACATCTAAATCATCATGGCTACATCAACTCACTTGTAAATTTTAGGGTTTATTATGAAAATATTGTAAGTCATCACATACTAGGATCAACTTTTGAAACTTGTAATCTAAGACATGAATCAACACCCAACAACAACATGAACATGAATATCAATTCACATAATTTATGAAATCTCATAAATATATAATCTTTGAATTTAGAAAAAGGATTCTTGAACTTCATGGGTGGAAGGGACCCATGAATTAACATCTAACATACCTTAATACTTGACTTTAATAAGATTGACAGTGAAATTTTTGAGTTTTGAGTCTTGAACTAAGAACTCTAATGCTTGTTCTTGAGAGAATTTGAGAGAAAATAAGTGTACTTTGGTGAATAATGATTGAATATAGTGTTTTAGGGCTATATAGAGGTGGAAAAAAGACTGAAATAATCTTGGGGTCATGTTGTTTTAATGACTAAAAATTAGGTATCGACGCGCTGGTTGACGCTCCACATCGACATTGCATTGGCTCACAAAAAATTGCCTTGAGCTAAGGAATATTTTATCTGTTGATTTGTTAGACGAAGCGACGCGCCAATATCGCGTTGACTCACCATTTCGGACACTAGAACTTGGTCTAAACAAGGTTCAAAAAATCCAAAACTCATTCGAAAATACCTATTGACATCCTTGATCATGAATTAACAAAGATATAGACATTAAAAGGACTTTAAGGTGACAAAATGAGATTTCCAACTTTCTAAGGCTAAAAATAAACTAAGTCCGAAAACTTAGCTAGAATTTTCTAAATCTGGGATCCCTTGGCAAGCATTAATGGACTAAATTAAGGTTAGGATTTTGTGGGGTCTTACAAAAAGCTACTGATCTTAGCCAAAATTTGCACTTACTGAACTTGGCGAATAATATATGAGCTCTAAGGGTCTGTAACACAATTGTCAGATGGTCTACATATCATTGTCATTATGATAATAGACAAGGATATCATCAATGAAGACTATAACTAACATATCCAGGTATTGCTTGAACACTACGTTCATCAAGTCCATGAAATATGCCGGGGAATTTGTTAGTCCAAAAGGCATAACTAGGAATTCAAAGTTACCATACCGAGTTCTAAAAGCTATCTTTGAAATATCACATTCACTGACTCTAAGCTGATAATAACCAAATCTGAGGTCTATCTTAGAGAATAACTGGCACCCTAAAATTGATCGAATAAGTCATCGATTCTGGGAAGTAGATACTTATTCTTGATGGTGAATTTTGATAACGCTCAACTTATATGTCAATTTAAGTACAAGGCAGTCATCATCAATATATTTACCTAACTTTGGAGTGGGGGTTGAATCCCCGAGGAACAATGTGAGTGGCGATCAAATTAATTTGAAATGATAGTTACAAGTTAAATTCAAACAAATGGTACAAAAAGATAAAATGGGAAAGGTGAGTTCCTATACTAATGTTTCTTTTTGGGATTTTCTAGAATAAATTCGGGGCTACTAATAATTAGAGTTTTAACAATTATACACGGATCTTGTAATTATTCATTACTAAGGAAGTGACATGTGGGAGCTAATTATCAAGATCACTTTAGTAAGTCAAACATGGGTAGTCTTGGTTATAGGTTTTGATGTTATCAAAATACCAAACTTTCATCCATTGATCCTTTCAAATACCTAATCGCTGTGTTCAAAAATTAGCAACCACAACCTCAATCAAGGCATCTCTATTTGTAGGATGATACCCATGGCATAGTTAACATCACATTCACCCTTATGTCTAAGATAGTGAAAATTTAACAAACTACACACATAATTGTCTATCATTGCTTTGGTTCCCATATCCCTCTTTTGAGAATGATATGGATTTCTAAAGTTCACCCAAAAGCCTTCTTTTGAAGATGGTATTGAACTTTCTAGAGCTTGGAGCTTTCACTCATCAAACCCATGTGGGTATTTGGAGCTTTCACCCATCAAATCCCAACAAAAATAGCATAGCAATAATAGAACCATAAACATGAACTACCAAATAGATTCTAACAATCACAACCCATACACACTTTAATCCCTATTCACACATAACCCCAAGAGGGAGATTTAGCTACACTTAAGATAAACAAGCATAGATATACCCATAAGCTCCATTGAATCAAGGTTGTAGAAGATCTAAGAGAATGTTACTTCAAACTTGGCTCTCCTAATATATCAACAATGGAAGTGAGCAAAATTTTCACTTAGAAAGTCTCCAATGCATTCTTCACCCAAAATTTACATAGTATTTTCTTCTCCAAAAAGGAAGGCTACAAAGTCTCAAGTCAAAACCTAGAAAATTTGGGAAGAAGGGATGTTATAGAATGAATGATATATGAAATTAGGGTTTGAGTCTTTTTGTTCAATTTGGGATCAGCACGTGCAATTACAGTTTTTCTCTTGGGCTGAACATTTTTGCCAAGTCGCGATCGTATAACTCTGGCTGCGACTATAGCTACGTGACCGTGATTAACTTTTGCGATCGCGGTTGATTGACCATCTTGACTGACCGCGACCATGGCCGATGGACCGTGATTGCGACTGTGGTAACTGAGGCTATTTCACAACAGGTCTTTAGCTCTAGTTTTTCGGCAACCTTTTGATCCTTTCAAGCTCTACTGCACATCTCTTTGTCATTTCTACTCCTATACCGGCAAAGAGTGGATATTAGTGCATTAAATCACAATTATGTCTTATCTACTCATTCAAAATAAGGTAATGTCCATTAATAATGAGTAGGAATGAGTGGTAAAATCACCACTCGTCAACCCTCCAACTTAAAGCATTTTTTTGTCCTTAAGCAACACTACTTTTTACTACGAGACAATCATTTATTCCCAAATTTCATTCCTTAAGGGCCATAATGACTTCAACTTGAATTGCAACCACAAGTAGCTCATTGCACATATTACTAGACTAATTTTACCACACCCACTATTACAAAATGCAATACTCAAAAAATGCATGACTTTAAAGAGAAATCAAACAAAAAAGACCAATACTCTAGAAGTGGCTCATCTTTGACTAAAATCAACCCATACTCCAATTGCCTCATTATTCGGGAGGTGACAAATATCACACACCTCAACTTGTTTATATGCTATCCTAACAAGAAAGAGACTTTCTACACACCATACTATTGAATAGGAAACAAGGAAATTTAAGTGCAAGAACTCTCCCCTCACAAAAGAAATTTCAATGCAAAAAGTGTCATGACATAGGCTTGCCCCTATTTTCAATCACCACTACAAAGAAGGTAAATGGTTGGAGATCTCAAAGAACTTTCTAAGCTTGTAACGTAGGTTTGGGTTAGGGTAGGATATCATTATGGAACTTGGTTACACCCTAGCTTGAACATCTACGTCATACTTTACAACACTCCTTCTTTGACTAAGGGCCACTCTTCTTTATTTTCATTCATTGTTCATGCCTATATTTTGCCTTCTTTGTTCCTCACTTTCCTTTTACTTTCACTTTATTACACTTTTGTGCAAGTCATTCTTTTATGAGACCCTTTATTTTTCTAAACATTCATTTTCAACACTTAAGCACATTTGACATTTCACTAATACTTCATGTCCCTAAACTTACTTTTGTTGATTCTTACCACCCCCAACTTAGGCTTTTAGCCTCAAGTTGCATTTTCAAGTTCAAGGAGGGTATGATTCAAAAGAGGGATAAGAAGAAAGGTTCACAACTTGTAATGAGTTTTCCAAAGAAAGGTTTAAAGTCTCAAAGTGGGTACTAAGGATTTCAATTATACACAGCTAGGATTTTTAGGCTAAAGTAGGTTCCAAACTCACAAGAATGGCCTAAAATTATTTCTCCAACCAAATACAATCAAAATTAGTTTGAAAAGACTAATGGAGCAATTTTGAGATAACAAAAGTATACAAAAGATGAATGCAATAAGCTCACCACACATGGCATATGAAATTAGTTAAGGGATCTCAAATGTCTCTCCCGATGGGAACAATCATGGAGTGTCTATTTCTTATCTACAAGTGAAAATCTATGAAGTCATTAAAAGAGAAAATTTTTTATTTCATATTGCTCATGTCCATGCCCTTGGTTTTTCAAGAATTTTGGAGATGGAGGGGTTTCTTATTTTTTAATAACACCACACACAAATTCATAAAAAGAGAAAAAGTTTTATTGTACATTGCTCACGTCCATACCCTTGATTTTCAAGAATTTTGAAGATGGAGAGGGTTTCTTATTTTGCAATAACACAACACATAAATTGCTAAACTATGGCTAAAACCAAAGCCTTAGTCTCACATCTTGGCTTAAAACGGGCAAACCTACCATATGACTAATCAGACCTTACCATAGGTGTAAGCAAAATAATCCCAATTTACAAAACAAAATGTTGAAGGTACTCAGACTTTCCTTGAATTTTTTTAACATTTATGCTATGGATACTTAGAATTACCCTACATTTATAGCTCAAACCCAAATAGAACGTTTTACCCTTAAGACTGTAATCGCTCAATCTACCATCGGGCAAAGCTAGTCATGCATCAACAAGATCTATAATAAAATTTAAAGTATGTATAGGAAATTAAAGCTAGAAATAAAAGAAAAAGATGATAATCCACAAAAAATGGGCACCATCTAGGTACCCAGGAATGTAGCATCAAAAACATAAGAAGTAATATCCACAACATCATCCAAAATAGTTATAAATAGAAATATCCGATACCACAACCCAATACAATATAAATCTGGGGCTACCCCTTACTGAAATGAATGCAGTGACCTCACTTCATATGTAAAAAGGCAAGAGTAAACTTCATGTATCCACATCTCTAGCTATCTCTTTTGCTGACTCGACATTATCCGCCGACCACTCTACAGGTGCCTCATCCTCACTATCCAATCTTGGTGAAGGTAATGGTTGGTTGGGTTTGAGCATCTTGAAGATGCATTTCACCCCCTTCCATAGATTTTTGAAAAATTTATCTATCTTTTTCTCTCTCTTCACCATTTTATTATGTGAGTCTTTGAGGTCCCTGTGAGATTAAACTAGGGCTAAATGAGCTGTCTCCAGGCTAGCCATTGTTGCACCCTACTTCATCTACTCTTCTATGTACCTATCATAATCTAATTTTTCCACATACGAATGACGAGCAGTGGAGGAATTTCCTAGTTCCTGAGGCAGTTTGGAAAGTAGCTCCTTAATCCCCTATATCTGAATAGATATATCATCAAAGGCAGTGGCTGATGAGGGCCTGTAAGAGTCTATGTCCTCATAGACTGATTGTCCTAAGTCTATATTTCCTTTCTTAGTCTAACCTGGTGTGCCTTCGCCTCTGAATTTAGTGAGAAGATGAGGGAGCCAGGGTGCACCCAAGTATTTGTATCATAAGTTTCCACTCCCACTCTCCTTGATAGATCAATGATAGGGTAAGGAAGGATAAGATGAGTTCCTCCATAGGTCTTAAAATGCCACCAATCCAAGAGAGTAATCTCACTTATGTTCAAAGAAATAATAGATAAGATATAAAAGACCATCTGAGCTCTTAAGTCTGTAACAATAGTCATGTGCGTGCATCGTTAGACTCTGCTACAGATGATGTTCATCCACAACCCAGCTTCAGCCACGAAGTCCTTCATCAAAATATCTCGCTTAGTGGTGGCCCATGGGACTTCTTTTCTAGTGCATTAGACTTTAGCCATCCAAGTCCCTATCTCGTACCCCTTGGTACTAAATTCCCCCATGTCAGTATTTGGGAGCTCATATAGTGCATTAATTTGCTCTGCTCCAAAGTTGACTAATTTACCTTGTATACTCATTATTTTGTCTTTAAGTGAAACTATGCAAAGGTTTACATAGAATTCACGCACCCATTGTTTATTTTCTAAGAAGGGTTCCAAGGTAAAACATGTCCGCTGGGTTGCAGTGAGCCTGGCATGAAATTTTAGAAACTTTTTCTTCCACATTTTCTAAGATGATAACCCTTTCAAGGAGTAACTTTATTCTGTGAAAGTCTGCAAGATACTGGTGTTGGCATTCTATGGACACAAATTTGGTATCATCAAAATCTTACATATTTGAGTAGCTTAGAATTTGTAAACAGTGTAACTCAGGCTAATATTAGTACAAACACATCAAAAACATGCTAGAGCAAGCATATAAGATTATGTGGTAGTGTTATGGATGGTTTTAGGGTCAGTAAAGGTTGTGCAGAATTTTTACTTCCTGTCAAAGCATGCTCTTAGGTATTGCGATGGCGATCGCGATGATGTAATCGCGGTCATCGTGGCTGTGATCGCGTTACCCGAGACCAAATTTGACGACTTCTGCACATTGTTCAAATTTCAATTTTAACCCTAATCCCTCATTCTAACTAGGCATAACAATATATTAAATAGTGAATTTAAGCCTAGAATGTGTGATCATAGCCCCCAATGCAAAGGAATCGATCAAGGAATTCGTAGGGGCATTTAATTGAACAGAAGCCGTACACAACAATTTAAGTGGCTTAAAGCACAATTTTGGGTACTTAAACTTCCCTAATTCGTGTGTACACCAACTACAACAACCAACCACAACTAATTTCAAACTACGTATGTATTTGGTCACTAAAAGAACTATTGTAGGCTATATTCTACACTACAGGCTCTATGCATACATTATTGTATATATTAAGGAGGTAAGGACTACATACCACGTATAGAGATGCAAGTGTATTGAAATGATAATTATAGATGACACAAAAATCCCAAAGTTAGAGAGAATTTAAGAGAATAAGAGAGAAATTTTGATGACATAGGAGTCGGATGGTCACTCTAAGTTGATTAAACCGCGGCCGCGGTCCGTTCTAACCCGTCGTGATCACACGAGCGATCGTGGTGGCACAAGCTGTGGTTGGAATAACTAAGACCAAAAAACTGGGTTTCCTGTATTTCTTGCGTAGTATAAGTTTCCAATTCCACACATCACCTTTTTCAAATTCAATAGAAACCTCTCTCGGCACCCAAATTCTATTGGTTATGCATGCACAAAATAAAAAATTTATTCTACTCTGACATGCATAGAATGAAAAGGATATGTTCCACTTTTCGTAGCATGATGGGATGCCTTCCATTTAGATGCTTAGTTTAATGTTGTAGTCCGACGGTCTTCGATCCCCATTTGTGTCTCCACTTAGAGGATTTGAATTTTTTGCCCAATTTTTGATCATTACATCTTTGAGGCACATTGGCCAAAAGTAAGGGCATATTGATGAATGTTCTATCATGCCACTTAGAAGACTTGAACCTTTTTCCCATTTTTGCATCCATTTTGTAGGTTTGGGCTTTGGGTAAAAGAGTGTGCATCAATAGGCCATTTCTTTGATTTGGAGAGTTGAGTTATTTGACCATTGATGTGCGGGGATCCATATTCTTCATTGGAATGTCAAATTCCTAAACATAAGAATGGAGTTCCTTCTCTCCAAATTTCATCATTAACTCAGGTATATAGACTTTCATCCAATCCAACAAGCATAATGTTGACAAGGGGTTAGAATGGGGCTCTTTTCTTAATTGGGACTTGCACCCAACTTAGCATACTTGCCTCGAAATGAACTAGAGTCATCATTTAGATTTAGCATCGATTCATCTTTTGTCTTTAGTACTACTTCCTTTATTTGGGATTATTCTCCCTCATATGAGTTGGATGGTTGGGAAGCCAATGAGGAGTCTTCACTACCAAGCTCTTAATCATAGCTTGGTTTATCTTCTTCATAAACCTCCTCTTGGGGAACTGGCAGTGTTGTGATGTTTGCAAGAGTGATGCCCTTGTCCGATTCCCTTGCCTTTATAGTTTCCCATTGGAACAACTCTTGGGACTTTTGTAAGTCTTCAAGATTCTCCCCCGTTGCTTCCACTCAGTCTAAAATAGCTAGTAACCTTGGGTCACATCCATTAGACTTGATATGTTGCTCCTTCTTCCCCTTTTCATAAAACTTATCAAGCTAATAATAGGAACTAGCAACTCGATTAGTATAATAGGGGGATGGGGTGTTTGTACACTCTTCTCAATATCCTTATAGACGTCCACACATAAGGAAATGATACTCCAAATTAGATTGAGATGGTGAAATCTCTCTCTGAGGAGCATACTTACAATCTCTTCGAAAGTGTGGTCTGTAAAAATACGAACATGAGGGGTCATGATATGACTTCTAATCATTAAACTCATATATTTTAGATAATACCATCAAGAAAAGTAAAAATAAAATGAAATCTACCTACAAAATAAATCACAAACACATTTATACAAGCTTGAATTTAAGCAAGTAAGCTAAAATTTCAAACTAACTCAATACACCAAATTGTTCCCTAACAACGACGCCATTTTTGATAAGGCTAAGCTTACACGTCAATTTGAATGCAAGACAGTCATCATCAATATATTTACCCAACTATGGAGTCGGGGTTGAATCCATGAGAAATAATGTGAGTGGCGATCAAATTGATTTGAAATGATAATTACAAGTTAAATTCAAACAAATGGTACAGAGAGATAAAATGGGGGAGGTGAGTTCCTACACTAATGTTTCTTTTTGGGATTCTCTAGTATAAATTCGTGATTATGAATAATTAGAGTTTTAATAATTATGCATGGATCTTGGGATTATGAGTTATTAAGGGAGTGGCATGTAGGAGCTAATTATTAAAATCACTTTATAAGTCAAATATGGGTAGGCTTACGTTTTGATGTTATCCTTTCAACAAAACACCAAACTTTCACCCATTGATCCTTTCGAATACCTAATGGGTGTGTTCAACAATTAGAAACCACAACCTCAATCAAGGCATCCCTATTTCTAGGATGAGAACCATGGCATAGTTAACCTCACATTTACCCTTATGTCTAAGATAGTGAAATTTGGCAAACTATATGTATAATTATCTATCATTGCTTTGGTCCCCATATCCCTCTTTCGAGGATGATATGGATTCCTAAAGTTCACCCAAAACCCTTCTTTCAAAGATGGTACTAAACATTCTAGAGCTTGGAGCTTTCACTCATCAAACCCATGTGGGTATTTGAAGCTTTCACCCATCGAATCCCAACAAAAATAGCATAGCAATAATAGAACCCATAAATATGAACTACTAAATAGATGCAAACAATCACAACCCACACACACTTTAATCCCTATTTACACATAACCCCAAGAGGGAGATTTACATACACATAAGATAAACAAGAATAAATATACCCATAATCTCCATTGAATCAAGGTTGTAGAAGATTGTAATACCCTGCATGTTTCTACGCTAGGAAGTGAATAAGTATTCCTACGTATGAAATCTCCTATCCTATGATTCATACTTGAGTACATGACTTACAATGAATATCCTAGTGATAGGATAGCTTATGATGCATTAAGCATGTTCATATGAGTCACTTAAGGTAATGCAAGCTAAGAGTTTTTGAATCCATCAAGTTTTAGTGTTTGATTTTACAAGGGTCATCTTTGAACAAGTATAACTCAATGTTAATGTGGTATTTTGGATGATTTAGACCATCAAATTGTAGAGAATTGAATTAAATTTCCAACGATACCAATTTTGCCTTAATCCAATACTCGAGCGAAAAGTTATGCCCTTTCTCGTGAGAGACAGTAAGCATAGGCGATTGGTTGGGCGCTGCCCAACCCAAGCATAGGAGATTGGTTAGGCGCCGCCCAACCCAAGCATAGTCGATCACTTGGGCGTCGCCTAAGTCAATTCCAGGTGTCAAAAACACTCTGTTTTGAGTTATTTTAAAGGCAATTAAGTCTTAAAACACTCCTTACACGTCCCTAAACTTAACCCTACGAAATATATAGCTTCTAATCATATTACAACCCTATTATCATCTCAAAGCTCATCATCCAAGAGCACTAAAAGAGAAAAACAACTAGGGTTGTGTAACTAAACTTGAAGATCTGATTTCAAGGAAATCCCTTCGTCAATCATCAAGAATCTTCCTTCTAAGGTATGCATGAGTTGATTTATGGATCCCTTTCATCCATAAAGCTCAAAAATCCTCTTTTTCATTATAAAGTATGATTTCTATATTGTTGGGTGTTGATGATCATGTTGTTGATATTGGGTGATTCCTAAGATGGAATCTTTATATGTTTTTTTTTGAATTTCATGATATCATATTAGTTGGAAACATGTAAATTTGGTTGTTCATGATGTATAATTTGATGATTTCACCTATGCTTAAGATATGCATGTAAGGTGTTTGATAAAATGCCTAAGAAGCTAGAAATCATGCAATATAGCTAAATTGTGACTAAGTGAAGGATTCATGATATGCCCTTACGTTCCAATGACTTCTATGTTGATAATGTGCCTTGTAAATGTTGTTGGAATACTCATGAACTATTCTTATGAGATTATGCTATGTATACTTGAAAATCCTACTTATGAACAAGATGTATGATAACCATGCAATCCACATGAACTTCCATGCTATTTGTATGTGTTGCCAATATGATTATGCAATGAACATGATATTAAGATTGTGCAAGTACTTCCATGTGATATGAAATCCTTTCTATGCAATACATTGTTGATAGCCATGCTTAGTATGAGATCCCTACTTATGATATTATAAATTATGAACTCTACTCTTATGATCAAGTCAGTCATTTGTGTCAGTTTCCTTTCATCGAGTCTTGGGGGTACTTGTACCCGAAAACTATAGCTTTGTGCCTAGATCCATGTCATGTTTCACGATATCTGAACTCAAGCTATGATTCCATAAACTTCAGTCAGTCATGTGACTCAGGAAAACCTCATGATCTTAGTCAGTTGTCAGATATCAGTAACATTCCACCAGTCAATGGAATTCAGTAAGATTAAGTCATGCACAGTCAGTTATTCATATCCAGTCCCTTCAGATGGGAGTAGAGGTAAGCACCGAGTGAACCCAAGGATGGGAACTCACCCGCTAATTCAGGGTGTGATTCTTAGTAGTTATCCTTGTGTTCCAGAACTACGTAGACAGCGTAGGTTGAGACATCTTAACTAGTCAGATTAGGGTTGATAAGGTGGCTTAACCCGTCAGTTTAGGGTTCCCACCATTCTCATTGAGTACCTGCCAGATAAGGGTCACTCACAGGCTATCCTTACCCTTGGCACAGTATTGACACCCCTCCAGTCGGGGCAGATATTGGACCCCAGCTTACCCATAACGGCATACATAGGGTATGTCGGTTAGATACTACTTCCCACAGTTTCAGTATCAGTCTCAGTAAAAGAACTCAGGGCGTTCTTCAGATTTCAGTATATACAGGACTGTTAGATACAGTCGTCTATGTTATCAGCTTCAGTATCAGTCATCACAGTTATCAGTAAATCATGTAATAGCTTACAGGTCATGCTATCACACATTCATGGTCCTAGTTTATATATATGTGTGTTTGCACTCCCACGTTCATATTAGTCAGTAATTTTTATTCATGCATGAAACCCTTTATGTTCATCCTACCTTCCTCGTATACTCAGTACTCCAGTTATACCGACGCATTTGCGCTATGGTGCTTTCTTTTTATGTTACACCATAGGTTTCGAGACACGAGCTCCAGCCCAGCAGTAGCGGTAGCATTTCAGTCGCAGAGACACAGTGAGTCCTCATTAATTTGAGGACAATATGATTTGATTCATTTATTTATTTCTTCAGTTCAGTTTTATGGAGTTAGTTGGAGATATGTTCCTTTAACTCCTTATTCAGATAGTTTAGAGGCTTTCAGATTTATGTTTAGATTTACGTTCAGATTGAGTTGTTTTGGATATTTTCACCCACATGATTGTATTCAGTTGAACCTTATGGCCTTACA